>NC_051184.2:17172576-17472576 GCF_013339695.2 Rhipicephalus sanguineus
GCCAATGATGCAACATACCCAGAGACGTCACGCGTTATAGCGAAGAACTCGCAAGGTCCCCTATGCACCCGCCTAAGACGACTCGAAGGCGAAAGCCATCTTTTTCTTCTCAGTCGATGTATTGATCCTGTCCCGCCACCCTCCCGGTAGCTTTGAGCACCTAACGTGGTTTTGCACGGCCTCCAGGATCGCAGGCGTTTCAAGCTTTCTGCACGTCACCTGGTTTTGCACAACATCCGTGATCGGCCCACGTTTGAACAAGCGACGACGCCATATGATAACGTCATCATGTGAGGTCACGTTATCGACGTCGTGGTGACGTGAAATTCTGGCGATCGGTGACGTCATGATGACGTCATCACGTGATGATGATGATGATCGTTCGTTTTGATCACTCGTGTTGACGCAGTGGCGTAGGCAGAATTTTTTTTTCGGGGGGGGGGGGGGGGAGGGCACCTCCTTGATGCGACATTGGGTCTGGGCAGATAAGTCAGGTCGAGCGTCGGTTTGTGCTCTCTATCCCATGGGAAAAGAATTTCTTGGTAGAAGGGGGGGGGGTGCCTCCGCCCCGGCTGCTGACGCCGCCGACACCGACGGTCAAATTTCGCGTTTGATGAGGTATCTGAGGCTTTCGCCTTAACAGAGCGGAACTTCTCGGGCATTGTGTACTTAACTCGATGGTCTCGTCTTTTACGCATCGCTCTACGGACTTGCAGTCTCTGCCCTCTCGCCTGCTTACGACTTTATACTTAGTGCATCATTCCTGCTCCTGAAAACCCTTCGACCACCATGGCTGTGCACTGTTTCCAATCGCGTTACAGTGGCGACCCAAGTGTGCGTTAAACTTTGATGCTATGTGGTACGGTCTGTGTTCCAGCAATAAAAATACGGCGGGACGACGCGCACCGTGTGCCTTGGTGAGGACGATAAACTCTTTACGGTCGGTCCGTGGCGGCGGCCACTTCGAAGGCAAACATTTCCAGCTCCGCGCTTTGCGAACCTGACCTGTTTCCCAGGTGTGCCTCGAGTACATACGAGCGTGCATGTCGGAGCGATATTTGCGTTGTACTTTCACGTGCGGCCGTCGTGGGAACAATTCAGCTGTCCTGCGAGGATGCAAATCAAGAGGGACAAAGCAGCGCCAGCTTTGTTCTATCCGTCCCGTACACCTGCCGATGCGAAAAGTGTGCAGACAGTTTGCACCTGATAAAAAGGTTTTAAAAGCGGCGCTTTTACTGAGCTAAGGCATACCCTTTGTCTGTGTACACTATACAATTGTACTGAAAACCAATTTCGGATCACACCGGAAAGCGATGTTCTGTTTTCTCCGAAATACGTTTCTCATCGGTGTCGTTTCTTATAAAGGGCTTAACACCTAATGCCGATGTGCGCCCCTTCTGTTCAGGAGGTTGTCTGTTGCGGTCGTAACCTTGTGCGGTCTATCCTGATGCATTCGCATTCCGTACGACTCGTAGTTTTGGGCGATATTGTTCAACATTTATGGCTTCCGTGTCAACAATTCCACGCCCAATGATTTATTCTCTGGATATTCTGCGACGACTCGTAAGCCTTCCTGTCCTAAATATGCCAATTTGCGAACCGGTTGCCTGAAAGCGCGGGTGTTTGGATGACAGTAACTGTTGGGGTTTTACGTCCCAAAACTACCAAATGATTATGAGGGACGCCTTAGTGGAGGGCTGCGGAAATTTCGATCACCCGGTATTCTTTAACGTGCACCTAAGTCTAAGTACACAGGCCTCTAGCATTTTCGCCTCCATCGAAAATCCGGCCGCCGCTGAGGGGATTTGATCCCGCGACCTTCGGATCAGCATTCGAGCAGCATAAGTAGCAACCCTTTCTCAAGCCATGTTATGATTGAAAAAGCTGAGTTCACGAATGCAGACACGTGCTACGCCGCCGGGACCCGCTCTTGTTAACGAATTAACCTGTCGTCGCTATCGGTATTGTCACCGACCGCGCATGCGCGGTAAGTTGGCCACACGACACGCTGTATCGAGAAGCCAAGAAGAAAAAAGCAACAAAGTATGACTGACATAAGATACTACGCCCACCGGAAGGATCAAGGGGATCGCGTATATACAACGGATGAATAAATAGACTCGCCTCACCCGCATGCCTCGTCTCACCTATCATTTATACTTCGGCCATTTTTTTCCCTCTCGTTATGCCTATTTGCGCGTCTGCACACGTGCAAAGGCGACATCTGAATTGCGCCTAATATATTTTTATCGGCCGCGCGCGGAAGAGAAAACCGGTCGTAGAAAGCCGAGGCAAATTACACGACAGGAGGACGGGCCGTCTTTGCGGCCGAACACAGCGACACAGGCACGGATTGACGCTGAACTAAAAAAGCAAACAAAATCGGCCACGGAGCAGTCATTCTGTATACACAAGCGCAAGCACAAAAACCCAAACAAGAAACGCATCGATATACCATGCCGCGCTGCGAGGGCGACGCCGCGGTTCCGCAACCTCGTTCCGGGGCGTAGCCGTGTAATGACAGTATTCGTATGCGAATAGATTAAGATCACGAAAAATATTAGTGTCGTCTCGAATTAATTCACTTTTTTTTCTTTTCGTGTCGTCGTTGTTGCGGCTATAGCCCCGTTCCATGTCGTCTGCAGAATCATGGTAGAGAAAACTTCCGGCGTATTTGAGCCTGTGTACGGGCGCATGAGCACGTGCAGGGCTTTAACGCGATCACTGGCCCGTCTCGAATTTCTCGCTTCGGGATTGGCAACCGATCCGTCAGTGGCAACACATCGCCATTTGTAAAACATTTTTTGACTTCCTTATTCCGATGATAAAACCGGCAATCCTTCTTTTTCACGATGCCACAGCGCATGCGCCCTTCCCCTAGCGGAAAAGTCACGAAACGTCTCTTCATCTCGGAGGCTTTCGTTCTGGCGATACCGGTTGTCCCGACCCCTACCAAAACGCCAGAGGGCAGCGCAGGAATATCTAGGAGGAGGATTAAACGTCGTACTATAGATTACTTCCGTTGACGTCATCCGGCCGCCATCTTAGGGCACTGGCACGTCGAAAGCTGCGTAATCGGGAAACGTGGCAGCAGGATAGGCACAGTGCGATGTGTCGCTCCTCAGTGCATACCTTAATAGCCCACCCTCTATTCTCTCTCCCTCCCCCTCACATCCACTGTTTACGCCATCCAGGTACCCGCACTTCACGCTAGACAATTAAAGTGCGGTTAGCCATAACATTGCATTCTCCTTGCCACCCTCTTCGTATATATATTTACACAAATAAACAGCCGCTTATCAAGTCTCGCATCCGAGCGATAAACCGATTAGAGCGGTAATCTAGTCAAAACAGGCCAGCGCGAAAACGCAGTATGCAATGCTCTCGTAGTGGTGCAACGCGCTATGACGCTGCACTCAGTAACGGTGGTTGCGCTGACATCATTGCAGCGGCCATGTTTGGGTACTGGCAAGGTGAAATAAAAGCTGCATTCGTGACGTTGCGTGCAAACGGGCATTCAACTATGGCAGAGTGTATTCGCACCTCGACAGCACGGGGTCACGTGACCCGAACAGAAACGTCACGTCATTGGTATAACGTCAATGGTAAAGCGGCACGCCGCTGTCGAGCCTGGCTCTGGCATTAGTGATGCTGGCAAATTAATGAGAACCACGGAGCACCACGCCGTAGGTTACTGGCCCCCCGTGCAGTGACACCAGTTGGCCCGTGTCACTGCACGCCAGGCAGAAACATCCATTTCATTCAAATTGTATGGCGGTGGTTTGACGTCATACGTCATGTGTCTGCTCAGGTCACGTGACCCCGAGAAGTGCGAAAAAGCTCGCAAAGGTTCCTTATGCATTCGCCTAACACGACTCGAAGGCGATATCTTCTTCTTCTTCTTCTTCTCAGTCAATGTATTGATCCTCCCCCTTCCCCCTCTGAAGGCTTTCTGCACCTAACGTGGTTTTGCGCTGCCTCCAGGATTGGAGGCAATATAAGGTTCCTGCACCTCATCTCGTTTTGCAATGCCTCCGTGATCGGCCCACATTTGACCAAGCGACGATGTCATGATGACATCACAAATTTTGGCGACTTGCGCGTCATGGTGATTTTTTTCATCACTCGTGTTGCCGACGGTCAATTTTCGTGTTTGATGAGGCATCTAAGGCTTTCGCCTTCAAAACTCTCGATCCCTTCAACTATGCGCGGATGCACTGACGTCATCTCGGGCGAGCACGGAAGGCGCCAGCCTCCTTGCGTCTCTGCTACGGAACATGCTTTTAAGTATTGAAATTGAAAACTGAGCTAGTTGTTACTCATTCACCTCTTTTAGCTTCTGCAGCGCTCACAATAACAGTGTCCTCGTCTTTTTGAGCCCTGCACAGACTGAATGATGAATGCATGACCTCCTAGAAAACGCGTTCCGAGAAAACAGAAAGGCGAAATAGTGAGGACTGTGCTCTATACTGCAAAAAATTCTATCCGACATCGGTTTTGCTCCGCAAGGTCGCATCATGTACCACCACGTTCGCAAAGTCCCTTCAAGCGTCCAGGGGCGTAGCCAGAAATTTTTTTCGGGGGGGGGGGGGGGGCGTAACCATACTTTATGCATGTTCGTGCGTGCGTTTGTATGTGTGCGTGTGTATATACGCAAGCAAAATTGAAAAATTGAACCCTCCCTCCCTTGGTTACTCCCCTTCAAGCGTCCCTTCTCCTTTTTCTCGCCGCACTTGCAGCAGTTTGTGAACCAGCTACTGATGGTGATGGCGTCGGTCCGCCACCATCTGTAAGCTGGTTAACAGAGGTCAATTATATCGCCTCGCTGAAAGAGCTGGTCTGCAGCAAAGCTCTCCGTGATGAGCACACTCCTGCTTTGAACAGTGTCAAAACGACGATAATTGGTTCAACATTGAAGAAAAAAGTAAGCTCACCGACTGATATGGAAAAAAAAATAAACGTTCCTGCCATTTCGCTGTTGTATTTCTGATTGTCCGTTTATTACGAACGCTCTTCTATAACGAACACATTCTGCGTGACCGTGATTGTTATGGGCTCGGTCATATATACAGAGCGGGCAGAGCAATGCAAGCTCGATAAGGAGGGTTGCAGGTTCGGCTTCCATTGGCGTCACCTTGTCTTTCCTACACGAAGCTTGCTTCTGATTTAACTTCGTCCGTTATAACACCTCAATAAAAAAATATCGATTTCGCTCGTCTCCGTGTCCGTCCCAAGATGCCCACTCGTACAGTAGGGCTCAATGAGTTGTTACACGGTGGTCATGGCTAAAGGGGCACCAAGCCTACACATAACAGCGGAAAATGTGAAATTGGTTTTGGAAACACCAGTAGTCGAAACAGTGTTTACGTCACCGACTGTTACCTATGTTGGCGCCACCGTGCAGTGTTGAGACCGCTTTGACCACGGGCAGCATGTTGAAAGCCATATTACACGCGACTGTATACATACAGAAGGCAGCCTCGGATGTATGGACGCCTGTTAACCGAGATTCCCAACGCGATGCATTTTAATACGAGCCGCACGCGGCAAGCTGCTCTGCACTCGCGCATAAAACCACTCATTAGTCGCGCGACCTTTTCTTGTGTTTTGAAATCAACTGGCCGAACCGGCTGGAACAGCACTTGTGTGGCAGCAAATTACACGGAACGACGAAGGCCATTCGACGCACGACAGACTATGATCGATAAATCCGCTATAGACTCAAACTAAAAAGCGGAAAAAAGCTATCGAAATTAGGTTTTTCAGTGTCGCAAGGCCTTCATCAGTGCGGCGACAAACTAATAAACGCGTCAATGTTGCTACAGTCGCACAAGGCCTCGCAGGACATTGTGCGCTGTCTGAGCGGCCTAATTAACCACTGGCAATGTCGTTCCGTTTCTTGTTTATTGAGCAGCATTTTGGCTTAGTACTCAAGAGTGATGTCATAATACGTTTCAGAACGCTATTAATATTTGCACCTGCTCTGCTGCTGCTTTTGTCAGCAAGCTTCTTGTCTTCATTAAAGGCAATGATAGTAGGGAGAACTTGTCGTTGTCGAGCCCTTGTCAGTACTTTTGAAAGGACATTTCTATAGTCAGAGTTCCGTTGTAAGTGAAAGGTCTGTCACCAGAAATTCGGCAAAGGCTGCATAAATACGAAACTGAATAGACATTGTCAAGATTCCTCTGGTCCCTTAACAAAGACTAATATATTCGACAATAACTTGCTTTTATGAAAGGTACTTTAACATGCTACAATAGGTCTGTGTACATCTATTTTTTTTATACATTTCGCTCTTGTCACGAGTACTGGTAAACGAGACTTTGTAAAAACCTGTGACAGTCATGTTCTTTTTGTAAAGGGCCTTTCGCAGTGCACGCGATCGTCTTTAATAATGTGACAGAGACAAGATTTGCCTTCGTAATCTCTCCGTGTCCATACATATACGGCATTCGCTTACATAATTTTATTTAACGTGAAGAATCGAACTCACGACCTCGTGCTAAGCAACAAGAAAGCGACGGCAATTAAATCGACGCGACGCGGCAGGGGCGTAGCCAAGGGGGGGGGGGGGGGGTTGGGGGGTTCAAACCCCCCCGAAATTTTTCAATTTTGCTTGTGCGTATATACACGTACACATACAAACGCACGCACGAACATACATAAAGTATGGTTGAACCCCCCCCCCCCCCCGAAAAAAATTTTTGGCTGCGCCCCTGCGACGCGGGCACCACCAACGCTTCGATTCGATGCGCTATCAGCGGAACATGGTCTGTACTGCTCCGCAGCGATCTCCGCGGATCTCTGCTGAGGAATCTATTAGAACGAGATTTCGGACACGCGCGATTAAATGAAATGGATCTCCCTCTCCTGCAGTGGAGAGATATCACTCCACGCATGCGCAACTTAATCGCGCGTAAGCATCGCCTTGAAGCCGTGACGCACGGACAACAAGATTGCCCCTCAGCCGTGTCGGTTGGAAAGCGCCGTGTTACGCAGTCGACTTCGGCCACTTCGTGCACACTCTCTCTCGATATGATGATTATAGCCTGCCCGGCGTCGTCGCCACGGCTTGTAAGCGCTGGATTCAAGGCAGCGCGGCTTATATATCGCACGCGGCCCCCTTTTGAGAGCCCTTCGTCAATATTGCCTCCGCTTTCGCTCCCACATATATTCTCCTCTCACTTGATTCGGCTTTGTCCAGAACCGCACTGCTCGCGCTACACGTTTCTTTCTCTTTTGTAGGCCAACTAGGGACCTTCGCGTGTGTAATCAGGAATGACCGGCTTTCTTTCGTGGATTAGCGCTACGTATTGAGGTCTAAAATAAAAGAAGTGGCAGGAAAGGAACAGATTAATTGGCATTGACTTCTCTTTTGTTTGGTAACATTTGTCCAGAAATCCACGAGGCATTGTCGGAAAAGAAAGCTCGCCATCCCGTATACAATCCCTCTCGCTCTCAGCGCGCCTCATTTGTCTGGCACGCTATAGATACTATAAAGTTGTATATATATTTTATTTAGCGTTTCTTTTTACATGATACGAGCAGCAGTGACCGCATAGTAAACGTCTCGGTTTGAAGCCAACGTTTAGAAAAGGCGACCTGTCTTACTCAATAATAATGATACCGAAAGAAAAACGAAAAAAAAAAAAATATTAACCTTACACATACACACGTATATATATATATATATATATATATATATATATATATGGGGGGGGGGGGGGGTCTGCACGAAATTAGGTATTTTTCGGCAACTTTTGATCATTTACAACCTTCCAAGTTAAATTTCGGGGTTTTACGTGTCAAAACCGCGATCAGATTGAAACACGCCGTAATGGGGGACATCGGCTTAAATTTGACTACCTAAATTACGTTGGTCTCTCTTTTTAATTTCGGCTCCATCGAAATGGTGCCGCCGCGACATCATGAGCTATACCATGCCGGGTTTCTGAGATGCTTACCTTCCCGTGAACCAACCTCGCTTGAACTTTTATAGTTCTTCGAGTTTTACTTGCTCTCTGGCGATCGCCTTCTCACCCCTGCGTTTGTGCCGTGTAACCTCGTAAATGCGTGGGCGCCATCTTTAATAGCAGTGCGAAACAACGCCTGCCCTCATGCATCTGATTTAAACAGGCATCGCGGGGTGTATGGTGTTGATGGTGATTGGGATGGCCATGTTTTAATGAGCCTCGCGTATCACTTAACGACGGCGGCGGAAGGTCCAATCGAAGCTCTGCAGCTTCGTGGCCGTGAATGACCTTGCGGGTTTGTGCTATTCAGTTCACGTGGAATATATCGCGGGCGCGCTAATGCGTGCGTAATTGCGCCCGTCGATTGTTGTTTTCCCCGAGCTGCATACCTGAAGGAGGTTACGCGAGGGAGCAATTATTCATTGCCCACCGGGGACCTGCTCCGTGCCGAGCGACTGCGTGAAGAACCGACTCGCAGATCGCCGTTGTTTTGTTGCTATCGCATTTACATTCAGGTACTAGGGGAAAAAAGTAATGGCGGTCCCTGGCACCGCGAAGCCAAGGACCTGCGTGTGATTCTCCTTGCGAAACGGAAACGCGCTCTCGTCGGTGAGAGCAATCAAATACTTCTCGTTATTAAGCATCCATTTACTCTAGATTGCGTACGTGCCATTAATTTGGATGCTCTCGCACACACACAACTAAACTGAGGGCAGTCACATTCGAAGTTTCGCACAGCTATCGACTTACATTAAGGATGCTCAGCAGATTGCCAGCATTGAACAATCTGCGCTGAAGGTCCGCCGTTGCTGATGCGCGTGCCTGAACACAAGTGCTGCATGTTTGCGTGTCTTCCATTCGTCTATCCATTGAAACCGACAGACAGTGGAGCTAGGGAAGGTATAGGGGACATTATTTGTAGGTTTTACGCGCTGAAAGCTGACCAATAAACCCACGCATACCACGTAAAATCCCGAGCAAGCGCCCCCCTCCCCTCCCGCCGACTTCTTTTCAACCTGTTCTCCACTACAGAATCCTGCAGCAGTTCATGGGAACCCAAGTTCGGAGAGTCTTTAGATATGTGGACGATTTCTTAGTACTTTTACAGTGTAGTGCCCCGAGGTTCCATCTTGAATTGCAGCGGCTTAAATCCAGTTAAATCGCAAGGGGGGGGGGGTGGAAACACATCTTGCCATGGCGGCCATTCTGTTTTTATTTTTATCTATATAAAAATTTAAATCATGCTCTGAAATAAAATGTAAAGAAAACGAGCATGGGTTCCCAACTCATGTAATTGCATTGTTCTATTGAGTCTTATACGAAAGCGGTCAAATGGCAGTTGCGATTTGAATAGTCTCACACAGCCGAAGCGTATTGAACACAGGCCTCACACTACAAAATAAACAGGCATTAACAAAAAAAAGTTGATTGCACTATACCTAACTCTCACTCAAGCAGTTCAAATATGTGGCATTTGAAAGATAAATCTCAAGGGGAGACAATGCAAGAGGTGTCCCCCACAGCTCGAACACAAGGGGGGTCAGGACCCCCCTTGCGCCTGTTTTATTCGCAATCACGAAATAGGAACCGCATCCGAGGGTAGTACCGCGCACCCAGGAGACGGGCACCAAGTCTTCCTTTCCTCCGCCTCTCGTACTATTAAGATCTCTCGATCACCCTTCAGCGAAATGTCTTTCAGCAGTTAGCGACATGGCCGACAAGTTTTGTTGCGCCAATGATATGTGATACAACGAAGACACAGGTTCTCGTAGTGGAATTGGGAGCACACCGTTCGCGCGCTCCACACAAATGTTACGGGGACTGTATGCTTGCATGGCACGCTGCTGAACACCGGCAGCCCCGCGCGGACGACCAAGGGCGTGGGAATGCGTGCAACTCGCATGCCTATGCGAACCTTAAATCGTGCGTGCGTTCATTTGATCAGTCGCGGATCGCCAAGCGCTTATGCGTGTAGTCTCACGCGCTGCACGATACGGTTTTTGTCTTTGGTTTGCGGTGACGGGATCTCACGGTGCCCGTGCATGGACGAATGAATGGATGCTCCCGGCGCTACGCGCGTCACACACGCACAATGCGTGTAAGTGCTGCCACGTTTTGGCCAATGTGTTATTCGCCTAACCTGACCGAATAGCGTTAATGCGTTTGCGGTCGAAAGGTCAGAGCCCTCGGCTGCTAGCCGAGTGACTTCACGCAAGGGATCCGGAATGTCTCATTCAACGACGAAGCAGAAGAGGGCCACGATGAGAACTATTTAAAAAAAAGAAAAAAAAAAGAACTTGGGAGGACGCTTCCTCTTCGTCTTCATGAGCAGAACGCGATAGCGTAATCAGGCCCTGTTCGCATCGCCTTCTCTGTCACTAGCCGTGCTTCGTTTCTCGGTGGACACCAAACCATACCGCAAGGAAAGGAACGTCTGTGCGCGTAACATTGACCGTTTCAAACTCTCCTAGAATGCGTAGTGTAGGTGCAGTTGCGAAGTGCCCACTACGCGTCCGTAAGGCAACACGCGCATCTGCGTAGCTGCAAACGTTGTCAATGCTGTTGCTGCCGATGATGATTAATTAGGCCTGAGCGCGTTCCAAAAAGCTGTTCTTTTCGTCGGGACGATAGGACGTTTTAAAGCTATTACACAAACAACGCTTACAACGAGTTGACATCGAATCACGTACGACAAATTATAGGCGCATGATGGATACGGTGAACAGTGTACGTAGTACAGGCTGATCCACTTAGGGAGAACACGGCACAGCGTGGCTGCGCTCCGCGGAAGGCCAGTGCTTCCGGCACGGGAGCACGCGCCGCTCTTGCTGTACTTCTCAGCAAGAGCGGCGCGCTCCAGCGTCGCTCTTGCTTTGCCGCGACGCGAAGCACCCTGTGCGCCTGCACCGCGTCGCTTTCGATGCGCGGCCGCGCCGGATACACGGGCGCTGCGCCGTGTTCACCCTAAGAGTGGACGAGCCCGTACATGTCGGCGGCATCTGTTACTGATATCGCCTTCGCCGTTCTGGTAGTCGTGTGTGCTATCACCGCTCTCGTTACACAGACCTGCGGTCATGACAGATCGTATATATAATCATATTGCTGTCGTCAAACTGTTGTTCCAAGTTGCTGTTCCTCTGGTCCCTTCTGCAGCTTCGAACTTATCGAAAGACACAACTCCTGAAACTGCCAGTGTTTTCTACAGATCATAATGCGCGCTACTGTCGACATCCCTTTTGATGGCAATGACGATGTTTTTAAGGCGAGAGCCCTAGATTCCTCATAAAACGCGAAAATTGACCGTCGACGTCGGCAGCGTCCGCGTCCCGAGGCGTCGGCGTCAACACGAGTGATGCGAAAAATAATCACGCGATGGCGTCGCCATATGGCGTCATCACGTCACAGATCGCCAAAATTTGTGATGTCATCATCATTTCATCATGACGTCGTAACATGACATCGTCACTTGGTCAAAGGTGGGCTGATCACGGAGGCAGTGCAAAACCACGTTAGGTGCAGAAAGCTTTCGGAGGAGGGCGGGGGAGGATCATACATCAACTTAGAAGAAAAAGATGGCTTTCGCCTCCGAGTCGTCTTATGCGAATGCATATGACCCTGTGAGTTTTCGTTCGTGACCGTGAGAGTGATCACGCTCTCTTCCTTTTTGGTGATAATTACGATCAGTGTTGTTGATGCCAGTGTACTGTTTTCTTCCGAAGAGTGACGATGTAGTATCTGCCTCTTCTGTAACCAGGCAACAAAGGCAAGGGCGCGGCGCCATGGAGGAGCCGCCGCAGGGCGCTGTCCGTGCACCCCGGTCGCACACGTCGGCCGACTCGGCGGCGCGAGAGAGCAGCTACGGGTCTGCGCGCACCGCGGAGTCGGACGCCCGCCGCGAGGCCTGGGCCCGCCACCCGTACTACAGCAGCCAGGAAGAACAGCAGCAGCAGCAGCATATGCAGCAGCAAATGCAGCTGCAACAGATGCAGCAGATGCAGCTGCAACAGATGCAGCAGATGCAGCAGCAGCCGTACGCACCCCCACTGCTCGAGCAGAAGTCGTCGTCGCGCTCCAAGCGCGGCTCGCGCAAGGGCCACCACCGAAGCGGAAAGCCCAGCAAGCACGGCTCCTCGGCCACCTCCGCCGGAGGAGGAGCGGTGAGGACGACGGACAGGAAGGGCACGGTGCCCGCGACGCGCTTGCAAGAGGGACCACTTGGTCGGTGGAGATCGTGGACACGGGGTGTCGCTGGAGCAGATGTTTCGACAAGCGTTCTTCTTCAAGGCTGCGACTTAAGGCTGCAACAGTTCAAGAAGACTCTAGTCCGCTTGTCGAAACGTCGGCTCCAGCGACACCACGTGTTCACAAATTTTTCATCTCTTCAATCGTCCATCTTCCCCCGAACTTCTGCCTTTTTTGCTTAGTGTAGGTCACAGACGCACGTTGCTTCAGATCGCCTCTTTTTTTCACCCAATTTTCCTCAGATACTGCATGGTGAAGCAGCGCTTAAAAGACACAATCACGCACACATAGAAATGACGCAAACACCAGCGCTTGTGTAGGGGTCATTTTTATGTGTGCGTGCTTGTCTTTTGTGCGCTGCTTCATCAATATAATGGCTCGTCAACTAGCCCATCAGTGCATTTGAAGTTGTTTTCCTCAGCTGTGTTCCTTTGTAGGCTACAGAAAATAGCCAAAACCATAACTACCTCAGGAAAAATCGAGTCAAGATGACCCCGAAGTGGAGCACGTCACCGCCATTTTAAGCACAAAAAGAAATTTGAGGTTTGAGGCGCGAATAAGACAACGGACGAAGATAAGGAACACACACACGTCCGTGTCTTCGTCCGTGTCTTATTCGCGCCCTAAACCTCAAATATGTTAAACCAACAAGCCCAGTCTGCCATTCTTACACAAAAAGAAAGTTACGGAGGACAACAGAAAACATTAAGTGCCAAAAGTGATTGTGGCGTGTTTTTTACTGAAGGAAGTTCGGAGCTGGGCGGCCTTTATATAAGATTATATGTAGTGCTTCTTGAGGACGCACGCACGTCTGTGTTTATTTCTATTTCAGAGAGCACCAGCAACTTTCACTCTCTCTTTATGTATTTCACTTTCTCGCTTTTTTCGACAATTTGTCTTTTCTTTCTTACCAGCCTCTTCCATACCTGCCAAGTTTGGAGAAACGGAATCCGGGAGATTTACTCAACGGGGGGGGGGGGGGGGGGATAAAATGTTTCGACCGCGGGGGAGGGGAGGGGGGCGTACTACGATAGCAATTATATGTACATTAGGCAGTTTTAGAACAGCGTACGCAAAGCTTTGCGCTGGCTTTTAGCGCAACTGCGCCTGCGCGTGCGTCGTACGCTAAGCGCTTGCGGGCTCCCGGTAAGTGACGGAAATAGCGGGCCGCAAACGCTAACGCTAACTTAGCGTACGCAATTCTAAAACTGCCTACTGTCAGCGGGATTTTGCGGTCGCCGCTGATCTGTACAGCGCCTGCGCGTGCGTCGTAGTCCAAACCGATAACATCGCTTACGCATCGTCTGTTTCACGTGCGAGTAAATGCGCGCTAGCGCTAGGGACGAACGCGGTTGAAGCAGAGATGAAACGACCCGGCCGTCACCGTCGCGCGAAGGGTAAGGGGACGGTCGCGAGCGCTGGCGAACGCGCTATCTCGACAGAAATCGGCTACCCTTTTAAGTGCTGGACTGCGGCGCAAAGTGCACACCTACTTCATGCGCAATGAAACTGAGCTGAACCTTTCTACCATCGTTAAAAAGAAGAAGAATCCTTTCTACTACGTGGCCAGACAACTTCGCTCATGTGGCCAGACAAAGCACTGGACGCGCGGGGCATGGATTTCCGGGAGATTTCTCTTATGACCCGTACAAGCGGGAGAAACGTTCAAAATCCGGGAGTCTCCCGGGTAATCCGGGAGACTTGGCACGTATGTTCTTCCCTTTCTTTCTTGCTATCTCTTTCTCATTCTTTATATGTTATGCTTACTCTCTCCCCTTCTCCTTTCCCTTCTCCTCACTTCCCTTTCCCACGCCCTTGCTGTACTATACTATACAAGGCTATGATATGATCTGCTCGCGTGCCTGGATAGCCGAGGGGTTACGACGCTCGCCTTCCGATCGCGGGTATGCGGGCCCGAATCTCGCCTCGCCAAGAATTTCTTTCTATCTCTGTACTCGTTCTCTCGCCCATCGGAATTACTGCATCCCACGCCGGACAAATAGGCGCACATGTTCTGGGAGCGAAGCAGAAGATGAAGAGGGCGAAGAGAGCGCGTGCCGATTCATGATGATGATACTTCTCTGTTCGCTCTGCACGGACTAACGGTTGGCCTATATAAACAGCGCCGATGTCAAAAGCTTGTCACATCCTGTCACCAGTAAAGCAGAAGTAGAAGCAGAAGAAGGCTGCAACGTAATCCAATTGCAGCCTTGAAGAAAATGCCGCTTGTCGAAACGTCGGCTCAAGCGACAACCCGTGTTCACGAATTTTTCATCCCTTTCATTTAAAAGCGCGGGCTAGTTGGCGTTCTGTAACTGTCTGTCGGCATGATACAGCTGCAACAGAGCTATACAGCTAGACGGCAAAATACAGCTATATAGCTATGCGGGGTGCGGCACGTATAACATGTGTGACGTCTTGCAGGGCGAGGTGGGCAGCGGCATGATCCCGAGCGACAAACAGCAGCTGCAGATGCAGATCGAGCAGAACCGTGATGCCATGATGCGCCACAAGGAGGTGAAGAAGAAGCAGGAGGCCGCGCGAGCCTACCGAGCCATGCGGGAGAACACCGCCGCCGCACCGTACGTGATACTGTGGGCACACTGCCACACGTGAACGCTGTTATCAACCACTTGCCTGAATCGTGAAAACGTCGGTTACCTGCTCCACAAAGCATGGGTTACGGTACATGGTTACGGTACAGGAAAAAAAAAAGCGGTTTTACAGAGACCATCGACGATGACTGTTGATACGATATACAGCCGAACTGAATTCACTTATTAATAGGGGTGTGCGAATATTCGAGTTTCGAATTCGATTCGACTTTCGAATAGCTATTATTCGAAGTTTCGAATAATTCGACAGGACGAATATCTAAAATGCGACAAAGGCCAACGGTGCAACTTGCTAAGGATGGGGTGGCGAAAACTCACGCTAACGTAGTTACAGTAGGCCTTTCGTTGAAGCTTTCACCGACATCCTGGTTCGAAAGCGAGCCCATGCTGATCTTAAACGAGATTATGTCATTTCTGCACGCAGAAAAACACGCAAGAAAAATGTCAAGCCCTTCACAACTTCGTTCCCAAAACGAAGACAGACTTCTTGCGTAGTTTCGTCGCGTATGCCGCAAGCGTAGTAAAACGTCCTGACTTTGGGCTGCGAAACCCTCGGTCATTGGCTTTGCATGTAAAAAGACGCCAGGCCTTCGCGGAAAGGGCAGCACGGTCACAGCGAAAGCTGGAAGAGCGGCATTTCTAGAGCTCGTTATAAACAACTCTCTTGTGGCTACTAATATAAGTACACTAGCAACGTACCCACTACCCAGTTGGGAAGCACCCACCACGACATTATTCGTCATTCTGCGGAGAAGCGAGGTACCATCTGTAAGGCTGCACTTTGTTGATGCGACAGGTGATGACGATGAAGAATTATGGCTGAGCTTTTTGTAAGGGGTTGGAAGCTTTAAACGACCCACTAGTTACGTAATTAATATTGTGTGACTCCCGTCGTTATTTACCCCTCCCACCACGCTTTATAATATACGTTTAACCGCGAGAAAGAGAGAGAGAGGGAATTAACTTTATTTAGACCCTGAGGAAATGAATCATGGGAGCCTGATGGGCTTTCTTGGCAACCAGTATAAGTGCACTTGGGAGGAACCCACTACGCTATAAATGATCATAATTTTTGTGCAGTAGGGAAGGAGCCACTATGCAATTTTTCGTCATTCTGCGGAGAACCGTGGCACCCTCTAAACACATGTAAGACATTATGTGCACTTTGTTGATGCTGTGGCTGATGATGATAAAAAATTATGGCAGAGTCTTTTGTCATGGGTTGGAAGCATTCAACAACCCACTCGTTGCGCAATTTGCATTGTGTGACGCCTAGTTACGGAATTAGCGTTGTGTGACGTCCTGGTTGTTACTTCCCTTCTCCACACTACATTACATATGTCAATGTGGTTCCTTCCCGGCATGAAGCCTGTATAGGGTCTTTTCACAACGCAGTTTCAAGCATCGGCGTGGCTCTGAGGTAGAATACTGGGCTCCCACGCAGAGAGCCGAGGTTCGAACCTTGTTCCATCCTGGATATTTTGTCTTATTTACTTTTTTTTTCGCGCGATACTGGTTAGGGACACCGGTGGCGGCAACGGCGGCGGACAACTACGGCGCCAAAAACGGCCCTTGTTGTGATCTCATAACAGCTTTCGCTGTAAAATTTGTCCACGCCGGGCATTCACCACTGCCGCATCGAACCACTCGTTCAAAAACTCCCATCATTCCGGCACTCGGTTGAAATGCTGATGTGAACGGGCGCCCTAAGATTTTTGGGCCCGGAGCACCCATGGCGATGAAGCACTAGCACATTACCGTTGTCAGATTAGCCGCATTGCGCGACCATGGGGAAAAATCACAGCATATCCACGGGGTGAATGATGATGAGTGGGGCGAAGCTACGGAGGGAATCATCTGTAAACCGTGAAACTCTTCCGTGAAATGCGCCCAGTACATAATATAAAGAGTGTGAAACATCGTGTATATATTAAACATCAAACTTTTATTGTACTGTTGGTTTACGTGGTCCCTTCATTATCACTTGTGATCGGTGAAATGCAAGGAAGAAGTCCGCTCCCGAGCGAAAGAGCGCCAAGAGCGACCGCATTCCCCGCTCGCCCTGTGCGAATTAAAGGCAAGGCTAGAGGGAAGACAGGACGCGCGTTCCACGACGCGAGGTCGGTAGCATGCCCAACGAAAGCCAACGGAACGCGATCGTGCAAGTGCTCCGGCTTCGCATCGCCTCATGGTTCCATTTAGCGTCCCAAAAGCAAATATATTGCTCAAGGTGTGGCTTGCGTTTTTCGTAGAAATAATTTCTTTATCATGTACATTAAGACGAAAAGTTGAAAGCTCACTAGAGTGTATCGCCCGCAAAGTATGTCTTTTAGTGTGATTTAACTCTCGTACGCAGGGTCCTCGCGCCGTTGCCGGTCCACCTCGCCCGTTGACGATCGGGCGAGGTGGCTACATACAACTACTACTACTACACTTTAAGAAAAACATACTGGCGTCTTTCGTTGGTTTATTTCATCAATCAACGGCGTTTTGAACAAAATTTTTATTGTTTAATCACGCACAGGAGAATCTCACCAGGCACTACCTTGGAGGTAAACAATGGCTGCTAATGGGAATGAGAGACAGAAGAAGTCGGCTTTTAGCTAACACTTAACTTCCACTTCTACTAACGTTTCCTACTGGAACATGCCAATGGCTGCTAATGGGGAATGAGAGACAGAAGAATTCGGCTTTTAGTTAACGCGCACGCTGCGAATTTTTTATTGTTCAACAACGCACAGGAGAAATCTCCCACCGGCACCACCTTGGAGGTCAAAGCGTAAGACTTGTTACGCACTACTACGACGACTACGAGGGACGAACGGGTGCCGCCTTAAGGAGCTTCGCCCCTAAAAAAAACTAGCTACCGTACCCCCCTCTGTTAGCCGTTAGGAGCACCGTGGTTAGGAGGTTGGAAGTGGGCTGCTGACTGGAATAGCGGCTCTTCTATCAACGTGCCTGGGCGCCCATAAAAGCTGGAACAAAAGCCACTCCTGAACAAGTGCGTAATCAAACTGTCGGCACGACGTAGCGTTCCTGATTTTCCTCTGTCTTGCCGTAAATGGCCGTACATATTTCGTGTAAATATGTACTATTCGAAATTCGATTCGATATTCGATATTTTTGACCACTATTCGGCACTATTCGATTCGAATTCGATTCGCGGTGAAATTTGACTATTCCCACACCCCTACTTATTACAAGAAATGATACTATTTAATGCATGCATTCGCAGTAGTGAGTGCGTAGCGTTTAGTAGTATCACTGCTAAATTTCACTGCTGCCCAATAGTTTTTCGTGCTCCATATGCGCGTTGTCTCCAGCATAGAGTTTCCTAAAATTAACTAGAGGGGACTCTGGCGCTGCGATCGTTCAGCCACCATGGGAATGATGGGTAGTACACGGATTTGCCTATAGTCTTCGTGCTTGCGGGCTTCGAACGCACTTGTACCTTTGTTTATTGTTGGGTTTGGTTTTCTTTCGGACGAAAGAATTGATCGTTGTGAACTTCGTGACCAGATTTGAATTGGTGAGCCTAAAAGGGTTAAAGTAGTGAAGTGGAAGTGTTGACTTTCGTTGAACTTCTTTTGCGACAAAGCGGATACAGGCGACGCGGAGCCAAATGGAGCCGAAAGAACGAAGTTTAGACAAACCGTGTACAACCCATCATTCCCATGCTGGCTGAAGCGCCATGCGTTGCAGCTTCCATAGACACTAGCGCCAGAGTTCCCTCTAGTAAGTATTGTAGGAAACTCTATGGTCTCCAGAGCATAGAGTTAGTACAGGCTCCGTCGGGAGTGAAATCAAACTGCGACCGACATCCTCCTCCTAAACAGTCAGCACACCAGAGCTGCCGATAGTAAACACGTGCGCCTCTAGGGGAAGTCATACGTAGGACAGCACAGCGTTGAAAGTGTCACGACGAGAACAAGCGGAATATGCAATGCCTTGCAGACTGGGACCCTCAACCAGTCACGTCGAACAGTACACATTCGCCACTATGTGTACTTTAGCTTGTTTGGTGTAGCTTGTAGTTTAACGTAGTTCCTCTAGTGCATGTACAGTCGAACTTCGTTGTAACGAAGCAGCATGGGGACCATTAGTTCGTTATATCCAACATTCGTTGTAACAGTAGAGATAGAAATTGGCACTAACAAATCGGCATTCTAACTTGCCTGAAAATCCTGGATACACAAACGAATTATTCTAGGCATGAAGCCCACTGTATGCAATCCTAATCTGCCGCCTTGTGGCATTGCAAACTAGACAAACCGAATGTGAGAAGTTGAAATTACAACAGAACAAAGTTCGTTTGACAAAACAGGCCTGAGTTCACATTTATTTGAGAAAGGTTGCGACCACATTTTTAACGGAAGTTTTAGTGTCACAACCACATTTATAGAAAAACGTGGTAGTGAAATGTCTTTCAATAATTATTTCCCTTTTTATGCTACCTCTCCAGTTTTGAGCCTCGTGCATACCAAATATTTCTTCGTTATAGCTGATAATGCGGCGGCGCTAACCTTTTAGGTTTCGTTATACGAACGCCATTGAAGAGAAGGGTGACCAACAAAGTCCGTACTTAGTTCGCTATAACCGATAATTCGCTATATCAATGTTGGTTATAATGATGTTCAACTGTATTAGAAACGTTATATTTCGGATTTACAAGGCATTGGCGTAGCGATAGACGGGAGCGTTGAAAACAAACCTAGAAGACTCGAAGGCTTCGGTAGGTTTGTCTTCCGCTGGGTGCCTTGTGGGACACGTTTACGAGGAGTCGTTTGTTGCTCGGTGGCCGTCCGTATAACCTGAACGCCTTAAAATGCCTTATCAAATGTCTTAACAGCTATCTCTCACGTATAGACCCCCAAGCGTGCCGTATTGATAGGTATCGCCTCTTGCCTGGGCATGCGCAGAAAAGTTTTCGTGCCTTCTTTCTG
Source organism: Rhipicephalus sanguineus (assembly GCF_013339695.2). NCBI lineage: Eukaryota > Metazoa > Arthropoda > Arachnida > Ixodida > Ixodidae > Rhipicephalus > Rhipicephalus sanguineus. Next base: position 17,192,350 of record NC_051184.2, read on the forward strand.
CCGCTGTGCGTCCTTGCAGTTGTTAGTCGGCGTTTGTGGTGTCTTGACTTCTCTCTTGTGTCGGTGTTTGCATGCCCAGACTTTTAGCACGAACCTGAACGAGCTGTGCTCTTTTGTTAGACAACCTCGACTGTACCTTAGAAGCTTCACCTACACTCTAAGAAAAAAGAGAGTCAAAAGAGGGTCATGGAACCGTGACTCTCTTCGGGTGTCCATCTGACCCCTTTTGGAAGGTACAGGCAGAAAGAAAGAGTTCGCATTTGGGAAGGAGTCACTGGACCCTCCTGAAGCGCGTTTCGAATGGCTTCGGTATACGGAAGAGCCGCCGTATACGCCATACATATCGCATGCTCGCCCTTTGGCGCCGATGGCGCCTTGCTCGGCGACGCAGACGGGGTTGGCGCCGGGGTGGCGCGCCGCTCTCCTCTCTCAGTCGTCTCAGCGGCGTCAGCGGTCTCAGTCTCTCAGTCTCCTGGTCTGTTGGAATGCGTTGCGTGGATGCGTTGGTTGCGCGTCTTCGGTGGTATTGAGTACTGACGCCGGCTCCGTGCACGAAGTGACGCTTGGAGGGCGGTATATTCATGGAGCTGCGGACACCGACAACGGGCGCCAGTTAACGGTGAGTGTACTGCTTTCGTAGGTACTAATTTTACAGCTTTAGCTGGGCGTCTGCAGCAGCGCTGCGGAATCTGCCAGCCATTTCCAACAGTAGCCTGTATCCGCGGGGCTGTAGTGGATGCCCAACTAAAGCTGTCAATTAACGAGTTGCCACCGTTATGCGCGTTGCTGTACAAGCTCCCATAAAGTGAGCGATGCAAACAATAATCGAGGGTCATTTCTTGCTGATCGCACGTCGTGTCTGCACTACTGAAGGTGCAAGATGTCGTTTTGAGATGCCCTTTAGTCTGCTTCATAATAAAATTTCCATCGACTTTGAGTGTGAGGCGTGCTTCCACGCGTGCACGGAACGTGAAAAAAAAAGCCTGTGTACAGAACGCTCAGACGCACTATATGTAATGGTTTTTGTTGGCTTAAAGACGGTAGTTTGAGGTGCAGATATAGTACGGTGGCTTCCAGAATGTACGCGGTAGTCATTCAAGTTGGACACGCCTCGCCGGTAAAGTGAAAAAAGCTCTAGACTTTTGACGGCGCGCGTTGTTGCGGCCGCCGGCGTGCACTCTTTTCCCTCGTTTCTGTTTGCTGTTTTCGTGGTTTGCATACACTGCGATGACGTTGGGCGCTATAAGAGAATCGAGTGAGTGTACGTGATTGTGGGAGTTATGTGCGCTAATTCTAGCATATGACATGTCTGATCTCGACGTAGACGGCGTACGCACGCGCTGTGTGTCGTTCGGGCCCTAGTACTCGCATCTTTTTATCTGAGTATTTAAGGATGGGTTACGTTTGTAAAACGTGCGGTCAATAACCGCTCACGGCATGCCCCTGGCTGCCGGAGGATGTGCTTTGTTGTTTTGTTGTTAGCCTTTATTATGTCTGTGTGAACCACTTATTGTGTAGGTTTTGCAAACCTTTACTGCAATTTCATTTTCTCATCATAATATCACGTTCTGCTTTTCAGATACCGTTTTTCATGGTGCTCACGCTGGACAGGAGCGACAACCTAGCAAGCCACAAGTCTGATGCCTCAAGCCGTCACCACATTTTGATTTATTCTTAATCACAAGGAATAAATATGGAAACATGATGGCGATTTCTGCTGTTCATTTAGCTCAATATGACACTGTGCACGTCAGTCACACATATATTCATAGAAGCATGTAAATGAGGAATACCCAAACTTCTTCATTGGAAATCACAGACCATCTTTTCGCGTTTTCTATATAACTTTGTTGGAAAATATGTGTTGTTTGACGAGTTTTATTAAAATAATGCTAAAACTGAACTATTCTTTTCTACAGTCGCTGGGCAGAACGGCAAGTATTATTGGACTTGTTTAAAATGAATACTCCACTATTTTCAACAGTAGTCGCGCAAAAGTAGAGCAAGGATCAAATGAGTAGCTTAAAATACTTGTGGAGTCGCTTGATGCTTCGGTGTGGGTCCCTTGACCCCCCTAGGAGCGTTACCGGCAAGAGTCGTCTGACTCCCTATGAGTGTTAACGTGATCCTCCCGATGAGAGTCTTTGCACTCTTCCTAGAGGGTCAGGGGACTCTCCTAGAGCGAGCCGACCCTGACCCACCAAGAGAGTCACCGTGACTATTTAAAGAGAGTCCTATACGTGGCAAGTCAGAACTCTCCGAAAAGAGTCACGCATACTCTTTTTTTTCTTAGAGTGTAGGTCTTCGTGCGAACAATTGCGTCACTTTTATCTTTGAAGTCGTGCGTGCCGTAATAACTAAAACTTCAGAAAGGTTAAGAACGCAAGCTTTCTCCGCAGACAAGCGTGGGCCTTGCCCCGGCAGCGGTGCGAAAACCTCACCAAAAATGTGTGGGCTGACCGCGCATACGAACCGTGGCGTCGGCGTCTTCTCGCATCGCAGACGTCTCGAGGCAAGAAAAGGATGAAAGTGCACGCAACGCGGAGTGGGCGTCGTCTGCAATTGCGAGAACAGAGACGACATTGCGCGCGCAGCCTTCGGGCACGAGGTCTTCGCCGCGTGGTCTGCTTCCGGTTTCAAAACTGCACGGGCGCAAAGGAAGATCTTCCCTGAACACTTTTATCCATGGTTATTGCCAATCAAACTGTGCGCTAAGCGAGCGATATTAAATCTGCACCACTTACAAAAAACTTCCACGAGGCTTTTTTCATGGGCGTTCGTCAACCGAAGCTTTAAAGAAGTGAATCGTTAGGTCGCCTTCTAAAACGCAAGCCAACGGCCATCTGTCGTGCAAAGGAGGCGTATAAGTTACTGCTTATATGAAAAATGGTCGCGGAACATAGACGGACTCGAATCCCATCCGCTTTCATTGGCTTCGAAGGAGCTGTTTAGCACAGGATGGTCCACATTTAAGGTGAACTTCAGAAGATTTATACGGAACACACGAGCATCCGCTTTACTTCAGGTGAACACCACATTAGCATTCAAGACTACATAAAAGCTGATGCTTAATACATAATTCAGATAATTATTATTGTGTTTAAGACACCATGATTAGACGTCATATAAAGTATATTTCGATCGTGGCGCAAAATAAACGTTCTAGTTTTTCTGGATTGAGTACTAATAAAGTGTTCACCTTAGATGTGGTCGACTCTGTACATGCCGCGTCGACCATATTTAGGAGCAGCACCTCCTTAGTGTTCAAACCGGAAGAAATGTCATATATGACGCACATTAATTTTTTTTTGGTAGTTAGTGCTACAGATCAGCTTCTATGGCCTAATGTGGCATTCTTCCTAAAGCTGTCGGATCCGCGCGATTTGGTCTAAGAGAAAATGACGTCATACCACCCTCTTCACGTGACGTCATCCTGGGAACGGAAAGCGTGCAGTGAATCGCCAGACGGGCGGGCAGACGATTCCTTCCGGGGAGCAGCGTACGTTCGTTTGTCAAGGAACAGACATACGCGCGTCTGCATGGCGCGTAAAAAAAAAACCGCGGGAAAAAAGTGGCGCACGCCCGCACATCGCGCGCTTTCACGTGAGCGGACGATTCAGGTCAGCGACTGCTTTTCTCCTCCGTCTGGCCATCTGCTATCGGGAACCCTAATCTCATCGATAGGGAGCGGCCCTCCTGGCGACGCGAGCACCCGTTCGTTTAGAGGCGTAATATAGTGGCAGAGCAGGGGCACAGCTTCGAGCTATAAGCTCGATTAAATGGACCGCGCAGCAATGTAAAACGAGTCTCGTGTGGAGCGAGCAGAACGCGCTCTATGCGGCGGCCGCCACCCGATTTCTTCGAATTCGGCGACTAAAGGGGGCTGCCTCCATGGTCCCCAAGGCCTCGTCGTGAGAAGAGAATGCGTGCCGCAAATTATAACGTATCGACGAACTTGGTTCAACGAGTATTGTTGAACCCCACCCCCTTGCCCTGTGCGCCCGCCTACTTTCGTTTGTATACATTCGCTTCGCATATCGTCAAATACTAGGCTGTCTAATAAACGCAGGAAACCACTTCTACAATGTAGCAGTGTTTTCTCTCAATGCTCGCAGCGAGACTCATTAAAACGAACGCGCTTTCTCCGATGGGGAGAACGTGCACCAAGTTTCGCGGTTCCCGCCAAGCGTGGCGCGCGCGAGTCTTCGGGAAACGCCGCGTGCTGAACGTGAAAGCAAGCGATAATTAAGGCGTTCGTCGTCGGTTCCCACTGCAAACAATGGCGTCCCCGCCGGCATCGAAACGCACGTGCGTGACCGAACCCTTGTCGCCCCACGGCGGTCGCGTAACACGTTGTAGGCGTCGCAGCGCATGCGCAATATGCCCGATGCGGAGTCCTTTGTTGTTCTCTTTGTTTGTGCTTGCCGGTTGGCGCTGCTGGACGACTTCCCGGATGGTGGCATTGCTTCCTATACGCTTTGTTCTACTCTCGTTCCGTGTGAAAAACGGACGCGACGCGCTGCTGCGGGAGGTTCGTACACCTTCCCGGTGACAAAAACAGAGCCCGTTGCGTAACGATTTCCGCTATAAATAGGCAACCCGCAGGGCATGACGTCACAGCGATGCGGTGGTGCTGCAGTCGCATTCCGTTGTTGCTGACGAATTCTACGGAGACGCGAACTTTCTCGTCAGGCTAGACTGCTTGGCGGAGTAAAGTTTTCGAGTATTTCACTTAACCTGCCGTGGTAGCTTACCATGTAAGGTGTCGGGGCGCGGGTTCGATTCCAGGCGGCCGCGTTTGGATGGGGGCGAAATGCAAGACCAGCCGTGTGCTTAGGTGCACGTGAAAGAACCCCAGGTTCTTTATGGATTAACCAGGGGTTCCCCACTACGCCGTTCCTCATATTAATGAGATAGCTCGGTGTGCAAAGCGCCGGTTGACTATCGTTCTTCCATTGCAGAGCGCTGTGTATCTGCACTTTCTGTATTGAACCAGGTACTATAGCACATAGGCTGCATAGGCTCCAACTGTTCTGATGAGCGCATTTCTTCGATCGTGCTGCCGGGCAGGTCGCTGGCCGCGCTTCTGCTGGTGTGCATCTGGATCTCCCTGGTGTCGGGCTTCTCCATCCTGGCGTTCGGCTGGATCTTCAACGTGTTCGTGCAGGCCACGCCCTTCTTCTACGTGTCCCTCGGCACCGGATCCAGCCTCGTCCTCCTCGGATCTTTCCTCGCCGCCTTCCGCAGCAAGACGCCAGCTTCGGTCGCCTTCGGCCCCTGACGACGTCTCGTCTCGTGGAGACGACGCCGAGAGGCACAGACCGTCGCTGCCAACTGCGAAGGTGCGGGTTCGATCGCCACGGAGATGGCACGACACCTGCCCGGTGCTCGAATCGCTTGGGTTTTTGTCCCTGAAGGTCAAAGTAAAAATAAAGGAACTCTTCAGAGTGTTCAAGAGCGCGGCCTTTGTCTGTGCGTAGGTATGATGGAGGGGGGAATGAATTAAATACTGCGATTTTACGTACCAAAACCAATGGCGGATCCAAAGAGGGAGGGGCTCGCCTCTTCACCAATGACAATGATAGCACCCCCTCCCCCCCATGAAATGGCTAAATCCACCACTGGCCAAATCCACGTCATGACCACGATGGTCACCAAAACGGCAAGTCCAATTTTGACAACCTGCACGGTTTTTTAGTGTCCTCGTAAATATTCGAATCTTTGCATTTCGCTCCCATCGTATTTAGGGGAAGGAGCGAATGAAGCATAGCACAGCCTGCCTCGACAAACATGGGTAAATATCCTCGAGCGAAGGAGAGCCTAGAATAGAACAGGAAAATTTTAATGAAATGTGAATCATTCTTATGGGGGGGAGCTTAGTCGCCCGTTCAACCTGGTCAATCGGCGCTTGCTGGACGGCCAGGTCAGAGCTGGACGGCCGCGCCACCCACTGATCCGACCTGTGTGTTCGTGTCATTTCTGTGCCCGTCGGGTTAAAGATTACACGTCATGTTTCCGATGTGCTATCGAGGTTCCTGCCCCTGGTGCGTAGGAAGTCCTACACTACATCACATTACCTGGCGCTGCTCAAAGCCTCCCCCACACCTGACAGTCTCAGAAATGAAGCACTTGCCGTGGTGTTTTGAAGATACTTGTAATGGACAAGCTGAGGTGATAGGAGAAAGTGGTTGTACACTTGTGCGCATTAAGACACTGACCGTAGTTCTGTTGCTGTTCGGTGGTCAAGAACCGAAGTTGTAATAAATAAATAAATAAATAAATAAATAAATAAATAAATAAATAAATAAATAAATAAATAAATAAATAAATAAATAAATAAACTGGTAGAAGCTGTATACATAGAGGCATGTTTACCCTCTTATAAAGCGAGTGCCTTCGGTGCGCGATAGGCGCGCAAAATAAGTGGGACAAGTATCAAACAGTGTCGGCACCTCTTGAAACGCAAGCGCTGGTGTTCGGCTATGCGAGGCCGAGCCTCGCCCATGCACAAAATTCAAGGCAACGAATACTTCCGCATTTCCAAAAACAATCGCTCGCGAATGACAAACATTTAAGAAAGATCTCAAGCGATGGAAGACAATTCCAAAGGGGCCGCATTCGCAGACAATGCACCTGTCCGTGAAACGATACACGAACGGGCTAAGCGTGTGAATGTTTGCCTGACGCTGTATGTCTACATTGGCCCTCATCGTCGGGGCACGCCCATCGCAATCTGGTAGCCGAATACATTATTATCGGCGCTCGCTGTGCGCCGATTCATCGAGCGAAAGCAGCCCGCTTACTTCTACAGATGCCAGCCTTTTCTGGGTCGTGCGCCACTACGCGGAGCGTTGCTTCCCTCGTTTCTTCGACATTTCCTCGTCCACAGGAACGGAAGGTTTCTCAGCAAACGGCTAGATGGCGCATGCAGCTAAGAATGTCACTCTGGCAGGGAGCCGTATGAAAGGTACATAGACATAGCCACATAGAGTGTTCCACATTCGCCGTCATGACTACAAGCGTCGCCGACTAACGCTCACAGCTTCGTTTCAGCGCTAAAAGGTCAAACACATGAAAGACAACGGGACAATTGCGCTTTCTCTCATATGTTTGCCATATTAGAGCTAAAATGAAGATGTCGTCAAGTGTATACCAACTAGCCCAGCGACAAGTTATTATTTAACACTCACACGCTTGCATGCATAGAAATACCCGATAAAGTGGACGGGAGGACGACCACCGCGGTAGCTCAATTGAGCTTCGAGCGCGTTATCCGAAGGTTGCAGGTTCGGTCATTGCATGCCGGCGGCACGTTGTCTTTTCGTCCACTTTAATTTCTTCACATCTACATCATAGTTAGCACAGTACAGTTAAGACTGCAAACTTTAATGCCCCGCATACCTTCCTTGGCTTCATTGTCTGCTGGTTTTCATTGAGGTTGTGTCCAACAAAGAAAAACGAGCCCTTGAAATTCCCCTTCTTTCGTTCACCCTAAGGGAGCAGTAATATAAAGTAACCTTATGAGTGTTTGTTGCACGTCGGCTCATATGCCAGATGGACGAAGACGGAAAATTGTCCAGGAAGCCAGGCTTGATTCGTTATACTCCAGATAGATCGGATTGGGCAAGGTAGACGGCAAACACGAGCTGAATATTGACATCAGTGCAAGTTATCCATATAATTATAACTAATTAATTATACATCATTAACGAAAAAAAATTAGTGGTGGCTACTCCAGTCTACTGGGAACAATATGCACTAGGTTTGCTTCGCGTAGCACCGTTCCCCTTTTTCAAATTCGTGCTACGTGATAGTTGGGACACCGTGTGTGTGTGTGTGTGTGTGTGTGTGTGTGTGTGTGTGTGTGTGTGTGTGCGTGCGTGCGTGCGTGCGTGCGTGCGTGCGTGCGTGTGTGTTGTGTGTGTGTGTGTGTGTGTGTGTGTGTGTGTGTGTGGTGTGTGTGTGTGTGTGTGTGTGTGTGTGGTGTGTGTGTGTGGTTAAATCCAGTAGGGTATGTTGAAGGGCTAGCTGGTACATGTTATAGAAAGGAAAAAATTGAGTAGCTACTCCGCTATGTGAAGCTGGATGACCAGCGAAGCTGTTCAGCGCACGAGACAGGTGACACACAATTTCGAACCACATCCGATGACACACCTCGCGACTAAATCCGAAATGCTTGTACAGAAAGTCCCGTTTGAATTCCGCGTATATATGCTCCGTTAAAGTTACCCATTTGAGCAGATTGCGTGTTTTTTGCCGCGACATGTGTCACGATGCGAGGAGTTCTCGCGCACGAACAGACAAGCGAGTAAATGCCGCATCCATATACAGCTTCGCCCTGTTCGCTTCATATGTTTGATAGTCATAACACAACGCCATATGTCTCATTCCACCTCGTGAACGAGGAGAATCAATGTTGTGAGTGCATGTGAGTGCATGTGAGTGCATGTGAGTGCATGTGAGTGAGTGAGTGAGTGAGTGAGTGAGTGAGTGAGTGAGTGAGTGAGTGAGTGAGTGAGTGAGTGAGTGAGTGAGTGAGTGAGTGAGTGAGTGAGTGAGTGAGTGAGTGAGTGAGTGAGTGAGTGAGTGAGTGGGTGAGTGAGTGAGTGAGTGAGTGAGTGAAAAGTTCTTCTTGAGCGGCCAGTTGGTGAAGCATCTTGAACGGAAAGGCGCAATTTTAGACACCTTGAAAGTGGTGTCTAAAATTGCACCTTTCCTTTTAAGTGAGCGAGAACTATGTCACCGTTTGCTATTAGGCTCAGACCTGTGTTACAATTAAGGTGTAACACGGCAAAATGCAGGGTTAACTTGTGTGCAGGCTACATCGAGTACCATTTGATGGAGGCAGCCACGACGTTCGCGTTACCGGTGTTTACAACGGAATATGCAGAACGAATTACCGAATCTCAGACACAAACACGCGTGAGTGCACGTCGGATGCCACGTGATCACCCCAGCTTCGTTCGGTGCGTGATACGAGGAAGTCGCGCCTAAAGACCTCTCTCGCGTGGCAGTTATTTCGACGGCGATTGGAAAAAAAAAAAAAAAAAAAAACGCCAAGTTCAGGGGCGCTAAACGAACCGCTCGTGCGCCCTCACCGCGGTATATGCGTGTGTATCTACGATATAAACGCTGCCACCACTGGGAAGTCGTGTCTGGGCGACCCGTAGCGCGCCAATGGGTCACGTGTACGCGTACCTCGGCATGTTATCGAGGAAGAGCGCGGTAAACAAGTAACGAAGCAAAAGCAGAGGAAAGGAGACCGGGGAAATTGTGCCTCGCGGGCGAAGCGACGTGTCGGTCGCATGCCGGCTGGCCGGTCAGTCCCGCCGCCGGCCATACCATGCATGAAGCGTCGTTGTACCCGTTGCTTGCGTAATAACAAAACGGCCCACCCCTCTCTCCACATAAGGTGGTGCTGGCGGACCCCCTCCCCCTCCTTCGATCGGCCTCCCTAAAGTTTCCCCTCGCTGCATTTTGTGGGCCTTCTTTCTCGGCATTCCGGCTTGACCGTTCACTGCCTTTTCTCTTTCTGAATCCCCATCTTCGTCCATCTATACAACGGTCTCCCTCCTCGCGTCACGATCTCCTGCCGCTCGGCGCTGACGAGGCCTGACGACACCGCTAAATTCAAGCAACGCTTGCGTGTGCTAAGAGGCGCAGCCAATCACGACAATCGCACCGGTGGGACGTCATCGAGGCCACCATATTGTTATGCTACCAGAATGGTGGAACGCTGCCCTTCATCCCGATCTGCTCACCTCCGGAAGAGCAGTGGAAGCTGTGAATCGTACAAACAAAACGGCGTACGTTGACCCCATACAGAGAAATAGCCGATATAGCGACATTGCCTGGCACGTGCAAGCTCTCGCCGGAGAAACAAAAAGCGGTTTTGCGAAAGACGCAATTCCCTCGAAAAGCACTAAATCGGTTTTGACTAAAAAAATAATCCTTTAGAACTCAATTATCGTCGACTTTAACAAGACATTGTCATTATTAGACGGAAATGAGGGTAATATCTTCATTGTTGAATATCGCGCCGGCATTTCAGCGCCTGACCGCCATTATGACATTGGCTCAATGAATCTTTCCTGGAAGTCGTCGTTTTTAGTGTCCCTTAAAACACAATTCAATTTATTTTCACGATAAAGAATTGCGTTAGCAGACGTCGTCAACACCTGTGACGCCACGGCGAGTTGGTGAGCGAGTCTGAAGATGACGTCGCCACCTGTACTTTATTTTCTCGTGCAAGAGTGGTTGATTTTGATATTGTGAAAGGGCAATTCTACTGAAACGAAGAAAAATATTGTTTTTTTGTTCTCTCTCTCTGTCTTCAGTGTCCTTATTCTAACGCGTGTAACCCTGAGAAAGCATGACACTATTGTTTTCGCGCATCTTTACAGACGCCGCCTCGAGTCTACAGTCGCCGCTGCACCGATTGAATTACGGCATACTTGGTCTCTCTACCGCTCGAGCCTTTTCCCTTCACGTCTATTTCTCTCCTATGACCCGCTGCTCGTAAAGCGGTACCCAGGTTTCCTCGCTTTACGGCCAAGTGGGGGGAGGGTTGAGAACATTTTTTTGACGCTTCTTTTTTTTTTTTTTTTCGCCGTCATTTACTCCTTTTTCTGCCACCTAATCGACGCCATAACCCTTTTTTCTCCTTCTTCTCTGCCGGCGCACGCCGTCCGTACTGTTCTCCTTTCTTCTTCCTCGCTCGCTTTTTCGTACGCCCCTTCGGCAACGTGATTCCTGCACCAAAACGGGAAAAGCGGGCCGCCGAAAAAACGCTTGTAGGGCTTCCATGCGTGCTACTCAAAAATGAGTGCGACGACACCGTCTGCCGCGCTGGGAACATCGTCAGCTCTAGGTAAAAACTGTAAAAATAAAAGGTACAAAAATAAACGTCACAAAATACCCGACAGGGACATCAGTTTCTGCGTCCACATAAAAGAAGCAAAAATTGGGAGAGATAAGAGAAGAATAGCAGCCGCACTCCATATAGGATAAGATGGAGAGAAAGAGATGTCTTACGCATACACAAGAATGACGTATGCGCACGTCATTCATCCTACATATCAGAGATGACCGTCTGTACACAGACCTCGCTGAATGGACGCTTTTGGACACAAGCGGATGCCCTTGGTCAGAAGGGCCGACAAGGCAGGCCAGTACTCAAAATATTTCAGCCTTATCACGCACAGTTCAACGTGCTGACACAACACGTCATATACATGCTGGCTGTTTATATTAAAGCTGCCCTCAGCTATTTTCCAGCGTGCATGCCGAGTCGTTTTTTTGTTGTTGTTGTTTATTTGTTTAGCCCCCTGCGTATTTGCTAAACTCGCGTGGCACATTGACGTTGTAACCGGGCGCGAATTAGCACTACAACGGGCCACAGCTATTTCGTTCTTACTCCAAAGAAAATAAGTCAGACAGCTGCCATTAAGGAAGTGAATGCAGGCAGTTGAAACTAAAAAAGGAAAAAAAAAAGGCTTATTTTGTAAACAAACTCACAAAACGATGACGTGACACAATCACTCACAGGCTCGTTTAATGTACGGTTCTTTTGGAATGAACAAAAAAAAAAAAAAGATTACAGGCAAAGGAAAGACTGTGCGCTCATCTAGCGTAATGGCTTTCAAAGTTCGATACCGATGGCGGTCAACTTAAAAGAAAAACGAGGCAACGCGCGCTGCGATTATCTCCGCACGTCTTCGCAATTATTATCCCCTCGAAATGCGCAGTTAATGTAGACCACCGAGAGACGCCACGCGAGTGAAAGTATTCTGTTTTTGTTAGGCCTAACAGCATGCAGACTCGCTTTCTCATACGGCTGTTGCCGATTTATCCATCGTTTCCGCCTTCGCGCGACCGGTGCTGTTTTCGCGGGAATTAGAACGCGCGTAAAGAAACATTAGCGTATTCGCATGTATACTACGATCCATTGTTTTTTGCGCCGATAGCGAACACCGCTCACGACGGAACGTTCTCGTCACGACATCGCCTCCGGCGGCACCCCCGATCACCTCCTCCGTTATCGAGCCGCCTCACCGAATCTGTCTGCCGTTGCGTCGGCGACGGGCCGGCATATACGGTGCTTGCCAGGGCGTATATATTACGTTCGCAGCAGCCATGCGCGGAGCTCAGCGCGGTCACTTTTCACGCGTGCCGGACCCGTACGGCGCCCTATTTTACCGTCGCGACATGGTGCCGTGGGAAAACGCGGACGGATTCGCATGGAGCACGTTACACTTATTCCTGTGGGCGACAGGCAGGCGCTACGTTCAACACTTCGAAGGCGATATTATGACGTCATTACGCGTGAGTGAAATAACTTGATGATGGGACCTGGTTATCGATTGCGAAGGAAAGCAGCCACTATTTTCGGCAGCGCATAAGGATGCACTGCTCAAACGCCACTGGGGAGTGAGAAGGGGAACAATATTTGCGTCAACGTGCGGAGCGGGCGTCCGCACGTTCGCGACCTCCATCGACGAAGCGACGGAGGCCGCGTCCGCTGCTGACGGCTGCCACGGAGCGATAAACTATGTGATGATTGATAAACTATATACTTCGACAGACGTGCTGGCAAGGGGCACCAGAGGGTTCATGCCCATAACTCAGCAAAACGCGGCGGCTGCAGCGAGCGAAGAGACTTGCGTGCTGCCTATAACTTCAACGCTGACTTCGCGGCCCAGCCGGTCAAAGTACGGCGTTCCTGCCGTACAGCCGTGCAGCCTGTCCCCCCCCCCCTCCCCCCATCCCTGTTTTCTTTTTCCCTTCGGAACCCCTCCATGCGCCTTTCCCCCTACGGAGACGGCGATTGTTTCATCTCCGCTCAAGCAGCGATTGTCGGCAGCCCTCGCATGCTTTCACTCGTACGTAGAACATACAATGCGCGGGCGATGTTATCGATTTGGGACCTCACGGCGGCACCGACGCCGACGGCAAAAATACACCAGAAGTGTCTATATAATTGCTATCGCAATAAAAGCGTTCTCGGATGCAGTTTGGGAACACAAAGTCTCGTCCTTGCCTAAACCCTGGCATGCAGTAAAGTTAAATCTCTGCAAACCAATGGTTTCGTCCCTTCCCAATGCAAGCAAAATCGAACAATCGCTCGACAAACTTGGTTTACCCGCGTTCAAAAAAGGCGATTATTTTTTTCACGGAATATACGCTATGGACGTGAAGAAAAGATAGAAGAGGTCTAGAAGTGCACATCACATCAGGGCACTGGGTGAAAGAAGAACGTGCGAAGGTACCTCGCCTTATGTGTGCTCCAACGGGGCGCGTTGCATCTCCTGCAGTTTTTTTCCAGAGATTCTGCAGATTCATGCACTCATATTTCATAACGTCCAAGTAAGCTGCAATTGCATCTTTGAAGACGCGTTTCACTTTCGTGTTATGACCCGATGGCTATGAAAGAGAAATCAAGCTTTATATATATATATATATATATATATATATATATATATATATATATATATATATTATATAATATATATAATATATATGATATATATATATATATATATATATAATATAATATATATAATATATATAGATATATATATATTATACTATATATATATATATATTGCACATTTCGTTGTCCTTTGCGGCTCGACAAAGAGACTCATCTGAAGCCTGCCGTCTCGCATTGCACCGTCTGCTTGATGACTGGCTGCGGACGACTGCATGGTACAACATCTATACGTCAGGAAGATAGACGTGCATACAAATACGATACATTGACTCAGGTTTGCACGGATGTTCCTATAACGGAGTGAAGCTGCAAAGCTCACCCGCAACTCACGACCGGCCGCTCGTACTTGAGATGCGTCTCGTAAGACCAGAGTACATGGCTCGCAGTTCAAATCGCCGTCTTGCATGCAGGCAACGCTACGTCGAGTTTTGAAGGCAACACTACGTCGAGTTTGAATACAAGATATAAAACGGCAAAGCTAACGGCAATGCCGGCTCTCATCGTTTCATCTCTCTTCGCAACCCAACTTTTTTTTTTTTCATTTAAGTGTAGCTGCCGCACAGTTCGCGTGCACTTCTTTGGTCGCTTTGTCGGCGGCAAGGAGCTAGATCTCGACGAAATATGCCGCCATGTTTGATGTGCCCTTGACGCTTGCCGGTGGGCGCGCTCACGACTTTTCGTGCCCGAATCGGCCTCAGAATCTACTCTGCTTGTGCTGCCCATTTCTCCAGACCGTTGCCGTACATTTATTCGCCCCTCGTATACGAAATGCACAGCGGTAAATATCGGGGGTGTTTATGTGCCGAGGCTCCCGTTTCGGGTGTCGTGAGGATTTCGTTTCGACGCACACAACGTGAGCGCGATAATAAGCCATATACGGAAGAAAACAGAAACTACCCTCGCCCACAAGCTTCGTCAGAAACGGTTCTCGATAAAAAGCGCTCGCATCCAGTGAGTGCACACACGCGTAATTACGACAACGCGTTTCTGTATACTTCGGATACAAGGACAGATGAGAGATAGGCATTTCGTGCATGAGCATTCACCGCAAAATATAAAAACTGAACGAAAGAACAGAAATGTTGGGGTGAAACGTCGTGTTGCGGAATGACGACATGGTTTCGCGTCTCTCGAAAATTCGGTCGCACACCAGCGTATATAGACTGGCACTGACTCTATCCGATTCCTGGATCCATGCCGTGGAGCGATAATTTGTGAAATTCATTGACTGCGCGATGCAATCCATAAAATTCCAATCGTGCAGTCAGACATTCCACATCCTTAATTCTCTTATTGGACACAGTCTGGCTCTTGATACTTACACATTTTCGCTATAGCAAGCCAGAGACACAACTCACGTTGGCTGTCTTCTGCGCCTTTTAAATGCGAATGCATTTCTTAGTCGGGGCATGTCAGGCGTCTGTCGGCGTCCGCGCGCCGGCAGGTGTTATCTCTCCGCTCTCACTCACCTCCCATAGCAACAGCTGCGGGTGCTCGTCGGCTCCCGCGTGTGTAGGAGAGGGTAGGTGCAGTGCTTCGCCGCTCCTTCTCTCGCCGTTCGCTCTCTCTCCTCCCTGCGCCCCACTCTCCCGTCCGCTCGCTCGCACGTATATATAAATGGAGTGAAGCGCGCGCCTCACTCTCGACCATTCGCTGGCTGGGCGCTTCTCAAGGCGATGGCAGAAGTCGGTGAAGGCGAATGTCTGACGACAACGGTACTACCGCCGTGTACTCTTGCGCATAGAAATGCCTTCGCATTTCCTCACGATTCCCTTCGGGGAGATGGGGCATTTTTTTCGACAATAAACTTAAGCGCTCTTAAGTACCCGCCACGGATTCACCACTGGCCGTTGCTGTTATTACTACCCACTTCGTAGCAGCATTACCGTTACCGAGATATTTAATACTAGTCCCATCATAACCGCTGTCAACCACCACAGGGGCGCAGCCAGGATGCGATTCATACCCACCGCTCCCCTGGCTACGCCTTTCAGTACCGCCAACATAATATTGAAACCATCACCAATTCACCACCACAGAATCGATGAAGTGCCGAAAATACGTCTCTGTTATTCCGATCCCCAGTACATTTGGCGCGGAGAATTTGTGGCAGTCAATAAATTCTCGTTGCGACAGCGATTGTAGCGATGTGGTCGCGAAAAGCCTTCACATAAAGGCGTGACCATCAAAGTTCCTCATCGCGGTTGTCACGCTTCGCAGATAGAACGCGCGAGAACAACGTCCCAAAATTTAAAAAAAAATCTATAGAGAATCGGCGGGGCCAGAGCCACTCCATCAAATCGCCCTTCGAAAAGCCCTGGCTTTATAGTCGGCGAACACAATGTGCGGCGCCATGGTGAAGGATGCGGTCGATGAATCATCGGGATTATCGACGGACGAGCTTTTTCTCGGCGCTGCCTTTGACCGCATGGCGTGTCCGCCGCGGCCACAGCCGTGCGTGCACGCACTACGCATTCGCTCGGGACTCGAAGAGAATCCGGAAAAAAATAAGAAGGCTAGCAAAATGGCCGGCGTTTATTGCGAGGTGAGGGACGTAGTAGGGGTGAGGACGGTTCGAAACAAAGGACCAGTGGGCCACGACATTCTCTCCGTCTGGCCGCCGCCTGCAGAGAGGTTTCACCTTGATCGCGCTCACTACGAGAAGAATCTCGTTCGACGAGTGAAGAAGAAAAATCCTCTCGACCAATAACGAGGCCGCCGCTTTCGCTAATGGAATGCTCCACTTTAGGAGGCTGTTATTGTACAGACGGCGCTGTTCTACGCAATACAATAGCCCGGGTGATCTTCTGCTGTACGTGCAAGAATCTCCGCTATGTCAGATCCCATCCGAGAGGGCTGGGAATTGATATCACTCCCGCTCTCGTGTTCGCTCGCACCTATACATCCGGACAGAGAGACGGCTCTTCTTTCGCATCGTATTCGCGGCGGGTGAACAGACAGCTGCGTGGTCGCACCGAATATCGTGTTGCAAACTTATAAGAATTACAATCACCTGCGGTCTCCGTCAGCGGGTATCTGTGCAGGTATCAGCCCGTATCCCGCATGATCGTCATTGTTTCCGTGTTGCAGACATCGGAAGAGTTATCGACGATGTTGTCATGGCGTTGGATATATACCTGCGAATAATTACATTGGGGCGCTGAAACGAAGCTATTGCTTTTCCGTATTTTGATGGGTCTTTTTTTTTTCTGCCATACTGTTGACGGACCTTCGAAAAGCTCGAGAGCACGTTTCAAACATAACAGCAAAATACATTAAAATACAGGCAGTTCAACGATATCATTTGATAAGAAAAGTATTTTTTCTTGTTTTTTTAGCTCACGTACGTACAGTCAAGGACAAAAGTTTAGGGACCACGATACACAAGAAAAGCTGAGCGATAGCAACATGTACTGAGATCTTCTGCCGAATACAGTCACAAATTGCTGGGAAGGTCAAAGTTTTCTCCGATCTACGGTATCTAAACGTTTGACGCCGACTGCAGGTGTGGTAACACGTTGTCTAGTGCAGTTAAACAATGCAAGGTAGTTCGTGTAAGCAGCCCTAGTTGCCCTACAATCTGTTTCGCGAAGAGAATATTCGCTCTCCCTTCTCCCTCCATGTTTTTCTTTCGTTTTCTAAAGAAAAAGAGTACGTAAAGAAGGTTTCCAAATGACGACCTTGCTCGGTGTCCCGCGAGGGCCGTACAGCGCTCATCCTTACACGGGCTGCGCCGCACTTCAATGGCGAAAGACGAGAAGGAAAGCGCCACCGCCAGAAGAGACAAACATATGGTAAAAAAAAACAAGAAAACAAAGCGTTCACTGTGCAAAAAAAGGAGGCCTTAAAGAGGAGATCTCGTCGGCCTCCTCCACGACTCGGCCTGTGTATACGCCCCGACACGTTGGTCGTGATCTGCGTGCTCTGGAATCCCGCGGCATTCCGAGCAACACCCTTTTTCTGGCGCTCCCGTGTCGCTTTGAACCGTGCAGGGATGCGCAAAGCTCACGACGCGGTATATGCAGACGGTCGCTTAACGCTCGAATGCAGAGACGAGTTTCGCCGGTGTTATGAACAGTTCACCGCAATCAATGCACAATTATGAGCCTTAGACGCGCAATCAGTCTTTTACATTTTCCTGTGCTACGCTCTGCCGTATTGGTAGGGTCTTGGTAGGGGCCGGGACAACTGGTATCGCCAGAAAGAAAGCCTCCGAGATCAGGAGGGGTATCGCGAGTTTTCCGGTAGGGGAAGGGCGCATGCGCCGTGGCATCATGAAAAAAATGCGGATTATGCGCCTGAAGAACCGCATATAGCTGTTCGTCTCTTAGAGCAGGACACCGAAACAAACGAAACATCCATCCGTTCCATAAAAAAGAAAATAAACACAACAGTCGTCTGCGCTACAACATAGAAACAGACGAAGCAATCGCTTCTTTTCAATGCAAAAACAGGTCGCTGCGGTGACTCCATGTTCGAATGCTGACCCGAAGGACGCGAGTTCGATCCCGGCAGCGGCGGTCGCATTTCAATGGAGGCGAAATGCTAGAGGCTTGTGTACTGCGCGATTTCAGTGCTCGTTAAAAAAACCCAGGTGGTCGAAATGACATGGAGCCCCCCACTACGACGTCTCTCATAGCCTGAGTCGTTTTGGTACGTTATTAGGCCCCACAATAAACTATAGCCTGCATATATGAAAGAAAACAAACGCAGTATAGACGTCCGCTGTATGGTGCAAGCAAGGAAACAAAGGAGGACATCGTCTATTTTATTAAATAGAAACAGACAACGCAGCCCCACAATGAGACACGGAGCATGCACACGGGCTTTCATATAGAAGCCAGTTCTGCTTCAAAACTTTAAGTACGTGTGCATGGCGGCTGTTTCCGTAGACAGATAACTCGATGTACACGTCGGCAAGGAGCGATCGTTTAGTGTAATTTCTATATAAGCTGTTCTCGGTCACTTATTGCCCACCACCACGTTTCACGCGGTCGGTTGCTGGAGCAGGCGCTCTTTGATTTAGGCCCTTTCACTGAAGCGTGTGATATGACCACACGGGTCGCACAAAGCAGGTCGTGGTCGCGGCGTTAATTATATGGCCGGTAAGTCAGTTGACCGTTCGGACAACACCACTGCGCTGCACGATGGAACCCGATAAGCAAATCTGTGAGAAGGCAAACGACAAATGGCATTTCGTAAGTTGCACAGTATTACGTGTCCTGCATGGTTTCAACGAGGCAACATTTGTTTATAGTTTTGTTCGTCGTTGCGCGCCATCTTTTTGCTCTCTCCGCTTCACATAGGAGGAGTCGTCAGACGAGTGACTCCCTCTCCGACCGAAGGTGCGGTACGCACTTTGCTTCTCGTTTTTTTCCCGAACCGAGGATTTCCCGCCCTCGAGATACGGGGTGTTTTCGCGTTCTTTTTTCCGCATGCGCATCGCGACTTCCTCCGTGGAGAACTGATCCCGCCTCGTCTTGGTTCTGAACCGCCTTACCTCGCGAAAAACACGGACTAAATTCCTCTGGAGTGAAGGTGATTGACACGCAAATAGACACGTCACCTTTCATTATCATCGCTTCGTTGCACACTAATTTGCATTACAGCGAGAAGACTTAATACACGTCGGACTATTAGTTATCCACATAGACACGCCGTACGTTCTGCACTGGTTACGTAATTTAGAACGGGAAGAGAATAACGAAATAAAATTATACTGCAACCCGCCGCGGTGTTCTAGCGGTTGTGGTGCTCGACTACTGACCCGAAGGTTGCGGGACGGAATCCCGGTGGCGGCCGCCGTCTTTCGATGGAGGTAAAATCCTGGAGGCCCGCCTACTTATTTTTAGGTGCACGTTAAAGAACCCCAGGTAGTCGAAATTTCGGAAACCCTCCACTACGGCGTGCGTCATAATCATATCGTGGTTTTGGCACGTCGTACACCAGTTATTATTATTAAAATTAAATTGCAACCACGCTACCTATACAGTATATCACGCCGACCGACCCGTCGTGCAGACGATTCCTACGGGCCTATTGCGTACAGTTATATACCGTGCAAACAGGCGATCACGAAGAGGTAACAGCGGTGTGCTACAAGATGTTACGCTGGTGGGTGCTGTATCATTCCGGGGTGAATGCACGCCATGACGTAGAAGCCACGTAAACGAGGAAAAAGCCCCGTCGATATTCATTACACGATCTATTCTGGAATTCCACACTCGAAATTTTTCAACTCGGTCGTTGAACAGTATAGTGCTCTGGTAACTGCGCGACAAGCAACCAAAGGTCCCAAGAGAGCCACGCAAGTGCTTCAGGAGAGGCAACACTGGCGCAGCCAAGCGAGGTTTCAACCCATCTCCCCCGTAATTTTTCAATTATATATATATATATATATATATATATATATTGTTACGTGCACAAGAGATGTTTAAGGGGTATTTAATGAACACCGAGGCACAAAAGACCGTGGTGATCGGAGGAGCAGCGTCGTCGTCGTCTTCCTCTTCTCCAGCTGCTTTCGATTCCCTCTGGCAGTGACACTTCGTAACATTCCTCCTCTCTCAGACGAAGCCCTCCGGGCGAGTCATTCCTGCTTTCTTCCCGTGAATGGCTTCAGGCGGGCAACATGCGTCACCTCAGTCTTGCGTGAACGGCGGCCACTTGCAGTAAGACGCGCTATCTCGTAATTGACATCGCTTAGACGATCGAGAATAACGAACGGGCCGGTGTAGTCTGCGAGAAGTTTTTGGCTCAAGCCGCGTCGGCGTACTGGAGTCCACAGCCAAACACGATCACCGGGAACATAGGTGACATGTCGGTGTTGGCTGTCATAGCGTGTTTTAGAGCAGTCTTGCGCGGCCAATGTACGTAGGCGTGCAAGTCGACGAGCCTCTTCTGCACGACACAATGTCTCGGCGATAGACAAATCGTCATGGATAACAAAAGGAAAGACAGTGTCCAGCGAATGACGCGGTGAACGTGCGTACAGGAGGAAGAAAGGGCTATAGCCTGTGGTTTCGTGCTTCGCAGTGTTGAAAGCGTATGTCACGAACGGCAATACTTCATCCCAGTTTTTGTGGTCCGAAGCGACGTACATTGATAACATGTTTATCAATGTTCGGTTTGTGCGCTCGACGAGGCCATTAGTTTGCGGATGATAAGCTGTTGAGTGACGGAACTTGGAGGCACACGAACGGAGTAATTCTTCCACAACATCGGCAGTAAACTGGCGACCACGGTCACTTATTATCACTCGAGGAGGCCCATGTCGAAGTATGATGGAGTGGAGTATAAACTCAGAAACCTGGGCTGCCGTGGCGGAGGATAAGGCTGCCGTCTCGCAGTACCGTGTCATGTAGTCAGCACACACAATTATCCACCTGTTGCCTCTCGAAGAACGCGGAAACGGTCCGATCAAGTCTATGCCGACCTTTTCGAACGGAGTGCTGGGTGGATCTACTGGCTGGAGGTAACCGACTGGAGCTGAGGTAGGTCGCTTGTGGCTCTGACATTGGGTACAACTAGCCACATAGGTGTCAACTGTTTTGCGCATTTGAGGCCAGTAGAATCGGTCTTTGGTGCGGCTTAGTGTTCGCGTGGTCCCTAAGTGACCAGACGTCGGGTCATCGTGCGTAATACGCAGAACAGATGTCTGAAGAGACTCGGGAACCACCAGTAGAAAGCGAGCGCCCGTCGTTGATAAGTTCCTCTTGTAAAGAAGACCATCTCGGGTGCAAAATCGGCCTTCGCTTATGGAGCCTTGCGTTGGAGGAAAAAGAGCTTTCAAGCTGGGGTCTTTGCGCTGCTCAGCGGCGAAAGTCGAAGCATCCGGAAAGTCAGCTGACAGAGAAGCGATAAGATGGTCAAAGTTGTCGGCTTCACAATCTGTCGTCGGTAGTGGCATCCTAGAAAGGCAATCCGCATCAGCGTGTCGACGGCCACTTTTGTACGAAATAGTGAATTCGTATTCTTGTAGACGAAGGGCCCATCGAGCGAGGCGTCCGGATGGGTCGCGAAGGTTGACCAACCAGCATAGAGAATGGTGATCTGTTACGATGGTAAACGGGCGACCGTAAATGTACGATCGAAACCGCTGCACGGCAAATACGACTGCAAGGCATTCCTGCTCGGTTACAGTGTAGTTGCGTTCAGGCTTGCTTAAGGAACGGCTTGCATACGCTACGACATGTTCTTTGTTGCCAGAGCGCTGAATAAGAACGGCGCCGATGCCGACGCCACTTGCGTCTGTGTGAATCTCTGTCGGAGACGAAGGGTCGAAGTGCCGAAGGATTGGTTGTGAAGTTAACAGAAACTTCAGCTGGCGAAAAGCGGTATCACAGTCAGGGGTCCACTG
The DNA here is from genome assembly GCF_013339695.2 of Rhipicephalus sanguineus. NCBI lineage: Eukaryota > Metazoa > Arthropoda > Arachnida > Ixodida > Ixodidae > Rhipicephalus > Rhipicephalus sanguineus. The sequence goes on from NC_051184.2 coordinate 17,214,201, forward strand.
AAACGGAGTGTTCTTGCGTAGAAGATTCGTGAGGGGGTGACAGATATCCGAGAAGCCGGGTATGAACCGCCGAAAATATGAGCAGAGCCCGATGAAGCTACGAAGCTGTTTCAGAGATTTAGGAGGTTCGAATGATGCAACGGCTTCTGTCTTCTGTGGGTCAGGTCTAATGCCATCTTTATCGACGAGATGTCCTAACACTAAAGTTTGACGCTCAGCAAAATGGCACTTCTTTGAATTCAACACAAGCCCAGCCTTTTCAATACAGTCGAGCACAATATCCAGACGAGTATTATGCTCCTGAAATGTGCGTCCAAAAATTACTACGTCATCAAGGTAGCACATACAAATCTGCCATTTCAAGCCCCGCAGAATAGTGTCCATGAATCTTTCGAATGTCGCCGGCGCATTACACAATCCGAACGGCATCACGTTGAATTCGTACAGCCCGTCTGGGGTAACGAATGCCGTTTTTTCCTTGTCAGCTGCGTGCATTGGAATTTGCCAATAACCGGACCTTAAATCAACAGAGGAAAAATAGGAAGCAGAATGTAAACAGTCTATGGCGTCATCAATACGCGGCAGCGGATAGACATCTTTTTTGGTAACGGAATTCAGTCGGCGATAGTCTACGCAGAATCTCCACGTACCATCTTTCTTCTTCACAAGAATGACTGGTGCGGCCCAGGGACTCGCCGATTCTTGAATTACTCCCTTCGTTAGCATCTCTTGCACTTGCTCGTTGATAATCTCGCGCTCTGATGGTGCCACTCTGTAAGGCTTCTGCCGTATGGGATGCGCGGACGCGGTGTTGATTCGATGACGTATTCGAGACGATGGAATTGAGGGCATTTGGCTGCGTTTTGAGAAGTCGAACACTTTAGAGTGCTTGGAGAGAACGTTAAGGAGGGTGTGACGTTCGCTTTGGCTAAGTGACTTGCTGATCATTTGTAGCAGTTTTAAATCATCTGACCGTTGAGAAGCTACATGTCCGTTCTCGCCTGCAGCATCGAGAAGAGCCACCAGCGTCGTAGATGATTCGGGGTTGAATGCAGCAAGTTTCATGCCACCAGGCAACACTGCAGGCTCCATTGAATTGTTGATTGCCCACACACTTGTGCGTCCGTTAACTACAGACACCACGCAATGGGGGACTAAAATGTTCTTTTTCACACAGGCCCAAGGAATCGGTTCGAGTGTGGCGTCGAACGTGGCGAGGTCGTTACTAGAACAAGTCACTGGAACACGCATGGCAGAGAATGCAGGAACGACCGTGTCCTCGGAGACAAAAAAGCTGCAATCATCACGCGGTGAATTCTCCAAGAGCGCAGCTGGAAAACTACCGTGCACGGAAAGGTGCCCACTTCTGCAGTCAACGGTTGCCCCACACTCCCGCAAGAAATCGATTCCCAAAATAACGTCATGCGTGGATCGCGTAATAACAGCAAATTCTGTGGGAAACACTTTGCCGCACAAGGACACATCCACAGTACAAACTCCCACAGGACACAACGCGTCACCACTCACACCACGTAATGTCACTCCACGACTCAAACAAAACATCACCTTAGGCCCAAGAAGGTTCTTGAAATTAGCACTCATTACACAAATAGTCGCACCCGTATCCACAAGTGCCATGGTAGGGACACCATCAACAAGTACGTGAACTTTGTTCTTGAGCATAAACAATGACGGAGGTATGTCTGTCGATAGTGCCTGGTATCCTGCGGCCTCACCCCCATTGGCCGCACCTGCTAGTTTTCCGGCGGCGGTGATTGCGTACGACGCCGCGGCGATGGGGATCGTGGAGCACGTGGAGCTGGCGGCGGAGTCAAGCTTCGATCAGAGGCCGGCGACGGGTAGCGTAAACTGGCAGATGTGCGTGGTGGCCGTGGCGTAGAGAACGTGTGGTCAAAAGGCTGGGTGTCCATGGGCAAGGGCTCTCGCTGGTATGAAGGGCGGTAGTTGCAGAAACGTGAGATGTGACCCGGAACACCACATCGGTAGCACACCGGAAGAGGTCGGGACACACGCGGCTGCTCAGAGTAGCCAGCCCTATGAGAAGGCGTAGGATGGGAATATCGCTCTTCACGGGCACCGTAGCCAGCCGAAATTCGCTGAGGGAAACGAGGTGAGCGCAAACGTCGTTCGTCATTCGAGGGTGGCCGATACGAGAACCCAGATCGCCGTGTGCCTCTGTATTCGTCGGAATCTGCCGAATTAACTGATGGTTGCCATGGAGCCAGAGTAGCCGGGGTTCGTGCGCGTTCTGCGTCTCTTGCATAGCTGTCCTGGAAGTCGCTGGGGTCATGAGAGATTCGCTGACACCGAAACAGTTCTTCTCTCACAATCTGCCGTATTGTCGATGCCAGGTCATTGGGCGTCATTGTGTCGACACTAGCCACCGTCGGGACGTTAGAGAGACGGCCAAATTTTGGCGCTATCCGTCGCATCTTTAGCGTTTCAAATGTGCGACAATGCTGCATCACGTCGGACACGGAGGTCAGGCTCTCTTTTCCGATCAGGAAATTGTACACATCTTCCGCTATCCCCTTCAGAACGTGTCCAACCTTATCTTCTTCAGTCATCCTGGCATCCACTATGTTACACAGCTTCAAAATTTCTTCAATGTACGTGGTACACGTCTCACCTGGAAGCTGTGCCCTCTGAGCCAATGTCTGCTCCGCCCGCTTCTTCTTCGCGTTGGAATCACCGAAACACTTCTGTACTTCCTCAACAAAACGATCCCAAGATGTGAACATGTCTTCGTGGTTCTCATACCACATGAGAGCTGTGTTAGTCAGTGAAAATACAACATGACTGAGCTGCTCTGACGAATCCCAGCCGTTGCTTCTGCTCACCCTCTTGTATTTCTTCAGCCACTCGTCCACGTCTTCTCCAGAGGTCCCGCCAAAGTTCGGCGGAACTCGATAGTAAGGCAAGGAACCTATCGCTGTCGCCCTCGAAGCACCAGCGCTCTGGTCGTGAGACATCTCGATCGGCGATGGTGGGAGTCCGGCAAGACGGCGGCTGCGGCGAAGTCCAGGTAGTAGTGCTTCCGTCGTGGGGTTCGTCGTACCCAGCACCTTCCACCAATCTGTTACGTGCACAAGAGATGTTTAAGGGGTATTTAATGAACACCGAGGCACAAAAGACCGTGGTGATCGGAGGAGCAGCGTCGTCGTCGTCTTCCTCTTCTCCAGCTGCTTTCGATTCCCTCTGGCAGTGACACTTCGTAACAATATATAATATATATATATATATATATATATATATATATATATATATATATATATATATATATATATATATATATATATTGGGATGTTAACCTTGCCGTCTTGTATCTTTAAAATTAAATGGACAGTGCTATGGTGGACGTATGCGCATGAAAACAGTTTGGTTGGTGCATTCGAGGGATTATGACCTTGTCAATCCATCCACGTCACCAGATACAAAATTATGAAAACATTCGTTTAACAGTCCAAGGTGGCGGCCCTCATATGTCTTAGTAAAAGCGTCTATATGGAGGGTGGATGAACCCCCACCCCCACCCCCACACGAAAAAAAAATTAAACATTCTCGCTACACGCCTGAGAGGTAATAGGGTAGAATACACTCGCGTTATCTTTCAGTAATGTATTGTTAACACGATGCGGCGTGCATTGGGAGGCGTGAGAGTTGATACGCCGAGGCGACGTCTGCGCCCTATGCATATATATAGACATCCGGAAAGGACCCGTGTGTGTGTGTGTGTGTGTGTGTGTGTGTGTGTGTGTGTGTGTGTGTGTGTGTGTGTGTGTGTGTGTGTGTGTGTGTGTGTGTGTGTGTGTGTGTGTGTGTGTGTGTGTGTGTAGACACGATAAGTGAGAGAGGCACATCCGAATTCACGACGATCCGTCATTATAAACCGGGTGTCCGCCCGGGTGATTAAAAGTGCAGCCGGAACCTCCGAATAATGTATGAGTGCCGCCGAACTTCATTCGCACACCCGCGGTCACGTTTCCCATCGGCGTCTTTCGGTTGTACTTGACGGGCAAAGTACGTTACGTGAGGCTGCGTTTCTTGCTTGCGTGCGAGAAGCGCGCATTGCGTGAGCCAGACGACGAATTTGAATGAGAGCGCCTGCGCTCTGGAACTAATTGATTACCTGCGCGAATTTACATTTATTTCTTGAAATTGCAAAGAAACGTCTGTAGAAGTGAGTGAGTGAGTGAGTGAGTGAGTGAGTGAGTGAGTGAGTGAGTGAGTGAGTGAGTGAGTGAGTGAGCGAGCGAGCGAGCGAGCGAATGAGTGAGTGAGTGAGTGAGTGAGTGAGTGAGCGAGCGAGCGCGTGAGTGAGTGAGTGAGTGAGTGAGTGAGTGAGTGAGTGAGTGAGTGAGTGAGTGAGTGAGTGAGTGAGTGAGTGAGTGAGTGAGTGAGTGAGTGAGTGAGTGAGTGAGTGAGTGAGTGAGTGAGTGAGTGAGTGAGTGAGTGAGTGAGTGAGTTATGGTACAAAAGCAACTGGTGAAAACGCAACTAAGGCTGTGATGCGCCTCAAGGGTTACGCTCTAAGAAAAAAAGTCTTGCCTTCTCGAAGGCAGTAACTGTCTACCTTAGGAGGAGGAGATGGCCCCCTCCTATTCTTCTGCTTTGATTTGGAAAGAGGGTGCGACACACGCGTTAAGGTAGACAGTTGCTGCCTTCGAGAAGACAAGACCCCTCCAGCGACACACCCTGTTCCAATGATTCTTCAGTGTATATGTGAAAAAGATATCAGGGGCAAGACCTTCCTTCGCAGTTCATAATACTCGTGGTCTTACAAAAAAAAAAAAAATCGAAATACGTCTTAAGGGCTGCTAGCCTACGTTCTCATGGGAATAATTGTGCATGAAGTGACCCTAGTGTTAGTTCGCGAAAATGATTATGTATTTTTTTTCTCGAATGCCGGACATGTGATTAATAAATAATTAGCAATAAGAAGTTCTCTGCGCTGCTAACGCTCCAGTATTGGTTCCGCTTTCAGTAAAGGAATCTTGAGTCAAGTGTATGTGCGTCCAATGTGAAGGCGACATTAAGTTATTTCTGCGAGCCGTTTTCGGTGGCAATACGAATACCATTCTTGTAGTATAGGTTTCACTGTTTTGAGTTTACTGCATGGCCTGCTTGGCCTTTGGAGATGAATGCTGTCCTGACTCTGCAGATACACCACATTTAAAGAGCTCACAGGATTTGGGGACATCCCTCGCCGGTGGCAGCGCGCGGAGCCTTGTCGTAACGACATATCTGACGAAAAGAACTAGTTATCAAAATCGACTCCCGGACCTGTAGAGCCGATATCCACTGGCCCAGTATCGCTCTACAAAGCGCGTCCATGGCTTCCCAGGACGCTGGAACACCGCCTGTACTTTTTTACATGCGACCAGGAATCTCCCGTTAGTATTTGCTGTATAGGCCCGGGAGCCGAGTTCTTTTTTTTTTTTTTTTTCGCCAGATAATGGTTTCGTTCGCCTATTTCACATTACGACGGGGCGCCGTTGTCACCTGCGAGAGATGACCACACATCCATATGAAACCGAATCCTGGACGTGATTGACTGATCAAAACATACCCCCATTTTTGTGAATTCGCGTTAGGGAAAAGGGTGTTTTGCTAGCTTGATATCGCTTTAAGGGTGCAAAGTGGTCTAGAGTGAAGAACTTAAAGATTGCTACTTCGTTACTGGTCGAACGAGCAGCTCGCTCACATGCAGTTTTAAGAGCGAAGCTGTTCTTATAGTCGAGGCTTTCATGTCCGGGGCCGTGGTAACGCTGATCATCAACGAGTATGTGCCACAAAAATTGGGTAAATCCCACCACTCAACACTGGTCCACTAAAGATGAAGAAGGCAACAGTTGAAGCTTCTCTTTAAACCTGCGTATAAGAGTGGTATGGCCAAGATGCAATAAAACTATATACTACCACCTCAAAGCTTAATTAACAAAGAGTGTTTAATAAAGATCAGTGATACAACGTATCTGAAAGACTTGCAAAACACAGAAATGCGATAGCCTGACGAAGGGAAGGCCACGAGCTTCGCTCTTTCATCAGTGTCCGCGAACAGAGCTGGTTGAATTTTTCTTCTTGTAGGATGAGCACGGGAATTTCAACGAAGTGATTGCAAGTATCCGCCAATCACTTCGTTGAATTTCCCGCGCTCATCCAACAAGAAGAAAAACTGCATGCGAGCGAGCCCGTTCGACCAGGAACCAAGTAGCCATCTTTAAGTTTCGGGCTCATGCGTACGCCAATAAATGTCTGTGTGAGTTCCTAAGTCCGGGTGGGCGGTTCTCTTTTTGGCCGCGCATTTTATAACTTCGTCACCAACTACGACGCCTGCTCTATACTTATTCTTTCTCCGGGCTTGCCGTCTGTACTGCGTCTCACACGGACATTTGAGAAGCGCAGAGACGAAACGCGAGAAACTCTTGTGACATCGAAGGGAATGATAAAGGTATGTATGTCACAAATTCAAATCGCGTTTATTTATAGTTCGGCTTAAGGGCATTTACCAACGTCTCAATTACGAGCGGCGTATCGAATGTTCAACAGTTATTCACTTCTTACAAGGAAAAAAATCGACGTAACCCAGTCTCGCGTAGTATATATAGTTCAGCACTGGTAGTATACTCGCGCAGTATACTTCAGAGCATCCGCGATTCTCACAATGCCGAGGAATTCGCATAAAATTCCTGTACTTATGGCAATTGATCAATAAATCAGTCAACATTTCTTTCCCGCAACAAATACAAGCATAACAGACTTATTCAGAATAAAGGCCCATGACACATGAATGAAAGGGAACCTCGTGAGAACGTTTTCACATGCAGTGTTTAAATAATAATAATAATAATAATAATAATAATAATAATAATAATAATAATAATAATAATAATAATAATAATAATAATAATAATAATAATAATATAATAATAATAATAATGTTATTAAGAACATCATCATTATTATTATTATTATTATTATTATTATTATTATTATTATTATTATTATTATTATTATTATTATTATTGCCACATCAAAGATCTTCGAACTGGCTCTTCACAAAATATTGTCTTTTAGTGTGAAAACTCATTGATTCCAAATCAACATGGTATTCTTGCTGGCCGCTCAAACTACCACAAATCTTGCTAGTTTCATGACGCAGATCTCCACACCTATTTCTCAGAGAGGACAGGTTGACGTAATCTACTGTGACCTGAGCAAGGCTTTTGACGTAGTCAGCCACACACTGATTATGGTTAAACTTGCGAACTTTGACGTTGACTTGTCGATTGTGAATCTCTTGCACAGCTATCTGCTCAATAGATCTTGTTATGTTGCCGTAAATGGCCAAACCTCTTCTTTGTATAAAGTGACTAGTGGGGTCCCTCAAGGGTCGGTATTAGGCCCACTCCTATTTTTAATTTACGTTAATGATGTTTCTTTTGCCATTCGTAATTCTTCTTTCCTCTTGTATGCCGATGACATCAAGATATTTAAGGAAATTCATTCAGTTAACGACTGTCGCTTGCTGCAGTCAGACTTGCGCTCTTTTTCCGAATGGTGCAACGGCAATAACCTTTCTCTAAATACCTCAAAGACAAAATTCATGTCTATCACTCGCAAAACATCTAGCGTGTCATTTCAATACTCTGTCAATTCTGTGTCGTTGTGCAAGGTATGTGAGATCAATGATCTAGGTATTCTTTTTGATAGCACCTTACACTTTTCTGCTCACGCTAAGCGTGTTGCTTTGCGGGGTCTCCGCACCCAAGGCTGTGTTTGCAGAATGTCTAGAGAATTCCGTTCTTCTGTTCCCTTCCGAAAATTGTACACAGCGCTATGTCTTCCTCAACTTGAGTATGCATCTGTGATCTGGAATGGCATTCCTAATTCCAGCAGCAACGCTGGAATTAGGAATGCCATTATTATTATTATTATTATTATTATTATTATTATTATTATTATTATTATTATTATTATTATTATTATTATTATTATTATTATTATTATTATCATCTGCTCAATAGATATTGTTATGTTGCCGTAAATGGCCAAACGTCTTCTTTGTATAAAGTGACTATAGTGGGGTCCCTCAAGGGTCGGTATTAGGCCCACTGCTATTTCTAATTTACGTTAATGATGTTTCTTTTGCCATTCGTAATTCTTCTTTCCTCTTGTATGCCCATGACATCAAGATTTTTAAGGAAATTCATTCAGTTAACGACTGTCGCTTGCTGCAGTCAGACTTGCGCTCTTTTTCCGAATGGTGCAACGGCAATAACCTTTCTCTAAATACCTCAAAGACAAAATTCATGTCTATCACTCGCAAAACATCTAGCGTGTCATTTCAATACTCTGTCAATTCTGTGCCGTTATGCAAGGTTTATGAAATCAGTGATCTTGGTGTTGTTGTTGACAGCGCGTTAAACTTTTCTTCTCACGTTAAGCGTGCTGCTATGCGGGGCCTTCGTTCTCTCGGATGTGTTTGTAGAATATCTCGAGAATTCAGGTCTCCCATGGCCCTACACAAATTGTACACGGCAATATGTCTTCCGCAACTTGAGTATGCGTCCGTGATATGGAATGGCATTGCTCAATCCAGCGGTAACACCATTGAACGAGTCCAGAAAAAATTCCTCAGCATATATAACCATCGCTTTGCTAAAAATGACTCTGGATCTCGTTCAAGCACTGCTGAATTATTATCACTGCCATCACTTCACTGCCGGCGAAATCGCTCTGATCTCTTATTTCTTTACAAGCTAGTCCACGGTATCATATCCTGCCCTGTACTTCTCAATTGTGTAAATTTTCGAATTCCGCGTAAGTTAACCAGAGAGAACAGACCGTTTCATGTAACCGCCTGCTTCTTCCAACACTCTACCGTTCACAGAATACAAAGTCCCTATAATGTTAATTTTCTTGATCTTGACGTTTTTCATAGCCCACAATCATTGTTTTTATCCGAGCTTTGCACTGTTTTGACATAGTGTGGCACAATGTACAAAGTCTTCCCTTCTCAGTCTTTCCATATAGTTGTATATATGCAATCTAATTTTTTATGCCCCGTCAATATTTCTCGTGATGTCTTATTTTACTCCTCCCCTTTTGTGTTCATTTCTCTTTCCACGTGTTTTTGCTCTTTTTATTTCTGAAAACTGTCTGTATTGTATTGTTTATTTTTATTGTTTTTTTGCGTGCGCCAGCACAAAGACCTTACGGTTGTTCCTGGGCACGTTAAATAAATGATTGATTGATTGATTATTATTATCATTATTATTATTATTATTACTATTATACAAAGGGAGACGTAGATGTCGAACAAGCAAACGCATTCTTTCGCGGCGGAAGACCTGCTGCGTGGTGTCCAACACGAACGACGCGTACAACCCTTTCCGCGCGAGCGAATGCAGTCGGTGCTAAAGGACGAGAGGTCAAAGAGAATAATTCCGAAGCCCGTCGCGGGCGCACGGAGAATCAGCGAAGCCATAAGGTCCACAAACGTTGCCAAAACAGCCGTACGGTCCCGGAACGCTGGCTGCGTGTACACGTGACAGCTACGGCTTTACGGCCTTCCATCGCATTTGCCGGCGGCGGCCTTCTGCTGTAGCGATGCGGCTCGGCAGCACGGGTATACATCGCGTAGGACACAATAGCGTATGCGGTAACAAAACATCATGTACGTAGTGGAGGACGCTGACAGGACGGGAGAGAGAGAATAGCAACGTTTGTGTACTTTGCAAAGGCGGCCTTGACTGCAGCGAGGATGAGACAATGGCCCGCACGCGGGCTATGTTGGTTCGTTCGCTAAAAGGAATACCGCCGTGTGCAATTGCGGTGATGATCCACCCCGCATGCGTTGATGCAAGCGTTTCAGACAAGCTGCGCAACGAGGCATACACAGCCTGTCGTTGTCGTCAGCTGTGTTTCCTTTGTGCCTGTAAGGCGAACTTCAATTTGGGTTGACTACAAACAAACGGGACAAGGTAACATGTACTACATGGCGTGTGGGCGACCACACAGAAAAAAAGAAAGCGTTTGTTGCGTGGTGGTTACCGCGTCCGGCTCCTTCCTGAGGTCGGATTCCGTGGCCGGCTAACTAAGTGAAAGTATGTTTCTGAGTTTCTTTGAGCTACGCGCGTGCCCTTTTATCGGCGTCACTTCCGTGACGGAAATGAGGTGCGTCCATCCTTGCTGTACTCCCGCATAGAACACTGTCGTGTTAAAAGAGAGAGATAGAGAAACCGAGTTAAGAATGTTTTTTTTTTTATTTTAAAAAAAGATTTCAAAATGAGAAACGTATTTTAACTAAAAACAACTTTTTCTTGGGCACTAGAGCTTCACAAAGAAAAAAAAACGCTGGTGGCGTTATATTCGTTGTCATTGAGTTTCCTACAACAAAAAGAAATCTTAATTGTTCAACTGCGCACAGGAGAAATCCCCCACAGGCACTACATTGCAGGTCAAGATCCAGTGCCTATATATACGGGGTGGCCGTTGAATGGTTGTGCAGCTCGAGCAGTCGGTTTTTTTCAATAAAAAAAACTCGCTAGCAGACGCTGCCTGCGCCGGCGTTGTCTCTCGCGGGCGAGGGCGCGTTCTCGTTCCTTGCGAGCTGGTAGTTCAGTATTCATCGCAGAAAGAGCGTTTCCATGGTCACGGCCGGGCTAGACTACACGCGCGCGCTAAAGCGCGCGTGCGGTCTAGCCCGGCCGTGCCATAGTCAACGCGCCATTCGCTCTCTCTCGCCACACGGCGAGCGCAGAGGCGGTTGCGCCCTCTCTTGCGTTCAAGCAAATGTACAGGACACGACGATGCACGCGGCGACAGCAGACGACGATGCCCGCCGACACGCCGAAGCCCTAAGGTGCTTCGCCCCTAAAAAAAACTATAAAGGCAATTGTAGCGCAACATAGTGTCTCTAGGAGGTGCAACCATGGCAGTTTAGGGAGGGTTATTTATTGGTCTGGACACTGCCATCGTAGCAACCTTCTGGGTCAGTCGCGACAGACAAGACGGCGAATACAACAACATAGCAAAATTTCACAAGTTACCAGGATAGCGTATAGATATTTTTTTAGAATGAAACTACATGAAAAGTAGTACTCAATCGTGAAAAGGATAGTTTGGAGGTGGATTTGCCTAAACTTCGTCCTTCTGCCTTCGAATGGCCTTGTGACTTCACAAAATGTTCATTTCCAAAACATACAAGTGCACAATGTCCAAATTCTGCGCGTAAGAAAAGCCTACACTGCCTTCTGCGTTTAGAAATGTATGGGACTGCCGATAAATTTGAGCGCTTACGTTAACGAACTGACGAAACAAGATTCCAACTCTGTACATCGCATACAGCTGAATCATTGAGTGTAAGGTTGACTTAAGGCAGCGTTTGTGTTAAAACTGTGGGTAGCCAACATTAGTCCATGCTATAAGTGCTTGTGGCATGCTTGTAAATACGGTAGTGAAGTCAAGTGACTTAGTGAAACGCTCTGTTGGAATGCACTGCCCTCCGGAGCGGCCTGTGTTTATTGACAGAAAACGAACATCACCCGCCACGGTGGTCTAGTGGTTATGGTACTCGACTGCTAAGCAGAAGGTCGCGGGATCGAATCCCGGCCGCGGCGGTTGCATTTCGATGGAGGCTAAATGCTAGAGGAAGGCCCGTGAGCATGGATTTAGGCGCCTGTTAAAGAACACCAGGCGGTCGAAATAATCCGGAGCTCTCCACTACGGAGTCTCTCATAATCATATCGTGGTTTTAGGACGTAAAACCCAAAGCAATTATTATTATTATTAGAAATCTAACATCGTATACCCTGTTCCTGAATGTGCGTGGAAGAAGTCAAAGATGACATCATCTTAAAAGGTCAATAAAAATATTCGGCAAATCCCACGCGTTGTGGGAATCGGTTTCATGCGAAGCAGTCAGCGAGTACTTCTATGCTGTGTTTTATGGCTTTGAGCCAAGCGTTACGAGGTGGATCGACGTGTATTCGTAAGTGTAGTAGCTGTGTGAGCTTACCAGGCATGTCGACAACACTGGCGTTTGAAGGGTAACTCAGGCTGCGACGTAACGTCAGCCCTGACGTTAGAGTACATACGTCAGTATTATCGAAATTAAGTGCACTTTAGGGTGCAGCCATGTGAATATCATACGTAACTCTCGTTAATGCATTCCTCCGGGGTCAAGCAATGCTCCAATATAGCTTGCTGAATCATAGGAATACAAATGTAATGTTTATTAGACTGCTATAAAAGCGGAGCCAACACTGGAACAACATCTGATATGATGCCTGTATTACATATGTAGTGTTTATTGCTCTCTTGTAAAATTAGATAGCCAGCACCACAACCACGATTGACGATGCACCGACATTGGCCTGCATAGGGTGTTTTTCCAAAGCAGTATCTAGATCTGGCGTGGCTCTGTGGTAGAATACCTGACTGCCACGCAGAATGCTTGGGTTCGATTCCTGCTGGGATCCTAATTTTTCTTCTTTCCATTCGTCTGGTCAACGCTGCCAATGTTGACTTTTCTTAACGCTCTCGCATTTAAATTACCATCTGTTCTCGCCGTTCCTGGGTAGATATAAACTGTAAATCACCTGTGGCGCGTACCGTACATCGCGGCCCGTGGTAAACAGGTATGTGCCACACGTGTCTGGAAAAAAGGGTTTGACGATGACGTACGCGACAGGATTTTCACGTTATTCATGTCATGACCCGACAGTTATATTCGTCAAATCCTCTTACCCTCCCATGCCAATCTTGGTCTCCACCAGATTAAGGAGGCGATCATGAAAGCACCCAGAAGTAGGCGGAGATAGATAGATAGATAGATAGATAGATAGATAGAAATGCTCAAAGTGCCAAAGGTTCGCTAAGAAATGCTTCGCATTTAAAAAAGCCTTCCCACAATTTCATAAAAGCCTGTAAACCAGAACGCTCGCGTGAACGAAAGACGCAGTGGCGACGCCGCCTTGAAGTTCGCGCACCTACCGGTCGTAACCTCATGAGATATCTACGAGTTTTAGAAAGAAACCGAAAACAAGCAAAAAAAAAGAGAGAGATCTGTGACGTCGCAAGACGTATGGACGGGGTCATGACCCATTAAAATTGTCCTCAGAGAATAAATGATGCCTAAGTTAATCTACTGTTTACGATTAGAGTAACTTTGAAATGTGTTTCATGTCCAGGAACGAAAAGATTAAGTCAAGGTGTTGTATATGATCCATTTGTTTTTAGAGGCAGTGTATCGCGGTACGCCGTTACAAGAGTGAAAGGCAGTTGGTCCGGGGAGCACAATGATTTGCAAATGGAGTTTAAAATGTCCCGACAACTGCCGCATGAAGGTGCTCCCTTTGTTTCTACAGATGGTCAATCTCCATCTCGAATGGGACTGTATGTGTGTTTGCCCAGGCATTTTCGAAAGCGAGTCATCGATACCACAAGCGCGCACGCACGAAGCAGTAAAACAATAAATATGTGCCTTTGTTTGCGTTAGTTCGCGAAGCACTCGAGTAATGCAATGCGGAGTGAGAGAGTGCTCTTTCAAGTCTACGGGACGATAAAAGTACAGAATGTTCATCCTCCGAAAATACGTCGGCACCGATTTGGTTATGCTCAGCAATTACTGCACGCGCTGTAAACGGCCGCGAACTTATTTGCTTACGCTAAAAATGTCGCAGCCAATCATCACGGCGAAGGAAGCTTGTCACAAACAGTGTTACCCCAATTAACTTGCGAATTCAGCCTTATATTAAAACGCAGACGAAACACTGGCTGAAATTTCTTTCTAACATCATGAGTGGGCGAACAAATGTAAACAAGGATTTATATTACAACCTCCAGGAAGAAGTGTTCGTACAAACAATAGCAGAGCTATCAAGCCGTGCGTAACGAGCACTGATGCCTTTCGTATCTTCTTCTTTCCGCACACAACTGAAATGTGGAGCAGTGCCTGATGCAGTCGTAAGCAATGATGTAGATCTGCCGACCTTGAAAATGCATTAGATTTCTATTTATTGTAATGATGTATATTGAATTTTGGTATGAGCATTTTATTGTTGATTTTCATTGTAATATGACTGTGCCTTGGTCTTTGTATTTCTATTGTTAATTACCAATAGGGTAAATGAATTTGTATATTACTTATAATTAGGGCACCGTGTTTTCGGAGTTTATTTTTCTTGAAATTCGGAGGGTGTCCTTCGCAGTTTATTTTCGAGAGGAAATTCGGCGTTTAACGGAGTTTATTCCACGTAAATCTCCAATTCTCCGAAATTCGGTGTTTAATTTTGCATTATAAGTTGTTGCAATGTGTTCTTGTTAATTTTACTTCCAATAAAAATGCGTTGCATTGTTACTGATAATATTGTTTCTCCATCCTTTCATTTTTGCTCACTTCCTGTTCATTTACCGTGTTAATAAGGCTGCTGATGTGCACTGCTGTAAAACTCGCCGAAGTGTACTTTTTTTTTTTTTTTTGAGGGGGGGGGGTCGGCAGGAACAAGTCAAGCTGCTGCTCAGCTTTTTTCTTCCAGCTTCCCTCATCTTCTTGATGAAAGATAAAGGGTCTAATATTATTATTGTTCTCAATGCTCCGAAATCTTAGATGAATGAACACGAAAACATGCGAACACACTAAGTGCACGTAGATGTATGTAAAGTTTGAACGCACAAACATATATACATACAGGCACAAATACTTGAATAACACCTACGTTTGTCCGTATTACAACCTGAAAGCTTGTTGTAATAGACGCGAGCATATTTTACGATGTTGCTGCCGCTGATGGAGGTGCACTCCTTCCGATTGATGATTATTAGCTTTGAAAATGCCCTTTGAACATTGAAAATGTCCTTTCAAAATCGGAGTTTATCGGATAAATCTGAAGTGTCAAAGATTTTACCGGCGAGTGTTCATCGAATTTATCCGAAAACACGGAGCCATATACTTATAATGTTATCCTTTGTGTATATGAACATTACGTACGTTACCCTCCCTGTAATTATCCCATGAACTGGGTTGACAGTATCAAATAAATAAATATTTATAGGCAATGAACGGGATTCGATCCCGCGACCTTCGGGTCAGCAGTCGAATGCCATAACCACTAGACCACCGTGGCGGGTGCTGTGTTATAGGTGACAAAAGTAGAGTAGAGTATAGAACACCGTGGCGGGTAGAGTAGAGTAGAGTAGATCCTATAACTTTGGCACACACCCATGCTGGGGGATTGGCCACATCTGCGATTCAGGTTATCATCTTCCTTCTTCTTGTTTTTTTTTTTTTCTAAAAAGTATGTTTTCAAGGGGGCTTCATGTTTACCGTAAAATGAAGACAGTACGGTTTTTTGTGACAAAGATCTAAAACAGCGGAAAAAATTCGCGTCAACGGCATAATGAAGGTAAATAAATTTAACATGCATGAGCTTTTTTTATCTCATCGTTCATACGTCTAAGGATATTATTAAAAGTATTAATTCATTATAGTAATCAATCAAAACAATTATATGAAACCAACAACATGCCGTCGAAAGGTCACTGGCCTCTGAGCACGCGGGACGCGTTGATGGGAATACAAATTAAACCACGACTGAATTTCGAATTAACCCATGAATTAGATCTTCGCTCAAGCCACCATACTCGGCCTCAAGCAGAGTCAGCGCGTCATACAACGCGTCACCTTAAGTAGGCGCGACACCAATTTTATTATTTTTTTTATAAGCGCCGAAGGTTGAAGAAAACGTAATAAAGACAAAAAGCCAAGCAACCGATTGGCAGACGACATCGACCCCTAAAAACGCGGCCAGGCCGACTTTCTCGTTATTTCGTCTAGCTGCAAAGAAGGTTAAGTGTTTAATTACACACTCCCAAGAGAGGGACCAAACACTGATAGGCGGGAAAGGTTCTTCGACGTCGCGCGATTCACAGTACGAGGCAAAAAAAAAAGAAATGATGGTATTGACACACGACAGCGTAAAGCGGCGTGGCACGCCGAAGGCGGTTGGGAGAGTCGCATGGAAGAGAGAGAGAGATAACGCTAAATAATGAATCGAGCACAGTTCGTTCCTACTGCTGACTCGCGCGTAGTTCCAGATTTGGGACCAGTATTGGGGTCAAGCCTAGCTGCGGACAGCCCAGCTCATAGATTTCACCAATCGTATCCTGTCGCGACGCTTCGGCCTAGCCCAGCGCTCCCTCACCCTAAAAAAAAACGTGCATAATTTGCACAATAAGTTTTGCACTTACAATTTGTCGCGCCATCTATCGATAGGAAGCTAAATAATTCCTGGTATTCCGATAACTAAAGTGCAATCTAAAAGTAGCTTTTGTTTCGTGTGGGCGGCGTACACGTCAGTTCAGTTTTCAATGTTAAGTACAAGTTTATGAATTCGCGCTCTGGAGTTCCTCACCTGCACGGCATTTGCAGCAGCAGACGTGCTTTCGTCGAAAACTACAGACAGTTCTAGTGTATCGAAAACCCAGCGGCTGCTTCCAGCGATTACGCGACTGCCAGTCTGGAAACATTGAGTTTGGTCACGTGATAACAAATACTTTTGTTTGCTTTTTTTTTATTCTCCAACTTCCGCCAACAGGGGCCGCTGGCTGCCGCGCCTCCTCCTCCTTTTGTGGAGGTGCGTGCGTTTTGTGCGTGAGCGCGCTGGGCGAGCGCGCGTTGGTGGAGTTGGCGCGTTTCTTTTTTTCTGTGCATTTTTTTATATCTTTCGTTTGCTGCTTCTCGTTCTACGCGTACCTGCCTGCATACCGATGCTCCGGAGCGCGGCGTCGCCCGTCGCGAAAATGCCGCAGCCGATGTTGCCGCTGCGTAATTGCTAAAAGTTTTCGTGTGTCAGGCAGCGACAACCTGGTCGTCGATTCGCCTTCGCTTCCAGCTACACCGTCTCATCGGCCCGAGTCGACCTCGTCGAGCGGATTGTCCGACATCGCAAGGGGCCGTTCGGTGCGGGCCAGTTTCCGTGTGTGCGTGCTGCTTGCTGCTGTGCCGTTGTTTCTCAACCGTTTGTCGTCGCTGACATCACCCTGTTGAAGAAGCTAAACGTGCCCAGCGGACAGCAAAAAGGAGTACCAGCCCCGTTCTGAAGTGTGCGCCGAAACGTCGTCGTTCGCCGATGCACCTGTCCGGCGGCGGCGAGCCGACATTGTGTGCTATCATCGCCCGAAGAATTCCCGGCCTAGGCTGGCTCTAGGCAAGCGACGCACCACAGGTGGGTTGGTTCGCGAGGCGCGTTCAGAAACAGCATTCATCCGTGCAGCGGACGCGCTTGACTTGGCGGCGGTTGTCTCGGGGTTCGTGTGTGTTTGTTCCGAAGCCCGGTGACACTGCAGGTTAGGATCGAGTGTCGCGTATGCCCGCAACCCGAAGCCTGACGGCGATCTGTCCTGATTTCTCTCTCGGTGAAAGCCACGTCTCGCTGCTGCGCCCGTTCGTTTTGTAACGTGCTGGCGGTGGCCCCCACACGAGTGTGCCATGTATGGAGGGGGGGCACCCCGCCAACCCGTCCGCGCTGTGTGCCTACGATCGCGTAGCTCCTTCCTCGCTAGCCGTGAGTGGCGGTGGGGGCGGCGCGCCCGCCGCCTTTTTTGCTTCCGCCACCTCCGATTTTTTTTTTTCCTAGCTTCTTTCTAGCATTCTGTTCAGTTCGTGCGCCGCTACTTTGGGGAAACGCATCAATTCCTCTTTATCTCCCCGTCTGTCATACCTTTCCTCCGTGTGTCTGTTTGTGCGCGCCAGAGTCAGCGCTGACGACATCAGGCAAGCATTCGTCGGGTTCGGATTTTCGTACTTCGGTAAGAGTCGTCCCTCATCGCGCTGCTAAGATACGGTGGCACAGGTACGATGTGGCAGTTGCTCTACGTAGATATTTCGGTCGGCGGTTGCCTGCACGCTTCGAACCAAGCCAGAACCGCGTTTTTTATTATTATTTTCTTTTTATTCGGCAAGAACAGCTGTTTGTCTTTGGACGGCCCATTTGTCACCGGCGATTCACGATGGGTCGGCGACAGCCCGTCTTACGAAGTTTCCTACGCACGAATCAGAGGCGTAGCCAGAAATTTTTTTTCGGGGGGGGTTCAACCATACTTTATGTATGTTCGTGCGTGCGTTTGTATGTGTGCATGCCTATGTACGCAAGCAAAACTGAAAAATTTCGGGGGGGCTTTGAACCCCCCCAACCCCCCCCTTGGCTACGCCCCTGGCACGAATCGCTAATCAGATCCCGGAAAAGTTTGGAATTTGAGATTGGCTAGCGCTTTGGCTCGGCTGTGGAACTTGCTCGAGGAACTGGAGTCGCGCAACCGCGAAACAGAGTTTGTGCACGAATAGAATTGTGAATTAAATCCCAAATGCTTGCGCGTACGCGATATCCATTTTGAGAACACTCCAGTGAGCTCTCTTTGCGTCACGTAATATGGATTGGGAAGCAACAACCTTAATAAAATCGTGTAACGCACTGCTTCGCCCGGCTTTTTGGCGTGGCTTTTTGACAAGTTATTTCGGTTCTCCCAGCTAGATACGACCAGTCCATCGATCATTGCTGGCTGCCTAAGCTGACACACATTTGAGCCGCGGAGAAAGGAAAGGTGTCACGACTGCCGATTCCCGCTGACGACGCCGCCGCCTTGAACAATCGCGTTTTCTTCTGGCTGTGACACTTCCGCGTTTTTCGCTGTAACCATGCAGCCGGCGGAATTCTCACGCGTCGCTTTATTTCCTTTAACTTTTTATTCTTCGGCTTACCATAGTTCGTAGGCGCGCACGATCGGGCGAACCCCCGAAGAATCTCGCCCGCTTCATCGCAACAGCAGACCCGCCCGTAGGCAACCATCACACATATCGTAGCTGTAGTTGCTGCATGTGGAGCAGACGGCAGCACTCCGTGTGCTGAATGAAGTTGGCTCTTAGTTGGCTCTGTAGTTGGGGGATCCCTTAGAACGCATTCTCTCAAATGTGACGACAGCCGAGTTAAAGAGAAAAACGACTTTTCTCGATCGTATTAGTAAATTACTGTTTCACGATACCAGGGACACCACTCTTGCTGCGAGAAGACGCTCGTTAAACGAGACAACGCGTGAGAACAAAATGCAGGTGGCGACGCCACCTTGAAGTTCTCGCACTACTCGCCGTGACGTCATAGATTTTGACGGCGTCTACTAGGGCCTACGCAGTTGCTAACTGGTATAAACGAAGTACATTACCTTCTGAGGAAGCCTGAGACTTAACATGCCACGTTTCGGGAATTTCGTTGAGCGAATGTGACCGAAATATGAAGAAACACTTCGAAATATGTGTGGTCAGCATTGGAGGTTTCGGCGTGACATTTAAAAGTGAAACTTTTGACACTGACTTTCTCATCTATTGGTGAACATATGGTGGCGAAATTAACGACACTAGAGTTTTCATAGTATAATTTATTAGGCTAAACTAATTTATTGTTTCACTTTAGTGTCCCTTTAACACTGGGCGTGGCATAATATAATAGTAATTGTTGGGGTTTTACGTCCCAAAACCACGATATGATCATGAGGGACGCCGTGGTGGAGGGCTCCGGAAATTTTGACTCCCTGGTGTTCTTTAACGTGCATCTCAAGCTAAGCACACGGGCTTCAAGCTTTTTCGCCTCCATCGAAAATGCGGCCGGGATTCGATCCCGCAACCTTCGGGTCGAGCACCATAACCCCTAGACCACCGTGGTGGATACAGAGCGTGGGGTGACGAATGAACGTCACACCTGTCGATCGACGCATCCTCGCAACATCGGCCGTGCGACCGTCTCGCGAGGAGGCACGTCGACCATAGCCCGAAGAGCAAACGAGGTTGCATTCTTGTACCGCGGCCAAAAAACGTCTCGGCTGCGCAAATGTTTCCTGGTACGAGCGTGCCCGATCGAGAACGCCGCCGAAACACGATTGCGCGCAAGTTGAGCGATATTCCTTCGTGAAAATATCCGCCCGTCAGAAAGCGGGGACCTCGAGCGTTTTATTTTTTTTTTTTACGAGAGGAATTCACGGGACTTTAATTTTTGTTACCTTTGAGAGAGACGCGAACCTTGAAGAGGGGCAGTGAACGCGGCAAAAACATGGCTACCGCGTGCGCTGGAGGAAAACTTCGCAGCCCGTCTGTTTATCCCAGGCGCAGGCTTTGTTAAACCTAGTTAGAAATACGGACTAGTTGGTCACTCGAACATTCTTGCATAAGTGCAGCGCAAAAGAAGGGACAGACAGGACAAGCACTGAGAGACGGGTCAGCGCTTGTTCAGTCTTTCGCGCTGTCATTATATGAAGGTTCTGTGTAAGGCAACACTGTCTTTTGAAGAAATTGGCTGTTATTAAAGTAGTACTGACCCGAACTTTTATAAAAATGTTCCTATTGTTGCTCTATATAAAAACACTAATGTGAATCCTAAAACGAGTATCGTGGTGCCTCGGAACGCAGGGCTAAGTCACGTGGAGACAGCAACGTATTAGCAGATCAGCTGCGGTTGCGCGTGGTGCACGTAAACAGCGATTTTAGCAGCGTGCGGTACGCAATTCGCAAACCCAGCCAACTGCGTTGAATCGTCATGAGAAGGTCCATTGCGGTGCGGCCGGCTTACTGGTGCTGGGCGACGAAAACGTGAAAATAAAACTAAAATCATTTATATACGTGTTTTCTGGTTTCCGTGTGTGGAGACCGTTAACACATACTGCATGCAAAGTAAACGAAAAAAATGTCCCATTTCCGATGCCTCAAAATCGTTTCAGTACTCCCTTAACCTGATCCTGTCAGTGTTCGTGCTCCAAGGCCTAGAACACGTTTCTCATATCAGTCTTGTCGTGGGAAGATTGTTCGTGAACGTGGGCTGGCCGTGTATTACATTCCGTTCGACGTATATCTCTCTGTCCCACCCCTGGCCTTTTACTGCAAGAAGCGATTGCTGGCATTCAGATAACACCTTCTGCCCCTCCGTTAAAGCTTTCTGCAACGCCCACATACGCACCTTGGAGGATCTGTGGAGCTTGCAGAATGCACACATACGGCCCTGATACGAGCCACGATTACTTCTCATGCGTCACCTTTGCCTTCTATCTGTTCCTCCTGGAGCGGTAACAGGACCGTCCCTCGAAAACGCCTTTTACTCCGCGGTAAGAGCTGGGTTTCTGCTGTGCTGATGCATGGGCGAGAGTCGTGGACCTTGCGAACATATTAACGATAACAAGTTTAGATTATTTTGAGCTATAGTGGCTGGCGTAGATTTTCGAAAACCCCGTGGACTGTCAAACGAACAAACATATCGGTCGTAAGAGAGATCAATCCTGAACTCTCCTTCAAAGCAAAGGTCCCGAAGCAGAAACTTCGTACCTTAGTCGTGTCATGCGTACAACCAGTCAAATAGAGCGAAAATGTAAGCTGAAATGGAAGGTAGGAGAAAACGGGGCCACCCATGCACGAGATGGTTAGATGGCATTCTCGAGACCACAGGGAGGCGTCTCTGAGTAAGAGTCATGGTGCCACCAGAAGCCGTCAGCGACTCGATGGACCATCACATAAGGTTGATTTTTGGAAGAGAAACTAGTGATCAAAGTTCACTTTTCTTTTTCCTTGAATTTCGCGCCGGAACACTAACGTCCGGTGAACGGCGGTATGCGGTCACGGATTTCAAGGTCTCGTAATTAGTCCCGTCAGGAGAGGAGCTGCATAAAAATTATTGAAGCTCGCCAAGTTCAGTAAATAGTTCTCTTTTTAAGATACAGTACACACTCTTTTTACCGAATTGACTATGAGTGTTCATGGGTGTGTATGTAACAGGGGAAAGGAGGGCACAAGAGGGAAAGGAGTATGTATCGCTCGTCATCATTCAAAAGAGAGGCAGGTACATTCTTAATTCCCCCCTCCCTCTTACTTTAAAGGAACACTAAAATGAAACAGTAAAGTTCAGACTGATAAATTATACTCTGAAAACTCTAGCGTCGTTAATTTCACCACCAGAGGTTTATTAACAGATGAGAAAATAAATGTCGAAGGTTTATTGTAAGTTTCCCGCCGAAATTTCCGATGCTGGCGTCACGGAATTATGCTTTTTTTATTGTTTTTTTTTTATTTTAGCCTCAGTGACTCAACGAAGGTCCACAAATCTCCCCTCAGAAGACAATGCACTCCGTTTTTTCACCGACTAGGTGCTACGTAGGCCCTAGTAGACGCCGTCAAGATCTATGACGTCACGGCGACTGGTTCGGGAACTTCAAGGTGGCGTGTTCACGCGCATTTTGTTTTCGCGCGTTTTCTCCCTTACCAAGCGTCTTCGCACAGCAAGCACGGCGTTTTTGGTATCGTGAAAGAGTAATTTACTAATACGAGAAAAAACTTTTTTCTCTTTAGTGTCCCAAACGACTGGCACGCCTGAAAAAGCCGGGGGGTTCTTGTGAGATCTGTTGTGGGGGGGGGGGGGGGGGGGGGCTTGGCAGTTTGAACATAAAAAGGCACAGCGTGCGGACGAAACCGCCGTCACGTTCCTTCGTCCGTTTGCTCTCCCTCGTGTCGTCTGCAAACAAAAGTACATACGTCGGACGAATACGGCAGCACCCAGACTAATTCGCAAGCGAGAAACGCCGCTGCATGGAAACGGGTCAGCCCGACAAGAACCGTTATCTCGACCCAAAGTTTCTTTCTCTTGCGCCGCTGCGAGGCTGTTTCTTTTTAGCGCACCTGTTGGTCGCGATAAGGGCTTCTTCTACCCGAGACGCAGACAGAGTGCTCCATTCGGGATTCCTTTAGGATTTCCGCACGCGTTTGCGCGGCGTCTCGAAATATTTTCAGACGGCGGCGGGTCCCGACATTACGACTTCTGGAGACATCTTCGCAACAACGTCAGAAGGCGGAACCAGACCGCCAAGGCGTGCGCAGGCTTCTCCACAGGCCCGTAGCCAGGAATTTTTTTCGGGGTGGGGGCCACTTGCTGGAGGCCTGGACTATTTTAGAAAAACACCTATTTTTATTATTTATTTTCTGTAAAACACCCCGCTCAATCAGAATTTCGGGTCGGGGCCCGTGCCCCCGGCATTCCCCCTGGCTACGGGGCTACAAGCGAAAGATCCAGCGCAAAGAAGTGCCAAGAATAGCGAAGGGGGAAGAAATGATTCATCGCAGCGCCCCCCCCCCCTCCCGTACGCACGCCTATGCATCTGTATACGTTGAAATTAACTGCAGTAAAACGCAAAGGCTAAAATCTGTGTTTCAAAGGAAATGAATCATGCAGTTGTGCAAGTGACGTTCCCGTTATTTATTCTTTGCGCACGTGTGTGGTGGGAAGCATGTAGAAAGGGGGGGGGGGGTGTCAAGGCCGTGTGGGAAGTTTGAGAAAGTTTATGAGCGGCGCTGTTTATTTCCCTAACCTGTTTCAATCGCGAACAGCTCGTTAGCGGAGTTGGCGCAGCGCACGATAACGGCGAACCGCTCCAGTTTAATCAAAACCGGAATGAAAGCTAGCGCTTCGTCTCGGCTTGGCTTTAATTGCAACATTCCTTGCGCGCTCGGCCGATCGCGAAACCGAAATTGTGCACTGACGAAAGCCCGCGGGTCTGACAGCTTCACGCTCGAGAACTCTCAGGAATAATAAATAAATGAAGAAAAAGTGTGTATATACACGCGTGGGACCGCAATTACTATAACGGCGCTCAGGGCGCCCCTTTTCGTTCGTGTCATAGCACATAATCACGCGATTTGGCGTGTTTGTGGTCTGGGAGGACCGCAAACATACCGACACTTTCCTGCTGTTTCCGCAATGTTGACGAGCAGACGAAATCGTTACACGTCGTTCAGCAGACCGACCTTTCCCGTTTGCTAAAAATGAAAAGGAAAAAGTATGCGTCTATGTGGGTGTCTTCTGTTCTCAGCGCCATATTGGCGTTCAGCAAGGAAAAAGAGGGTGGAAAAACTCGATATTTTTGTGAAGGCGCCTGACAGACAGAGCCTGGGCGAAAAAACTCGATACTTTTGTGAAGGCGCCTGACAGACAGGGCCTGGGCGCTGATTGATAGGCAGAGCACGTCGGAGCCATTTGTTGACATTCCCAGATTGACCGCGGTTTGTGGGCAGGAGGGGAGAGGGGCGCTTATTGAGGCGTGGCGTTCAAGCCCATTTTGCTGTGTTGTCAGCTCGCTCCCTCCAATCCTCTCTCTGTTTTTCGTCTTCAAACTTCTGTTGAAACATCGCCAGGCGATATAACCAATGTGGCGTATGGCCATTGCAACCAACTGCCGGGGCCGATCCCCGACGGCTTCGCTTTTCGCCCACTCGAAAGCTGCTACATTGAGCTGTTTGTGCAAACCGATTGCACGCAGGAAATGTTCGAAGGGAAGGAAAGCCGAGGAACTGCTGCCTTCCGCACTGCATTATAGACTGACACGCTATTTCTGGGCGACCGCCGCCTTCCTGGCGATAAGAGCAGCTACGTAGAGATCGAAAACATGCCAGCTGCACAAGACAGTCTACACGATTGGCGTGCTGTTTAAGATTGGAAAAGCTCTTGATTGTGCACACAAAACTGTCACCATAACGAACGGCCTCAGCCTTATATGGCATCTCGCGTCGCCTAGCAACGCGTTGGAGCCTTGTAATATTATAGTATAGTATAGCAAGGAAGTGGGAAAGGGAAGTGAGGGTAAGGAGGAGGCGAGTGTGAAGCATAGCATAGCCATGTACAGTAATCACAGCAAGGGGTGGGAAAAGGAAGTGAGGGGGGGGGGGGTAAACATATCATAGTCTTGTTTAGATAGCAATGGGTGGGTTCGAAGTGAAAGTGAGGAGGAGGAAAAGGAGGAAGGGAGAGAGTAAAGCATAGCATAGTCTTGTATAGTGTAGTAAGCAAGAGGTGGCAGAGGAAAGTGAGGGAAAGGAGGAGCAGAGAGAGTAAATCATAACATAGTCTTGCATAGTACAGTATAGCAAAGGGGTGGGAAAGCGAAGTGAGGGTGAGGAGAGGTAAAGCACAGCATAGTCTTGTACAGTATTGGGCGCGAGGACATACCGTGGCGCCACCATGCGGAGGCATCCCTGTGACGTGCAAGGTTGGATTGCTCCGCCAGCCCTCTCCCGCTCAGCCGCTTTCGCATCTCTTATTATTCTCATTGCACTTCCCTTCGACGAAATCAGTAGAATACTGTGGTGGCTTCGTCACTGACCATACGGAGTGATAAATACTTGCTCTGAAAAAAATATTACGCTCCTCATAATGGCTTAGACAACACCCTGACTGCCGACGTCGTCTGCTATGGCCGCGTATACATGGAAGCCATGGGTGACGAGCGCACTGCTTTCGTAGAAGGTTACAAACCATCTTGTGCCGAATTGAAGCATCAAATGAGCTTTAGCGCGTGCTTGCGTCTAATACACATATTTTTGCTCCAGGAAATGCGTGCAACCATGCAACTTCATTCAATGTATGTTAGCATCTAAAAACGGGCCACGGCTGACACGACAAGCATGCGCACATTTACATTACTGTTTAGCACACATATCTCTATGAAGCACAACGCAAGCGGATTCTCCATTTTGTGGAGAGCAACCAAGCATGCTTAGAGCTGCACGCAGCCGCAACCTTTCTGATATGATTGGAGGCAAACACAAGAGAGTCATACGCACGCGCCCGTGCCTCGTTCGGAGCTGTAGACACATAACATTTCACATGAGCACAAGTTTCTCTGTGGCAAGGTCTTAATATTTACCTGTTGCTCCTTATTGCGCAAATTTTCTACGGTTGTCCCACGGTGCACTTTCGATCGCCATCGAGCCACATAGGGATGCAAATTTTCTATGATTGACTCAGTTCTCCAGCTTCTACAAAGGAGTCAATCGCAATCGAAAAATACGGTCCCGATAGGGCTCGATTGCGATAGAATATGCACCATGTGCCAGCTGGCTGTATTACTTTGCGCTCTTGAATGAGCTTGCTACGCGGTGTGCCTTACCGTGGTCTAAACAGCAATGTTATGTTTCAGCTAAAATACCAGCGTCCAGCCTTTACAGCTTCATTGATAAGCAGTATGACACGTCGCTGCTGCTGTTAGAATCAGTGTGACATGAGGACAATTAAGATGGACACCCGAGGGGGGGGGTGAGGGTTACGCAGACTGGGGTGGAAGTTTCATCGGCGAGACAGGTAACTTTCAGCAAAGATTCAAGCAGCACATGTATGATATGCAAGAAAGAAGGTTTCATCAAACAGTAGTGGCCGAGCAAGCAGAAGCAACTGGCCACGAAATAGACTGGAATAGGGCAAAAATAATGGAGAGATAAAATAACTGGACTTCTCAGCTTAATCTTGAATCTCTGACAATCCGGACAACGGCGCACAGGCTTAGATGTAATGACGGCTACTTCCCACAAGTGCATGCATGTTGCTACGCACGTCATATTTTAAAACAGACATAACCGGACTGTCTGAGCATTCATTTATCGTTGTGAACAAGGCTCCCGTGCGGGAGCAGAAACGTCTTGTTTTTGTGTGAGCATTCGTGATCAATGTCCATTTTAACCCTATGGGCTAGAAGTAACAATAAAAAAAAGACAGGTGACAGCAGCATCATGCTCTTGCAAAGCGGGGTATAAGTGAAAGCTCACGCCTGGCTCCTTCGCGTACGTAGCGCTCTGTGGCACGGAATAGAAAAGTACCAGGCCTTCGGTAACATTTACTGCACTTTTCCGGATTGTGTAGCCTCTAGGGTTCCGTAGACATAAAGTGAGAGCAAAAGAGTGCTGTTCAAAAGGAAGAACGCCTAGAAATCGCGATTAAAAACAAGGCATTCAACAGTCCGCTTCCCTTCGCCAGAGCGAGGTGAGATCACGTGATGCAACCCTGCACATCACAGCGATTGCAGCGCCCTGCGTCTCCAGTGGTGGGCCTCAGTGCCCAGTAGTATAGCAAGGGGGTAGGAAAGGGAAGTAAGGAGGGGAGAAAATAAAGCATAGCATAGTCTTATATAGTGTAGTAATTAAGCAAAGGGTGGCAGAGGGATTTGAGGGTGAGGAGGAGGAAAAGGAGGAGCGGAGAGAGTAAATCATAACATAGTCTTGCATAGTACAGTATAGCAAAGGGGTGGGAAAGCGAAGTGAGGGTGAGGAGAGGTAAAGCACAGCATAGTCTTGCATAGCAAGGGGGTGGGAAAGGGAAGTAATGAGGGGAGAAAGTAAAGCATAGCATAGTCTTATATAGTGTAGTAATTAAGCAAGGGGTGGCAGAGGGTGAGGAGGGGGGAAAGGGGGAGCGGAGAGAGTAAATCATAAAAGTCTTGTATAGTACTATCGTGCTCAGTATGAGCTACATCACGCGAGCGTGTGGCCAAGTGCGCTGCAAGGTTGTACAGTGGCGCCGATCATGGCATATTTTCGAGTTATCATGAGAGAGTTTGGCTGTCCCTGCAAGCGCACATTGCCTCCAGTTGCTTTCACCCTCACCCTCGTTTAGCCCTGTGGTGATATCGGCTTCGAAAATGATAACTTCGAGGATGAAAGCAAGCAAGTGGGGGCGATGCGCACTCGCACGAGCAGCCAAACTCTCTCCCGATAACTCAAAAATATGCCATGATCGGCGCCTCTGTGCCACCTTGCAGAGCGCTCGGCCACGCGCTCGCGTGATGTAGCTCATACAAAGCGCGATAGTACAGTATAGCAAAGGAGTGGGAAAGCGAAGTGAGGGTGAGGAGAGGAGAGGTAAAGCACAGCATAGTCTTGTGTAGTATAGTATAGCAAGGAATGGGAAAGGGATGTGAGGAGGGGAGAAGGTAAAGCATAGCATAATCTTGTATAGTGTATAACTCGCGACAACTTTCTGTGGCAGCACAGCCAAGGCTACGGAACCGAAGCGCACACTTTTTTACTACGCTGCTGCAAGTAGTCCGGGAAGTCTAACTTTTCTAGACTACATAGCATAAAAGAAAACATTAAAAAAAGAAATAGGTATTGTTTTCAAGACTTTTTGCATTGTAAGTAAGAAAACTTATCCTGCGAAAGATTTTTGTTTTTTGCTATTTCTAGTTTTCTGGCTTTCCTGGTGTCAATTTCCCGTTTTCCAGCGCCTGTAAACAATCGCATGCAAACGGACTACTTGGCGTAGTAACACATGTGCAGAAGCTCCGCCCACGTAGCTTTGGCTGTGCTGCCACAGAAAGTTGTCGCCAGGTGTAATAAGCAAGGGGGTGGGAGGGAGAAGTGAGGGTGGGGAGGAAGGGAACACCAACAGCTCTGCTGTTTCCTCCATCTGCATGATGAAAAGGGGGCGCGAATAACACGGCACACAAGAAAAGATGGACACAGGACAACGCGCGCCACCTCAATCTGCGCACCACTAGTGCGTATTTTTATTATTTTTTTAATAGTATACATGAGCTTTCTTTCATTCTTCTCTGACTTGTGCTGTCCTTAGCTGGCGCTTTGCAGAGCAATGTGCTCGTTGAACACCGTAGTTGGAGGTGGACTATTGGGACCCATTTCATTTCACTTACTACTGAGAAAGACTGCAGTGTTTCTGGGGGAATTGGGGGGGGATGGACTGCAAGGCTGAAGCTGCTTACGTGCTCTTAGCATTATTTGCATTGACTGAAGCCTCACTGCAAGAATTACAAAACAGTTACTGTGTTATCGTAATTAGTAGTAGGCATCACGCAGGTGATGTGACCAGAGGGTGACCAGATGTGACCAGTGCATACATAGATAAATAAAACGAAATTATGGTGATGATGATGATGCTCAAAATGTTCAAGTGCATGCATTTCAATTCTTGCAGCAAATTTACGACACCATGTGATTTAGCTAGCCAATCACACACTCAGGCACTTACAGCTTTGCTGTGTCCGATGGTTTTCATGGTGTGGAATTGGCTGAATTTTTGTTTTTTTGCCATATAAACACGCTACTGATAAATTCAGTGGAAAATAAATTATTCTTCCAAATGCTGAAACCAAAAGAAATGTGGTGTTCATGCACTAAATAGAGAAATTGAATTTTTCATGTCTTAGCTAGGTGAAACAGCTCATACAGCATAGGCCTCACCAAAAGTCATTCAGCTATGGTGTCATTAAAATTTGAAGGCAACTCCATTTCCTAGCTAATCGACACTATTGCAATCCGACATAATGTTTGTATTTCAGCTATAGTATAAATATAACATACGAGCCATGTTTTGATATTGCACTTTTCTTGGAAGCCTACCAGTTAACAATACCCATTATATTTGTTTTACCATAGGCAACAAGTTCAAGCATGTAGCATTGCAGTGAAATGCTCTTCATATACAGAAGTATGTCACTGGCCGATGCTCCGGTGTTTGAAAGCTTGCTTGCTTCCTCCAGTGTGTTTTTGCACATTAGACTTAGGAAATGGTCCTGTGACAAATATTACGCAGCATAACTGTTTTAATTCGAACTTTGTTATCATGTAGCAAGCTGTATGCAACCATTTTAATGGTGCAAGTGATAGCGCATGGCAAGGAAAATTTGTGCCAATGCTGAGCTATGTTATCTGTGGTTGGATAACGAAGATGGAGGGGCATTAGCGCTACAAAGCTCCCTTACCAGGATATATTGGCCCTTGGTTACTACATACAAATCATGCTTATATGGTTTCTTTCAGTACTAATATTTATAGAGTTGATAAGTTTTAAGTTTCACAGTAATGAGTGGGAAAATCATGCAATGGATTAGTATGAAATGCAAGCACCATAAATTCTGCTTGATTTCCTCGTCAAGCGTGTGTTGTATTATATTTAGCTCCTCCAACAAGCGTTTAATTCTACTAGGTGTATCTAATGACATGATGCTCTATTGTTTCATTACTGTCACAGTTACTGTGAACCAGGTATGACTACTTTTCTTTGGTTCTGATTTACAAGCTTTGCAGTTGACATTATGTCATATTGGCAACAAATAACACATATAAGAATTACGTTGCAAGGCAAATTACACACAAGCTTTATACCTCACTTTGCTTTAAAAATCAGAAATAATCTGTATTCAATTCAATATTCTAATGTCATTTTTCTGTAATACTCACGCCGGCTTCAAAATTTTCTCTATTTGAACAGCCCTGATATCATGACATATTAATCTTGAGATTCTGATTAATGGGCATCAGCAATTCCCTGTGTTGCCTGCTGCAGATGCCAGTTGAATGGCAGCCATGCCAGGGGTGATGAAAGTGGACAGTTGGGAGGACAGACATTCTGTGAGCAGGTGAGTGACAATCTTGCGTTTGTACTGCAAGCTCGTGTTACAGAAAACCAGCATGGCACTCCGGCTGTTTAACTGCACAGCTAAAGGTTCTGACACTGTCCAGTGGGGGAATATAGGTTACTAAGAAAATGTTGCATAATTATGACGAACCACTGATGAGCTCTAGTATCAAAGCCTGCTATGTCTAGCCAAATCCTCGTGTGACACCGCCCAACCATCCCATTCTCCTAATGTTTGCCATACACCACTTTTTCGTGAGCAAACATCAGTGGCATAGGGCATGCTACCCAGCTAATCATGAAATGGCAGTTGAACGTTCAGAAAGCCAGATGGTTTGCACGATCTCACTCTTGGCCATAGACATATCAAGAAGCAACTACACTCAACGTCCTTGCCCGCAGGTGCTTAGTCGAGTCAGGTGCTTGACACTTTTGCCTTAATATGAGAAACCGACTTGGCACTGCAGAATCGAAGCACGTCATACTTTACTGAAAAATGCTAAAAGCAGTGCTCTGAAGGACTGCGTTCGGCACATAATGTTTCAACAGCGGTTGCCCATACGCTGATACCTTGCAACCATTGTGGGGAATGCATGGAATTAAAAATGTCATTCTAGAAGTCAAAGGAAACGGCCCTCGTGCTGCCAATCACTAGCCTTCAGGTTAGCACAAGTAGTAGAGCAACCGCCTGAAAAGTTGGTCCCACGGGTCCCGGGTTTAATGCCCACACCAGGACGAATTTTTCGGCAACAAGGTAGCTTTTCTTTCAGAGAAATCTGTATGGATTTTTTGTAGGTTCGTGCTACAAATGGGTGGATGCCAATTTTCTTTCTCATTCTTGATGGTAGCAAGCGCAAACACAATACGAGTGACAAGAGATGTGAAGACATCTTTGTGTGAATTATTTGTTCTGACTAGCCCCAATCACAACTCTCTTGAGTTCCTTTTTCAAGAGAGGACTAAGAGGTTAAATAGCTGGAATATAAAATTTAAAAAAAGCACTGAAAGTACCATCAACTGTAACATATGGGGTATGCAGAAAATGCCTTGATAGTCAGGCATGTGCTGCTAGTCAGGATCAGACTAGTGAAAGTGGCTATTGTTTGACACATCTAGGGACTGTGGTATTGAAAGCATATGTTAAGAAAACTTCTGAGGTGACACCAGTGGCAGAAAAAGCTAGGAGCAAAAACAGTGTAACAAGTCATTTCAGAAGTTCTAGATCCTGTTCCATTTCTTATTTCTTTTTTTCATCCTTAAAAGCAGGTAAAGAATGTGGGTCAAAATGCTCCATCTACTCTCAGTGGTGTAAGGTGCCTGTGCCTCTCACTTTTTCCTCCTTTGTTGATGCATCATCTAAGAGTGCCTAAGGTCTGCAACTTCATAATCAGTTGGACACCATTTCACAGAATATTAAGTTTGACATTGCATGTTATTGCAGAGCTTTGTTTTGTGCCTCGATGCTTGAGTTGCAGCAAAATGTGAACGGAGGTTTTAGACTGCCTGAAGGCATTTGAGATTTACCTAGACTTCCTTTTACTATCAATTTTTCACTAGCCCCACCCCAATTGCTTTGTTTGCATTAGCGTCGCTGCTCACTTGGACAGGCCCGGTAATCAGTTGACATTGCTCCAGAGCTGATAATGTGTGTTGAATGTGGGGAGTTGTTGTGTGGAGTGCTGCAAGCGTTCCCGAGATTGAGAGAGTTATCTTTAGGTATGTGGCGAAGATAAGCGCCCAGTCCAGCCTCTGCGCAGGGGCGTTTTACGCTGTGCCTGATTGGGGCTGCGCCCTGAACCAGTGCACTCCTGCCAGCTTTTGGATGCTGACACCGGGTGTTCAACGGTGACCAGTGCAGTGTTTGTTGTGCTCGCAGTGATTACGACAACTATTTGGTGCACAAGGACCGAGCCGACCTAGACATGAGGAGCTCAAGGTCGGCATACTCCAATGGCTACAGCTCCGGTCAGTGTTGGCTTTTTGTTTCCCCTGCTCTTTTATTGCAGTGCCTTCGCGTGATTCTCCTTGGCTGTCTTCTTGAATGATTAAGTAGGCGCATGACAATGCATTAATGTTATCACTCACTGAGACAACCTTACATACTATTGAGTGAATAATTCACTGCAGGATGAAGGCCTTTCCTGAAGCTTTCAACCATGCCATCCTTCACCAGCTGTGCACGCATTGTGCAATAAATAGGCACATCTGTCTAATGCAAAATGTTCCCTGCTAAGTTATGTTTGTTAGAGGATGGGCATGTTTAAAGGAAACATAATAGGCACTTATATTTCTTTCATGATTTCATGGTTTTGATAGTTCACAAAGAGACATTCCAGAACTCATCAATAGCAGTTTGCTGTTTTAACTTATTTACTTAGGAATATTGCCGCGAGTCTTATATTTCATGAGTGTAAGCTTCACCCACAAAGACTGTGGGCAACGCGCTGCGCAGGCCTCGCCGTGATGTGTAGGAAGCTTCGCGATTGTTTTCGAACAATCTGTTAAGATTGCGCACCGCACGAGAATGTTCCAGCTTCGTCGAGAGATAACGCCGCCACCAGCGATATCGCTGGAAAGTTCGATAGCGCCTGTATAAAAGCCGATGCGCTTGACTGCTTGTCAGTTGATCGA
The DNA here is from genome assembly GCF_013339695.2 of Rhipicephalus sanguineus. NCBI lineage: Eukaryota > Metazoa > Arthropoda > Arachnida > Ixodida > Ixodidae > Rhipicephalus > Rhipicephalus sanguineus. Next base: position 17,247,077 of record NC_051184.2, read on the forward strand.
CGGTCGACGCTCTGTCCGCCGCTATCAGTGTATTGCTGTAGATTGAATTTCAGTTTCCCGGCCACAAGTTCGGCCAAATAAACAGTTTCATCTCGGACGTGCTGACTGCTGTCTTTGTCGACGTCACGACCACGTGACATCTGGTGGAGGTGCTGCTTCATGATCCGGACGCCACCGCGGGGCGCTGACCCAAGCCCAAGCCGAGAAGAAGACGACTCTAAGGACAACCAGGATCCTCGAACCAGCCGCCGGCAGAAGGGACTACAACCAGAGTACGGGCTCCTTCCCGAAAACACCAGGCAGCCGAAGACCGTCACATCGACCGCCGAGACGATGACAGACACCCTGCCACCTACAACGGTAGTGATGCAACAGCCAAGGGAGCCACCGACTTTCCGTGGATCGTCGTTTGAAGACCCGGAGAGCTGGCTGGAGACGTACGAGCGAGTCGCCACCTTCAACCACTGGGACACCGAAGAGAAGCTGCGCCACGTCTACTTCTACTTAGAAGACGCCGCGAAGACGTGGTTCGAGAACCATGAATAGAGCCTTCAATCCTGGGACCTCTTTCGGACGACGTTCCTTAATACCTTCGCGAGCGTCGTCCGCAAGGAAAAGGCCGCTGCTTTGCTGGAGACAAGAGCACAGCTACCGAATGAGACGGTCACTATCTACACGGAAGAGATGACGCGACTTTTCCGCCTGGCCGATGCTGCCATGCCTGAGGAAAAAAAGGTCCGCTTCCTTATGCGGGGAGTGAAACAAGACCTCTTTGCAGGATTGGTGCGGAACCCACCGAAAACTGTCACCGAATTCCTAAAGGAGGCTACAACAATTGAAAAATCCCTCGAGATTCGGACGAAGCAGTACAACCGCTCAACCATGTCGACAGGCTACACCGAAGCGCACTCGCTAGGCACCGACGACCTACGGGAAACCATCAGAGCAATAGTGCGGGAGGAGCTGCGCAAGCTGTTGCCTTCAGCGCAGCCTCAAGTGGATTCGATCGCCGACATGGTCCGCGAGGAAATCCAGCAGTCGCTGGGCACCCCCGATGCAGCGCAGCCGCAGCTGCAAGCAATGAACTATGCTGCAGCAGCCCGACGCAACGCCCCCGCTCCTCGTCCACGCCAAGACGCCACACCGCCGCAGTACCGTCGCCAGACGCCGCCGCCGCCACCGACGCCCTGCCGACCACCTGTCGGCCAGCGCAACACCCCGAGGAAGACCGATGTCTGGCGTGCCCCCGACAACCGCCCGCTCTGCTACCACTGCGGAGAGGCCGGCCACACGTACCGCCGCTGCCAGTACCGACAGATGGGACTACGCGGATTCGCTATCAACGCGCCGCGCCCGCAGTCAGGCGAACGGCCGCGCGACATCAACGACTACCTCACCGGAACACAGTGGCAAGAACGACGACCTTCCCTCTCGCCGTCGCCCGGCCGCTACATGTCACCGCACCGCCGGCCGTACACTGGCCCAAACCGGGGCAGGTCGCCTAGCCCGTATCCGGAAAACTAAGGGCAGCAACCGATGGAGGTGCGGTTGCTGAACGACGAAATGCTGAAGATCCTCCGCCGTCGACGACGACGCCGCGACGAAGTTCCGAGCCCCCGCCGCACGCCGAACGACGTCCTGAAGACGAAACTTTGCGACCGGAAGCAGACCTGACGACGCAACGCGGAAGCAGCGGTGCAAACCGACGCAGCCGTGACCCGACGCCGCGACGTAACCGCAACGCAAGACGGCGGACTAGCGACCTCGACGTTCTGATCGACGGCCACAACGTCACCGCTCTCGTCGATACTGGAGCCGACTATTCCGTCATCAGTGGGCCGTTCGCAGCACAGTTGAAGAAAGTTAGGACTGCTTGGGAAGGCCCCGAGATCCGGACCGCTGGAGGCCATCTGATAACGCCGATTGGTGTCTGCACGGCACGAGTCACCATCAATAACCGGACTTATCCTGCGAGCTTTGTAATTCTACAAAACTGCTCCAGGGATGTGATACTGGGAATGGACTTCCTAAGTGACCACGGCGCCGTCATCGACCTGAGGTCTGAGTCGATAACACTGAACTCAGACAAAGCGCTCCCGCCCCACGCGATGCCAGGCAACCATGCATTGAATGTGATAGAAGAGCAGGTGACCATTCCGCCGCGCTCCAGCGTCATTATTTCCGTCGGCACCGAAAAACCTGCGAACCTTGAAGGCGTCATCGAGGGCGATCAGCACCTACTCCTGAACCGTCAAATTTGCGTCGCACGAGGTATAGCCGAGCTGCGTGACGGTAAAGCAAAAGTAGTGCTGACAGACTTCAGCCACGAATATAGGCACCTCAACTTCGGTACGACGGTTGCCTACATCGACGAATGTGTAGCCGCCAGCGATGCTTTCGCCCTCTTCGATGCTGCCGAACCTGCTTCGACGAATAGAGGTCCCGAACCGGATTTTGACGTCAACCTGAGCCTTTCGAAGGCCAAACAAGACCAGCTCAAAACCCTGCTCTTGCAATACAAGGACTGTTTCTCGTCGTCATCGCGGGTCCGACAAACGCCCCTTGCGAAGCACCGCATTATAACAGAAGAAAATTCTCGACCACTCCGTCAGAGCCCATACAGAGTTTCTACTCGAGAGCGCGACGCGATAAAGAAACAAGTCGACGAGATGCTATGCGACAACATCATCCAGCCGTCCAAGAGCCCGTGGGCGTCACCCGTGGTGTTAGTGAAGAAGAAGGACGGGACACTGCGCTTCTGCGTTGATTACCGGCGCCTGAACAAAATCACGAAGGACGTGTACCCCCTCCCACGAATAGACGACACCCTGGATCGACTTCACAACGCGACGCACTTTTCGTCGATGGACCTCAAGACCGGCTACTGGCAAATCGAAGTCGACGAGAGAGACCGAGAAAAGACTGCCTTTATAACACCCGACGGCCTCTTTGAGTTCAAGGTCATGCATTTCGGTCTTTGCTCGGACGTTCCAGCGTGTCATGGACACCGTACTGGCCGGATTGAAGTGGCAGACGTGCCTTGTGTATTTGGACGACGTCGTCGTGTTTTCCTCGACCTTCGACGAGCATCTCCGGCGGCTTGAGGCAGTACTTCAAGCAATCAAGGCCTCTGGACTGACCCTGAAGCCAGAAAAGTGCAGATTCGCGTATGACGAGCTCTTGTTTCTGGGTCATGTGATCAGCAAGTCTGGAGTGCGCCCAGACCCGCGGAAAACAGCTGCCATCGCCGACTTTGCGCCACCCACCGACAAGGCCGTGCGCCGATTTCTCGGCTTATGTGCCTATTACCGACGCTTCGTCAAAAACTTTTCACGGATCGCCGAACCACTGACGCTTCTCACGAAGAATAACGTGGAATTCAGGTGGGAAACGGAGCAAGTGCAAGCCTTTCAAGAACTTAAACGACGCCTGCAGACGCCACCCATACTTGCGCATTTCGACGATTGCGCCGATACGGAAATACACACCGACGCAAGCAGCGTAGGACTCGGTGCCGTCCTTGTGCAAAAGACTGACGGGCTTGAAAGGGTTATCAGTTATGCTAGCCGGTCACTATCCAAGGCAGAAGCAAACTATTCCACAACAGAAAAGGAATGCCTTGCCATTCTCTGGGCTACGTCAAAGTTTCGCCCCTACCTCTATGGCAGGCCCTTCAAAGTTGTCAGTGACCATCACGCCTTATGTTGGCTAGCTAACTTGAAGGACCCTTCAGGTCGTCTCGCACGATGGAGTCTGAGGCTTCAAGAATTCGATATTACCGTCGTGTACAAGTCTGGACGAAAACACTCTGACGCCGACTGCCTGTCTCGTGCCCCCGTCGACGCGCCGCCGCAAGACGACGACGATGACTGCTTCCTCGGAACTATAAGTGCCGACGACTTCGCCGAAAGGCAACGGGTCCGACGCGGAACTGGGGTGCCTTATTGAGTACCTCGAGTGCAAGACCGCCGTGGTTCCGAAGGTATTCAAGCGAGGACTGCCGTCGTTTTTCTTACGGAACGGCGTTCTCCTGAAGAAGAACTTCTTGCCACTTCGAACCGACTACCTTCTCGTCGTGCCCTCATCATTGCGACCAGAAGTCCTCCAGGCCCTACACGACGACCCGACGGCTGGACACCTCGGTGTTTCCCGAACGCTCGCCAGAGTACAGGAAAAATACTACTGGCCACGCCTTGCTGCCGACGTCGCCCACTACGTTAAGACTTGCCGAGATTGCCAGCGACGGAAGACACCGCCGACTAGGCCAGCGGGACTTCTGCAGACAATCGATCCACCTCACCGGCCGTTCCAGCAAATCGGGATGGACCTACTGGGGCCGTTCCCGACGTCGACTTTCGGCAACAAGTGGATCGTCGTAGCGACTGACTACCTCACCCGCTACGCCGAGACAAAGGCCTTGCCCAAAGGGAGTGCCGCCGAGGTAGCCAAGTTCTTCGTGGAGAACATCGTCTTGCGTCATGGCGCCCCAGAGGTCCTCATCACAGACAGAGGTACCGCCTTTACTGCGGACCTAACTCAGGCGATCTTGAAGTACAGCGAGACGAGCCACCGCCGCACCACCGCCTACCACCCGCAGACCAATGGCCTCACCGTGTCATGAGTAAAGGGGCACGGGGCGCGCGCCGGACAGCGCAAGGCGTCGATGGTGTGCGGGGAATGGAAAAATACCCGATGGTGTGCACCCCCGCCACGTCGACGCAAGCCATTGGCCGGAGGAAGGCGCGTGCCACGCGACCCGAACTGAGGTGCGGAACCCCAGAGGATCAAGTAGTCATTGTTCGGTGGGGTCGTCGAGGAGCAAGGTGTGGCAAGCCAGCGTCGCACCCTCGACGAGAGCAGTAGGGCCTCGTTCTGGGGGCAGCGGCACGAGAGGCTCGGGAGGGTAGCCGTCGACCTTGGCGTCACCCAAGTGAGGCTCCCCGAGCTTGCAGCAGCCTCATTCAGCAGTTCGCAGGGCACCTACGGCACTACCACAGCTCGACGAGACGGCAACCCGCCGACAATCACCGGAGAGCCACGTCGGCAGTTTGACCCAGTGGCACCAAGAGGATAGGCCGAGGGTTAGGCCTAACCGGACGAGACGACGTTCTCGAAGAAAGACCGACGGGTCAGCGACGAGGACGACTAGCGACGCGGCAGCTTCGACGGCGGCGACACTCAGACGTGGAGGAGCATCGTCGACGGGATCGAGCGTCGACTTTGGCACGGAAGCGAGGCGACGGACTCACGTGAAGTAAGAACTTTCCATTTGCATAGCTAGACTTTCGTGCCATTAGAGTCGAGCATGGTTAGAGGCGTTTGTTGTATTCTTTTGTAACGCTTGGCGTTTTTGCACATGTTACTCCTAATTGTAAATTTTTAGTGTGGTAATTTTTTGGTTTGCCGTGGTGTGGGATATAAAGTTGGTTTGCTGTGACACCACGGTCTCCGGCCTCGCTCTCTCTCCCAACTCCATCACACATTGCAAGCGCTCCCGAGATACGTGGGAGTTCCGTTGGAACCACTGACGAGTGCGGACGTCTGGGCGTCACGCTAACCACGAGCACGGCCCGCGCTCACGCGCGGCGTCACCACCGTAGGATTATTCACCTCTTTGTCTGACGATGGCTACCGCGAATGCCATCAACGCCATCGCAAAACATCAGGAATCTCTGCAGCACTACATCGCGTCTCAGGGACTACAAGCGAGCGCAGCAGTAGAACAACAACAACAACAGCCGGAGCCACAACCAGCGCCAGCTAACAGCAGCAAGAAGCGGGCCAAGGGCAAGGCCAAGAGAGGAAAAAGAACATCTCTTCTCCCACCCCCCGAGTCCGCAGCCGCAATCGCGGCACCCCCTATTACACGCACCGACCGGACGAAAGTCCCGGCTGCGAGTGCAACAAGGAGCGACTCCCTGCCTGCCCCTATTAGCCACGAGCACGCCAAGGCGAGCGCGGCTTCGGGAACGAACAGGGAAGAAAGCCAACAGCTGGAGAAGCAAGCCGTCAACGTGATCGGCGGCTGGCTGAAGGAGAAGGCCAAGGAGGCGACTACGTCGGTTCCGACACCCTCTCAGCCGGCCCCCACCATCGCGGCAGCTACCGCCACAAGCACCAACACGGAGGAGGCCACGGCTCCCGCAAGCGACGGTGCAGAAGAACACGCAGTCTGCCCGCCCTCCGAGACAGCCGAGGAAGAGCAGATGGACTGCACAGCAACGCGGAAGCGATCACGCGAGGCCAGCAGCGAAGACGGACCAGCAGGCCCGTCCAAGCAGGCCGTGACCGACGCTTCCCTACCTCTCACGCCCGTAAACACAACGGACGACACCAGCGCCGTGCTCGCCACCGCCTCGCAAGAGACAGCGGCGTGCACACTCGCAGCAGCTTCTCCATCTCACCCGGAGCAGCGCAGAAAGCACCAGCGAAAGAGCAAGCAGGGGCAGCAGCCCCGCAACTCTACAGCTGCAACAGCAGAGGCCGCGACAGCACCGAGGCCTCCCTCCATCGTTGTCGACCGCCCGCACCCTCGCCCGAGCTCCCCGCCTGCCGGTGACGACTTCAAGGTCGTCATGTCCAAGGCAGCTAGTCGGAGAGCAAGGGCCATGGAGACCGCGGCCATCAACATCGACGCGGCAGTTGTGGGGACCGTACTCTTTCGGCCCTCCACTCCCGGCGGCACCTTTCGGGGAACGCCACGCCTGACGCTCGCTGCGGGTCTCGCCGGGCGGCCCGGAGTTGCGGCGGTGCGCGTTAACCACCTGCGCAACGTTGTGGCCGCTGACGCGACCACGCCCGAGTGTCTGGCCGGGCTCCTGTCCATCTCGGAGCTCCACGACATCCCCGTCACCGCCAGGGAGCCTGCCGACCGTCGATCGTGCCTCGGCTTCGTGTACGGTGTGGACGGTGACCTTGCTGACTCGGAGCTGATCGGGGCCATCGTTTCGTCTGCTCCAGTAACTGCTGCGACCAGGGAGGGCCGTTCAGTGAAGCTCCGCTTCGCGACTGCTGTTCCCCCAGCGCAGATCTCCATCTACGGGCTGCAGCTACGTGTTCGTCACGTGAAGCCGCGCCCTATGCAGTGCCGACAGTGCGGCCGCTTCGGCCACGTCGCTGCCGCTTGCCAGCGTGCTGGCGACTGCATACGGTGCGGCCGTAAACACCCGCCTGCCGAGAGCTGCAAGCCCCACTGCATCAACTGTGGCGGAGCCCATGCAGCTGACACCCCCTCCTGCCCCCGCTGGCAGGAGGAACGTCGTGTGGCCACCCTGCTGGCCACTTCTACCACGCCGCTGTCGAGACGGGCAGTCAGAGCGGCGGTTCGCGAGGAGTCCCGCGAGGTGCGCTCCTACGCTGCCGCCTTGAAACGCTGCCCTCCTCGTAGCCCCTTCAAGGACCTCGGCCAGCAGCGCACTACTACAGCGCCGCGCCGACCCCCGCAGCCAGCAGTGACTTCCGCCGCGGTGGACCACCTGCCTGCTGCCTCTCCTATCACGCCTGCAGAGGATCCCAGGGACGCATTCATCGCGAACCTGATGGCAACTCTGCAGGCAGTGATCCAGTACCTGCCTGAGGAACATCCGCTGCGAGCCACCTGCCTCCAGGCGATCGGCGCGCAGCCAGGTGCCCCCAGGAGCGAGTACACTCGCCCCTACTCGTCGGCACATCCCCCCAAGGAATCCCGACATCGTCGGCTACGGCAGACCACAACCTCGGCTGCGGAATTCAACCGCTGCAGCCTCAGCTCCACGCCAACCTTGCCGCGCCCGCGCCTGCTGCGCCTTGACCCCTTTCCTCTTTTTCTCTTTCTTCTCTTCTTTTCTCCCACTTCCCCCTACCCCCTAAGGCACTGCGCCGTGCTCCCTATTGGGCTGCAGAAATTAGGTGCCTTTTTCCTTTTCCTTCGAATCACTAATAATAATAATACGTGACACACCGAGCGTCTAAATAAGACCATCGCCGACATGCTCGCCATGTACGTCGACGTTGAGCACAGGACGTGGCACGCCGTCCTTCCGTATGTGACCTTCGCTTACAACACGGCCGTCCAAGAAACGACGCAGATGACGCCGTACAAGTTGGTCTACGGAAGGAGCCCAGCGACGACGCTCGACGCCATGTTACCCAATGTCACCGACGAAGAAAATGTCGACGCCGCCGCTTACTTACAACGTGCCGAAGAAGCTCGACAGCTGGCCCGCCTGCGCATCAAGACCCAGCAGCACACCGACAGCCGTCGCTACAATCTTCGACGACGCTTCGTCGAGTACCAGGCCGGTGACCGTGTCTGGGTCTGGACGCCAATACGACGACGCGGACTGAGCGAGAAGCTTCTTCGACGATACTTCGGACCGTACAGGGTACTTCGACGTCTCGGCGTACTCTACTACGAGGTTGTCCCCGACGGCATCACGAACTCCCAGAGGCGCCGAGCTCGACCCGAGGTCGTGCATGTGGTGCGCCTTAAACCGTACTATGCTCGTTAGCACACCTGAGGACTCTAATGTTTGCTTTCCTTATTGGAACTGTCTACGGTGCCGGCAGCCGGCAGAGCAGGCTGCACGGGATAATGCCGGCACTTCGTCTCGATTGGCTGGCTGCAGTCATGTGACCACACTGCCGGTATTTCTGCTTTGGCAGTGTTAGGAGCCGTTGCAGTTACTTCTGAACGTAAGAATAACGAGTCTTAAAGTTACGTCCATCGTGACAGTACAAATGCAGCCCGTTAAACCTACCTAACCGATTGCACGACCTCCTTAGAGGAGGTCGTGACCGATTGGCCCTAGTGGCGCAGCGGTTAACGTGTCGTGCTCGGAACTGCTAGGACGTTGGTTCGAACCACGCTGCAGTCTCGTCTTTTTTTCTTCTTTTTTTTACGGCAGGGTATTGTTTGGTGTTGCATTAGTCTGTTACCAGACTGAGAAGCGCGAACCGGCTCGTGGGTTACGTGCGCCCCAGTGACACGGGCACACCACGGACGCTGGCACGGACGGGCGCCTGCCCCGAAGGGGCAGGCGCGCGGGCTAAACAGCGCGTGGCCGCGACAGCGGCCAGTAGCGCGTGACCGTGACCCTGCCAACCGGCCATTTCGCTATCGCTCAATGGCCGCACTCGCGAAGCGAGGGCGAAGCCACGATTAGTTTTCCGCGCCCGAAGGGCGCAGAGGGCCTTCACTGAGCAACAGGAAAATGTACTAAACGTCTCTCGAAGCCAGGCAAAGCGCCTCAGTGACACGGGCATCATGCACAATGCCATGATATACTGTGCCGGCACTACCCCACTAAAGCAGAAATACCGGCAGTTTGGTCACATGACTGCAGCCAGCCAATCGAGACGAAGTGCCGGCATTATCCCGTGCAGCCTGCTCTGCCGGCTGCCGGCACCGTAGACAGTTCCTTCTTTATTAGTTTTCTTTAGTATTGCATGTATTCATGTTCTGTTTTTAAGCATCGGGACGATGCTTTTTCAGAGGGGGGCATTGCCGCGAGTCTTATATTTCATGAGTGTAAGCTTCACCCACAAAGACTGTGGGCAACGCGCTGCGCAGGCCTCGCCGTGATGTGTAGGAAGCTTCGCGATTGTTTTGGAACAATCTGTTAAGATTGCGCGCCGCACGAGAATGTTCCAGCTTCGTCGAGAGATAACGCCGCCACCAGCGATATCGCTGGAAAGTTCGATAGCGCCTGTATAAAAGCCGATGCGCTTGACTGCTTGTCAGTTGATCGACGGTCGACGCTCTGTCTGCCGCTATCAGTGTATTGCTGTAGATTGAATTTCAGTTTCCCGGCCACAAGTTCGGCCAAATAAACAGTTTCATCTCGGACGTGCTGACTGCTGTCTTTGTCGACGTCACGACCACGTGACAATATCATAGGCGAGTTTATCATAGGGGGGGCTTTAGGGTGACCCAAAGGTCAGATTGCATAATGCGTTTAGCGTGCTGTCTCACTTCTCTTTGTCACATTTAGTCATCGTAGCACTTGCCATTTAAGAAGTGAGTACTATGAACAGAACACGCATGGTTCCAGTGTTAGGCTTGAATTTTAGTGATCAACATAAGATGAAAAAGAGTTCGAGAGATCACTCTATTTTTCTGTAATGGACGTCTGTAGATGCAATGTGCCATGGGTGTATACATTTTGTTTGCTATAATGCCCCACAATGAAAGGCATCACAGTGCTGTTTTAAAAGTGAAATTTTCCACACCACTGGGCATACATGTCACCAGAGCCCTGGCGAGTGTGGATAAACAAATGGGCTTTAATACTGGCAGTACAATAACATGAAAACTGCTGCAATTGCGAATAGTTATGCATTACAAGTTCGAGTTGACACCCGTTCACACTTGCTTTCGCTCTGTGACTGTAAACTTCTATTATCGCCCACCAATGATGTAGCAGCTGTGAGCACACGCCTGTTTAACTACACTTATTGGCCACAAATATGCTGATGTAGCATCTCTGCTTTCTTTTTGTTTGTTAAAGGGGAGGCACACTCAGAGACACTTTTTGTTAACATACAACCTACAGTAATGAAACCCTAGCTGTTTACATGGTTTCTTATGCTGATGTCAAATATCTCATCTTTTTATAAATGAAAGAAACAAAGTGACATTTAAGGGCTCGTTTTTCTTATTATTGTCTGTTAGTTCTCATTAATAGTCATATTTTTATAGTGAGTTGTGTTGATTTCGTCCTGAATGATTCAGTCTGAAATGTTTGCTTGAGTAGTTAATCCTCACTGAAATTGTAACAATAACTAGGTGGGTTTTTAGCAAATTAGCATTATCTAATGATAAATCGTGCAGACGCAGACCAGAAATAATATTGAATGGCTAAAATCTTTCTCATTGTCTTACCATGTATGGGTAAACGCAAGTCTTGCTCATGCGAATAAAGTTCAGATGAGTGTGCATACCTGTGGTCATGTCTTGCTACGTGTGCTTGTGTCGTTCTGTAGTGTGTGTTAGAGCACTGCACGGGCTCGGGCCTACCCGAAAACCCGGGCCCGGGCCGGGCTCGGGCCTGAAGCTCCGGGCTTAGGGCCGGGCCCGGGTTTGAGGTGGCGGGCTCGGGTCGGGCCGAGCTTGGACTTTGCTCCGTGCTTAAAGGGTCTCTAAAGTGAAACACTGAATCGGTTTAGACCGATGAATTGTACTCTAAGAACCCGAACGTCATTAATGTCTCCATCTATGAGTTTATTAATAAAGGAGAAAATCAAGGTCAAAGTTCCATTTTGAAATGTCGCTCTGAAATCTCCGCACCTGACGTCGCGGATTTCAAACTGTATTCGTTGTATTTTGGGGACCTTCGCTCAATGAAACTTCCAGAAACTTGGCATGTTAAGTCTGTTAAGACCCCTCAGAGGTCACTGTACTTCATTTTTACCCACTATAAACTACGTAGGGCCCAGTAGATGCCGTCAGAATCTATACCCTCACGGCGTTTGCTGCGTGAATTTCAAGTTCGCGTCATTACCTGCACTTTCCTGCGAGTTTCCTCTCTTACCAAGAGCTTTGTCGCGGCGAGCGTGGTGCTTTTGGAATGGTAAAAGAGTAATTTACTGATAATAGAAAAATCATTTTTCTGTATAATGTGCCTTGTTCCGCATACTCTGTGCTTACATGTAAGTCCCACGTTTTATCTCGAAAAACCGCTTTTTTATGTGGGGTAAGCTATTTGGAGAAGTTTTATGAGGTTTAAGTACTGAACTGCTTTTGCTCCTTGCATATGAGATACTTTATTTATCTGAAACGGGCGAGACCAGGCGCTTATATGTAACATTTCGCTGTTCCGTGCCCCTTATTTGCTTTCGTTATTATTTTATATCCAAAACGTTACTATGTTCTCGCAGTAATAAATGTAATATAATAAAATTATAAATAAATATTAATATATGTAATTTTACGTCCCAAAACCACGATATGATTTTGAGAGACGCCGTAGTGGAGGGCTCCGGAAATTTCGACCATCTGGTGTTCTTTAACGGGCACCTAAATCTAAGTACACGGGCCTCTACCATTTCGCCTCCATCGAAATGGGACCGCCGCGGCCGGGATCGAACCCGCGACCTTCGGGTCAGCAGCCGAGCACCGTAACCGCTATACCACCGCGGCGGATAATATAATAAAATTATACCTATGAGATGTCATCGCAAGAGCAATCACAGAGCTCCAAAGCGGGGAAACGTTGAAAGTTAGAGCCTCCCTCTAAAACGAAAGGACTGCACGGAGTCTTGGTACATAGAATCCCTATAAAGGCACATTTTTTTCTGTGACTTTCTGACGGCTTCCAGTGGTCATGTGGCGCGAGATGGACATGCACAGCCTGCTTTGTCTGCCCACATTGTTAAAGTCTGAGCTATCGTCTTGTTCCGCCATATCAGGGTTCTCAAACTCACCTCAGCTAACGGGCCGCATTCACAAAAATTTACTCCTGCAAGGGCTATGGTAATGACGAAGGTAGGAGTGCGGGAGGGAGGAACAGGTTTTAAAACTACCGTCATTTCACAGCAGACCTTTGCCGTATCTCATATACGGGATCGTTTCTGAAGGGGATTTGGCGGCAGGAATCCAACAACATATCGATACCCATTGTTGCAAAATAGTGCGGAACGGAGCAACTTGGAGCGCACCAGACTCTATCGAAGAAGAGGAAACCGAAGGGCATCGAGGGCACGTGCACGTGGCCGGCGCAGCAGTTCGCCTTTAGTATTGCGAGTCTCTCTTTCATGTCTGGGGAACCAGTCATTTTGTATCACCCATAATGACTAAAATCTGGACGTCAATTCTGAAATATAGCTTTTGTTTCACGGTTATGTATCAACACATGGTGACCGCAGGGGGTGCCTCAGGAAAAATATGCTTTCGATCTGTGATTCCTGTGTATCTCAAGAACATAATTATAAAGAAAAAAAAATTTGATGAAGACAGTCATGTGCGGGCGGAGGGCCGCTAACAAGAGGTCCGCGAGCCGCGTGCTTGAGGCAATGTATATTGCGCTATATAGTGCGAGAGCTACGTGATACTGCCACAACAGCGTTGGAATGTGCAGGAACAGTATAGGTCCATTAAACAAGGCGTGGGGTAAAGTATATTCGCTTTACGAAATATCTTGCTTGAAAAAGGACAATGATAGATTCCGTGCCGGGTGATGTCCCCTTAATTGGAACCATATGCATCCAATGAGAAAGCTTCAAGAAGCTTAGTCGCGCCTTTGTTACCAAACTCGAACGAACCCCGAAAATATACCGAAATCGCTTCGTACACCTCTTGCCAGTCCTAACCGCGTGGTCCAATGGCCACCTTCTACCGGTACAACATCGCTGGGAAGGCATACGCCATTATACAGGGGCGTAGCCAGAAATTTTTTCGCGGGGGGGGTTCAACCATACCTTATGTTCGTGCGTGCGTTTGTATGTGCGCATGTACATATACGCAAGCAAAACTGAAAAATTTCGGATGGGGTTTGAACCCCCCCCCAACCCCCCCACCCCCTGGCTACGCCCCTGCCATTATAATATGGAAAAAACGAGCACGGTGGAAACCGTGCGTACCATACAGTGCTGAAAATTGCAAAGAGAAGCCCTCAAAGACAAGGTTTATAGACGACATTGAAGAGTGGCACGACGTTCGGGAACGTGAGAAGTGAAGGGATGAGCTGGACAGCTATGCTCATTCTGCAGAGGTCCACAAAGAAATCCTAGATTTGCTCCAGTGGTGGAAGTTACGAACGACTGCCGACGCCTTCGCAATTGGCAAGGCAATTGTGGTGCGCCCGTGCGGCCAGCGTGAGCAGTGCAAGAAGCTTTAGCGCGGCAGGATACGTGATGCAGCAGCGCATGGCGTGCTTAAAGCAGGAAAGTTTTTTTTTTTCTTCCTTTCGGCTGCTTATACGCATACATGTGGTGCACGCGGTTCCATAACTTTACCTAGATTGGTGTATTTGCAACAACGGTCACAAACTTGGGTTTTTTACCCCTCTGTTTCTCTTGCTGTGGCAAGGTGCTACAATGGTGAAAACAGGTGCTATATATCGAGAAGGTTGCACGATTGGCTTTGTGATTAGAGCATGCTATAAATTTCAATAGGCTATTGAGTGCAATAAAAACAATGTGAAGTGAGCGTTTTGTTCTCTGCCATGCCAATGCTCTGGCGGTGCTTCGTGTTACGTGGTGGCGAAGTCCTCAAGCCGTCCAAATGGGAGGCTGCTATTACCAGCTCCGCGCTAGAAGAACAGCTATATGGGCAGCCCAACGGGCCTGCGACGCAGCAGAGAGACTTGGTCTTTCTGTTCCGATGTCGGAGCGGCCCGCAACGTGCTAGAGCGAGTTCCGATGGACCAAAATAAAGTTTATCCATCCATCAATCCATCCTTTGTTGTTATTGCGCTCCCTATCGAAACTGAACTCGTGCTGCAAATCACTTTCCTGGCTACAATGTCTGCTACAAAACGCCCTTCATGATCCACAGTATATTTGCAGAAAAAATGGGTACACTAATACCACTGCTGAACAAACATTCATTTTATCCAATATGTCCTCTCAACTGTTTGCACCGTGAGCGCCTTTTTATAAGAAATTACCGTATCTTAAAGTATAATTGTTAGCGAAACATCCGCCAACAATCATCCGCCAAGTAGATATTTGCTACTTAAAACACCTTGCTGTATATTCCATGTTCGGGCAACACCACCTAGATTACTTGGTCGGGCCTCAGTCGGGCCTGATCTGTGGTCGGGCCGGGCCGGGTCGGGTAGGTGAAATTTTTTCTCGGGTTCGGGCCGGGCCCGGGTCTCATTTTGTGTCACCGGGCCGGGTTCGGGCGGGTAAATTTGAACGAGTTCCGGGCCCGGGCCGGGCCCGGGCCAAGAATTACGGCCCGTGCAGTGCTCTAGTGTGTGTAAATGAAATGGAAAGGTTTACATTACATTAAGATGTTTTGAATATTTTCTGGAAACTACATCATTTCTATGTGACACGGTGTGCTAGAAATGACCATTTAATATTTAATTTGCCGTCACTTATTCGCTCATATTTGATATTTGGTTTCTGTAGAGCAGTGTTCTTCTACCCGCAAAGATATGATTTTCCATTAGCGCTAGCTGTTGGGCCAGTTGGTGCATTATGAACTTGAAAAATGGGTACCAGCGAAAACACTGAAAACACGTACACAAGAAGAAGGCGTTACACACGGACGAACGCTGGACTTTCAACTGTGCTTTATTGGAAGTTGCATTGCCGCACAAGGCTTCTCACACATGCGCATTGCCATCACTTCAATTTGCAATGCGCATGTGAGAAGCCTTGTGCGGCAATGCAACTTCCAATAAAGCACAGTTGAAAGTCCAGCGTTCGTCCGTGTGTAACGCCTTCTTCTTGTGTACGTGTTTTCAGTGTTTTCGCTGGTACCCATTTTTCAAGTTCATATGATTTTCCGCCACATTAGAGCGAAATGCTGTACTGCTTCTTTGAAAGCTAGTCTTGAAAAGGCAACCATTCGTACAGGCTCTAAGGGGAAACAATCAGCTTCAACAGATCAAGTAAACTATCAAAACTGTCTTCAAAATTTCATCAGAAGAAACCATGAAAGTCAAAGTATAATTTGTGAAAATTTACACTGAAACCCCATTGCCAGCATATTTATTTATTTATAAATAAATCATTGCGACATCCTGGGTTTCAAAGCACTTCCTTATATCTGAGCTGTTCTGGTTAGTAAAAGTTCCTGAGACATATGAGTTCACTCATTGGATCCTTCCCAATACAATGTAGACAATTTTTTCTAATAAAAGGAATAACTAGACCCGGTTAGGCGCTGTCTAAATCTACAACATTGCAGCAAGCTGGCATAGAAATTTCAGGGCAGCATTCATGCTATCTTTGTGTCATTTAGCAAACCTTCTCCTACAGTAATAGGGCCCTTATTTCCTTTGGTTTTCTTTCTTTTTTGCTAATTTGCTAATACCAACGGAATAATTTTTTTTTTGTGGCCCTTAAGGTTTTCCCAAACCTCAGTAAGTGCACAAACTGCCGAGTCTTACAGAAACCACATTCGAAAATCCATTGACATCTTCATATTTGACCTGCAGCTGACCAGCACAGTGACTTTGGAGCTGAGGAGGCACCTTCGTACTTCCTTGAACACTTGGCCACCTTCTCTGTTGGGCAGCAGTATGGTAAGCAAAATGTGACATGTTTTATCTCTGATGCGGGTTAGGATGCTGCATGTTGTCAGTGATTTGAGCACACTAGAGCCTCATCAAAACAGTGCCATCCATCACAAAAATCGTTCTGTGATATTCATGACAGTACGTGTATAGTATTTGTTGCGAGCTGAATTAGCAAGATACATCTTAAATTTACTTCACTACACCCGATAACTTGTTGCTCGTGTATTGAAATGTAGGTGCTTGCTGTACCGTATGTACATGCAGATTTACTATATGATTGTTAAGGCTCGTTCACGCCTGTGATTAGCACTGGTCGCACAACCATTGGTGACTGGTGACCAAAAAGCGACCCAAGGCGATCAACATTTGTTATGTTCACATCTGCATGCAACTTATACCCATTGCCACACAGAATTCACATCTGCTCGCATTGCTGTTGCCTCGCTAAATGAGCTGGTGTCCTTTTTCTTCGCATCTGATTCATTCAGAGGTTCACGAATGCAGTCGCGCAGCCAAAAATCGAAGACAAGCAGCTGAGCCAAAGCAGTCGCGTTGCGACTAAGTTGGTCGTGTGACCGGTGCCATTTCCAGGTGTGCACAAGCCTTTACTGCAGTCAAGTTTCCTTATGCCCGCATCACTACAGACCACACGTGGGTGTGGTGGGCTAACACGATGACAGCAGTGCTGCTTTCTTTTCTACAAGTGGTGCTCATTTGAAGCAGTTCCGCAGAGGAGACGGAAGTGACCAGTGGCACATTTGGCTCGTCGTCCACTCAAAGCATGCAGTGTACAGATAGTTGAGGATGCTTATCATGACAGGATTGTTGGCAACACGCACACTGGCTTGTTTGTCAGTAGCTGCAAACATGCCCCAATGCATTTCCAGTGCTTATCCATATAGGCATTGTGTCGAAGTCATAATCATTGGTTGACCAGTCACTGCAACTGAAAATGAAGGTAATTGAGAGCCACAGACTATTTATAGGCAACAAAACATTATCGTGGTATGCACTAACCTGCAGGCATACGACAAGCCAGTATGGCCTAAGTGGTCAACAGATACACTGCATTTTTTGGATTGGGCCAAGGATTTTAGTACAGGTACACAGGGTGACATGGCCTGTGTACATTCAGCACAGTGAGCACAAATTGAGCATGTTCAGCGCAAATGCCTTACTGGTGCAACAGACGGTGATGACATGGCAGTGGATTCCACTATGTTAGCTCGACATGTTTTTTGCCACCCACTGGCAAGATTTCCATGTGAATGGATGCCTGCAAAATACTGATTCCTTGTCACCTAATGTTCCCCAATATTTTCTTTGTTATAGAGGGACGAGGTGCATGTATGCAACACATGAGGATTTCATTAGGTTGAAACTGTGGCACAAGGTTACTCACTAAATCTCGAAAACAACAAAAAACATGGTTTTCAGTTGAGCTAAGATTGGGAAATAAAAATGCTAGTTTGTTACATAGCTGACTTCGTTAAATTAAGGTTTGTTGTATCAAAGTTTGAAGTGACATTTAACTGTGGATTTGGTGAACACTTTCCTGGTGAACCACTCAAGGTTGGCTGAAGAAAACACTGTAGAAACCAATTAGAGACACTCCCATTTTTTGCTCCCACAGGATGTGCGGTTTGCACCTCAGAGATGGGAACTGTTAGACATATGGAACATCGTGTTTAACACTACTTGTGCCTTCACTGTCAGTCAGGCTGAGAGTGTTGTGTAATGCTATTCTCTAGTTATGACGTAGCATAGACAAAGGTGATAGTGAGTCAGCATTACCTTTACACTTTCCAGCCCTGGAGACCCCAAAGGATGGGTTGCGGAAGTTATTTCAGATGGAAAAGTCCAAGGGCATCTGGACGCAGAAGATGAAGATGAAGCTGGATCGGAAGTGGGTCATTATCATCGACTGTGAGAATGGGGTATGGTTCACCTTTCCTGCAACATCATCCTGCTCACCCTTACCTCATTTCTAACCAGCACTTACCTAATGATTTAGTACTTTTAAGATATTCAGTGTTTTTTCATGGCATGCTCAGCAAAGAAAATGGGCTGAAAAGTTAATAGTCCAGCCTAGCTTAGCTTATGCAGAATATTGTTCTCTGCATAACTGCTAGTTCAGTTGTGTGAGTAGTTCAGTGCAATGTGTGAGCAATAGCACAGAGCACACTTGCTCCATTTGTGATGATTATTGCTCTGCATTGTTATGGCATTATGATTATTGTCCACAAGGTGCACTTTGCCTGAACAAGCGTAGGTGAAGACCTGGCATTGCCCTTAGTACAACCAAATAATGGCTAAGTCTAAAAATAAACGTCTGCACAAGGACTCTAGAAGCAAAGACAAGCGTATTCGAGTATAAGATGAAATCCAGAATAGCAAATCCATTCTGTGGAATGCAGCTGGCCAATTCACAGGTTTATAGGCAGACTTATGATGTTCACCATTGTTAAAAGCATATAATGAACCTTGAGAACAAGCACATTTAGTTATAAACCTAAGAGAACTATACAGATATGTACTTTGTACAGTACTCATGGATTGACGCGACATTGTTTTTTTTTTTTAGTATAACAAGTGTTGTGAACGATTGCTCGTAATAACCACGTAATGTCACTGGAAATATGGTCGCTAAAGGTAATGTTGGCCCTGGTGAAAGTGTTTGACTCAGAATTACGCCAATATGACACAAACTGTAGGTGCTGGGAACAAAAGTATATGCATTACTTAGCCCTAAGTTTTCGCTTTTTAAGCCACGAGTATTGTACCTGTACATCGTAGTATATACTCCAGTATTTCTACTGTCATATCAAAATGTGTCTGAAACAGAATCTACAGTTGCTTATCACTCTTTGATGATATTTACTACAGCTGGTTGCTGATGTTTCATTGCTATTCTTTTCCACGCAGGATGTGGTGGAGCGCTTTCCCATGAGCCTGATCAGCGACCCGACAGCTTTCACATCAGACGACCCACGGGAGCTGTACAACAACATCCTGGTATTTGTGGTCCAGGATGACCCCACCTCCTCCAGCCAGCAAGAGCACGCCGAGATGCATATCTTCCAATGTGTCCGCATCTCGGTGAGTTTACTCAGCCACATTTGGCAGCACAAGGTCACGAAATTGGCATATCGACGAAATTGCCAAGGCGTGTCATTGAAGATGCAGCCGATTTTACTTGTATTGTACAAATGACACTTTCACGATACCAAAAGATCCACGCTTGCTGCAATGTGCTTGGCAAGCGAAAAAAATGCACAAAAAGAAAATACAGCTGGTGACGCTGCCTGAGGCTCCCAGTACCAGTTCACCAAGACGTCATGGGTTTTTAGCATCTGCTAGGCCCAACATGTACTGATCCCCTATCTATAAAGATTAATTGCATTGGGTTTAGAGGTGCCAAAGGCCTAACATACCAAGTTTCAGGAAATTTTATGGAAATAACATGGCCGGAAATATGAAAGAAGGCCTTGA
The DNA here is from genome assembly GCF_013339695.2 of Rhipicephalus sanguineus. Classification (NCBI taxonomy): domain Eukaryota; kingdom Metazoa; phylum Arthropoda; class Arachnida; order Ixodida; family Ixodidae; genus Rhipicephalus; species Rhipicephalus sanguineus. Next base: position 17,266,741 of record NC_051184.2, read on the forward strand.
AATCCGTGACACTGGCGTTCAGGTGTTGAAGTTTCAATACAAAATTTAAAGTTGACCTTTCTTTTCTTCTCTAATAATGAACCTGTGATCGCAACGTAAAGACTCCAGAGTCCTCAAAGAATAATTTGTGAGTATGAACTGATTTAGTGCTTTGCTTTAGTGTCCCGTTAAGCGATCTTTACTGCTCGTACACTTGACTGGCTACTACCAAGCTCAGACTTCAACCACAGTGTGATGTGGAATCCCATCAAGATCAGGGCCACAGTAAGGTAGCCTAATCTGAACAACATTCAGCTCCTGCCAGGGCGTTTGGAGGCCAGAAGCTGAAACACATCCATGCTACTTCTATTTTAAACAAACACTTTCACGTACAATGAGCACACATGCCTAAATCCAATCACAGCAGATGCGTTACCAATAGAAGTTGTAGCAGCCCATTTGAACTAAGCTGTCAGATCGCGGTCATACAGAATGAAGATGAGGGCACTTCCAAGTGCTCCATGTGAACCAGATGTATGTTGTTCAGAGTGTCTGATGATGAGATGGTCGAGTGCACCACAAGAGTACTCTGTAGCAGTCAGATGTAGCATAGCAAACATGTATTGATTTTTCGAAAGTGTTTACCTGGGGCGTAGCCAGGGGGGGTGGGGGGTTCAACCCCCCCCCCCCCTGTAATTTTTCAGTTTTTCTTGCGTATATATACACGCGCACATACAAACGCAGGCACGAACATACATAAAGTATGGTTGAACCCCCCCCCCCGAAAAAAATTTCTGGCTACGCCCCTGGTGTTTACAGTTACTAAGCTTGCACTCTCGCACTGCAAGCTTTTAACAAACGTTAGAGTTCATTGACAGCTCATTTCTGTTTCCTCTCCTAGGCTAAGGAAGTGGTGGACGACATCAAGGCCTTCATAATGGGAAAGAGCCGAGGAAGGTATGTAAAAAAATGCACCTTGTGCACTTTTGTTTCCTAAGCTTCCTGAAAAATCGGTTCACTACTGTCAGCATACACTTCTCTTTAAAGGCCAACTCCGGCGATTTTTTTGGCCATGTCAAAGTAATGGTGCTTTTATGTTCCTGAGATGCTCCTGTCACAGGCCTGATAGCAGAAATACTCGGCAAATTAGAGAATAATTTTAAATAAGCAAGAAAGCGCAACACTGAAACCGAAACCCAACCAAGCATACTGTCTTCGCGTGACGTATAAGTGGGGACAAAACCGGAAATCATGCGAGGCATGCCGGTCCCGCCAGCGCGTAGTATGAAAGCGGCGAAGAGCAGACACTCCGTTGAAAGGTGACTCCGTCGGAAATCTTCTGTGTGACTGACCGTGTCACGTGCACAAGCTGAGCTGTCGAAAAATGACAGCTGCGATTCCGGCGCATTTGGAGACCAACTATAATGGCCATTCCTATTCGGTGAAGTGGAACACACCTGTTTAGCTCTTTGCTTGCCTGGTTGCGCATTCCACCGCCAGATGGTACCACCTGTCCAGGTAGCTCAAGTTTGGGGCCGTGATTGGGTAAAATGATATCGCTGAGAAGTTCGCAGACTAACTAAAACTTCTTAATATTGCTATGGGAAGAGTGCATAAGTTTGGCAATAGCGGCGTTGAAAATCGCATTGGTAGGGCCGAAGAAATTTAATATAAGCCAAGTATGAGCCATCTTTCGCGCCAGTGTTACTAGATTAGGTTACGTTGTTTCGCACAATGCACAGCTCACTGTATACCGATAGGCCCGGTCACGGTGCACCCTGTATATGTTACGGAAAGTGTTTCAGTGATGTTCACGCATGTGCATTCTTTAGCTGGTACGGTATTACCGTACTTTCCGTACGGTAAATCGGCATTGCTAGCTAAAACACTCTAATATAGAGACGCAGGGTAATCGTTACGTGCGAGTGTTTCGTGACTGCCAACAGGGAATAGTGTGCAGCCCACAACGCGGCACCACTTGCCACCCATCGCATGCATTACCACAAGGAACTGAAATTCACACACCCAGCCAACAAAGCGCTCGCTAAACACACGCGATTGTTGCCTTGCAGATAGCAGACACTCTAGGGGCCCCTCGGTTCCGTCACTTCCGCTTTGACAAAAATGACGTCATGCACACAATGTTGCCAATAATTCTGGCAAGTGAGGTGGGGAGAGTCAGGGCAATCAATAAAATTCATTTGTAATGAATCTGCGTATGTCTCCAGCTTGTAATTTGGCATAAATAACGGGAACGTGAAAAGGAACGTACCCAGCGAATTTTATTGAGATCCATGGACCTCGAAAAATCGCCGGAGTTGGCCTTTAAAGGGGTCATGAAGCACCCCTTGGGCTGATTGAAAAAACACATCCTGCGGAAAGCTGACACGGCTATGAACTGCTCTGCCAAATATTAGAGTCGTGCGCGCCGCGTAATGGCCACAAGCGGAGCGCGAAGTTGCCGTTTCCCCAGGCACCCTCTTTTCAAACAGAGGCCGGTTCTCACTCTCGTCGGTGGGCGGGGCGTCTGTCCGCTGTACGTCGCAAGAGACATAGCATGCTTATTGGCCGATAGCCGACGTAAATCGAGAGCGGCGTTTGGATCAGATGCGCTTCTTGCCGCGGCGTGCCTCCACTTGCCGGCGCCGCACTCCTCAGTACACGGTAGCCGCACTCGCGCAAGCGAATCACAGCGGGAGAGCGATCGCGTTTCATGACGCGCGCTGGCGTAACTTCTTTCCCCCATGCCATCCCTCCCTGTCTAGCTTCCAGTGCGCTCGCCGGCACGAGAAAAGAGAGAAAGCGCTGGGAGCTTGCGCCAAACCCCCGTAACTCCGCTGATTCTTGACGGATTCGAGAAATTTTTGCGGCAATCGATTCGGGAGGCAGTACACTCCGATACTGAGGCCATTAGATCATTACTTGGAAAAGTGGTTCATGACCCCTTTAACACTATTGTTATGTGTTTAGTATAATACATTGCTACACTGCACTTCTGGTACCATTCTTATAAACTTTTTGGCCTGCTTAAAACTGATTTAGTGCTTATATATATATATATATTATATTGAAATTGCAGTATATGATCCTGCAGAAAGGAAAAATACAGTCTCAATATGTTGTCTGATTCATCTTTTTTCGTGTCTCCCCCCCCCCTTTCTTTTCTAACTTTCGAGGTCATATTGACTATTCTCTTACCAAGGCCTCATGCAGCTGAGATACCACCATGGAGCTAGGAGAGCGTAGCACAACATGGTTGAAGCCAAAAGAAATGTATCAGATCTGCATGTAACAACCACATCAAAGTGCATGTGCATTGCAGGCCAAGGCTGCAGCTGCGTAGATGAACAAACGTTCTCTGTCAATACGCTGTCTATTAGAGGGCAAATGTTAGGTCGATGCTTTGAGAGGAAAAGCGGACTGAATGGCACTAGGGAAAGTTTGCTTGCCGAAGCTGGCTGCTGTGACCTAATGATCGCTCAGTTTTCTTTTCTTTTTTTTTTCCTTGCTTTACTGCCTCTGTGATTTTTAATGTGAGGCTTGCTTTGCCTACGACCCCTAAGTTTGGTGCAAGTGTGTTTCCTGTAGAGTAGACATGGTGGTTACAAGGCAGGTACCGGCTCTGCACATGTGCCAGTGGCTAACTCTGTTCTCTGTGGAATTGTGCAATATGGAAGCTGCACATGAATGTCCTCGCTGCAGCAAATATCCACCTTTAAGCGCACAGCTATTTTGTCAAAGCAGACCTGTAGTTGCCTACGTCCCTGGGATTATACATGTCTGCCTCACCAGGTTAGCTGGCCCAATCATGGAGAAAGTGTAACAGTAAACTGGGGCCATCAGGAAGTGGTGACATGGAAACTGGGCCAATACTGTGTAATCTCAGTCATGTGGATCGCATAATGGATCACACAGTGGGGGTCTCTACAGCCTCGTGATCACACATTGGAAGAGCACAAGTTGAGGCAGAGCATATGAAACACTACATTGTGTGTGGCATTTTCATTTGGGTCACGAAACTAAAGGTATCGTGTCGGGCAGCAATGTGTGGGGCATGTTTCAAAATGTATGCATGGCACGAACATGTGCTTTACCGCAAGGCCAAAAACACAAAACTTGTATGATAGGATAAATGTCAACAATCTTTGCGCATAGGTAGAATTAACCTAGAGTTGCATTATTATCATGTCGCCTTGCATATCATTTTATTGAAATGTTTTTAAAAGGTTTTCTTTAGCATACATTCCAAGAAGCGTATTGGATCTGCCATCAGTTCTTCTAGGACTTGTTGTTTAGGAATGGGCTATCTTAACCTCTCCATTGGTCACATAGGCGCAGCAGTCATGACCGAGGGTCAGGCCTGCCACCACCACCGAATGTGGCGGCGCCCGAGCCCCCCGTCAACGGTGGCGGCATCAACGTGCGCGAGCAAGTGAGCATCTTCAATGCAGCTGCCGTGTCACAGGGGTCTCCACCGCCGCCTTCGCATGGTCCCATGCTCCGTGGGGGACCACCATCTCACGACAAGATAGACGCACACCACGCACGAGGGGCTGGCTACGCGCGCGAATCGAATGACGAGACCAGCTCGACAACGAGCGAGAAGTATGAACGTGACGTGGTAAGTAACGTCTTCACTCTCATTTGAATTTGTGTTAACAGTACGCTTCCTTTAATATGTGGCAGGCAGTGCTACAAAGGTCACTGCTCACATTCACGGCCGAAAAATTGCACATCAGGCATAAAAGAAAGATATATAGGTATATGAATCATGTCATTCGAACTAGCAGTATGTTCATGCGATTCAGTACAACAATAACACTCAGACATTTTGTATCACAAAATGTGATGCCATGTTAGGGAAATTGTAAGCGTAAATTAAAGGCAATAAGTTTTCAAATTAGCAAGATGCTGTCTGTCCACTGCGTCGCACAATAGTGCTTTGTGAAAACTAATAATAATAATAATAATAATAATAATAATATCTGGGGTTTAACGTCCCAAAACCATGATATGATTATGAGAGACGCCGTAGTGGAGGGCTCCGGAAATTTCGACCACCTGGGGTTGTTTAACGTGCACCTAAATCTAAGTACACGAGCCTCACACATTTTTGCCTCCATCGAAAATGCAGCCACCGCGGCCGGGATTCGATCCCACGACCTTCGGGTCAGCGGTCGAGTTCCATAACCACTAGACCACCGTGGCGGGGCGCTTTGTGAAAACCCATTGAAGCCATTTCTGATAATCTTAAGCAAATGTCCTTTTTTTTTTTCATCTTTCAGAACTAGTAATGTGAGACCACTGTGAAACAATGCATTGTCCTTTTTTTTTTTTTTTTACTTTCAGGCCATCCTTAACCACTGCTTTGACGACATCGAACGGTTCATCGCCCGACTCCAGCATGCTGCTGCGGCCTACCGCGAACTCGAACGTCGCCGCAAGTCACGCAAGAACAAAAAGAAGGATCTCGGAGGTATGTGACACGTTTAGAACCTCGCCTCTACCTGTTATGTCAAAACAATGTTGGCATTTATAGATGTCGCATCGAGGATGCCAGCCTTATTGGTGGTGGCCGCGTTAGTTCCAGAATAAACTCTACTGTTCTCACTGCGCGCTCATGCTTATCAGAAGATCCTATAATAATCTGGAAAGTTCCCATACACTCGGGCGCGGTTTGCACAAGGCAGTGGTTGTACGTGCAACAGACCGGTTACATAAAAACATGAAACAAAGCACGCATGGGCAATGTGGATTGTATTCTTATTCCTTGCGAGTTATACAAAAGAGTAGTTGCACGTAAGAATTTGACAAAACTGTAGGCGTCTGAGCCGTTGTTTGCAAGCACAATACCATTGGCATTTGATACACTTGATGGCCAGTCAGTGGAAACGGCCTGAAGGTTTGAATACTTGGAAGTCTGAAATATCACACTTACATGGCTTTATATTCAACAAGCGCACCGAAATTTAGTCAGCGTAAACGTGCACGCATTTGTGCTTCCATGCTACCTGGTCAGTTTATATTTTGACCGTAGTTAATGCAGATGGAAGAATGTGCTACCAGTTCTTGCATTAACTCTCTATCACCTGGAAACCTAAATAGAGTTTGACTGCACTCTGAGTGCCTAATAATTGCTGGTTCCTTCGCAACAGTCTTCTGTTGAAGCTGGTTTAATAGTCGAGCAGGTGTGAAATGTTAGTGTTTCAATAACCATTCAGCAGCAGTAGCACCAGAACATTCAACGTTGTATGGTACACCATCTTTAATATGAATTCTATTCAAGCAAACAAATTTTCTGATATGCGATAAAATCTAGGACCTCTTCCCTAGCTTCCCATTTATTCAGCACTCTGCTGTGAAACTAATCTATAAGTGAGGCAAGTTTTTGATGTTGTTTCATATTTGCGCTCGAGGAACATATCTACGGTATAAGGATAATTTTGACTTTCAAAACAAGATCATTGACCTTTTAGGTTCTTACTTGAAAGTTTTGTAGAGAACCAAAGTCGGGCAGCAATGCACGAACCTTTACGACATGCGCTGGCAATGCAGATGGAATGCTGAGCATGCGTGCCAAGCCACCACCAGATCGCGAATTTGTCGACATCCTGCAGAAGTTCAAACTGTCCTTCAACCTTCTGGTAAGTAGCCAGTAGCTGTTCCTTCTTTTTTTTTTAAGCTGCTGCTTTGTCTGTTCGCTTGAAGACTCATATTGCTACGACCCGATTCTTCCTGCTGAACAAAATGCCCTCATGTCTTTCCAGTGATGTGAGTAAAAGTGGGCTCCAGATAATTTTGACCACCTGGGGTTCTTTAATGTACACCTGAAATAAGTATTACGTGAATGTTTGTACATTTCGCCCTCATCAAAATGCGGTCACTGTGGCGTAGAATTGAACCCGCACCCTTGTGCTTAGCAGCCCAACACCATGGCCACTTAGCTACCATGGCAGGTATGAAAACTGTGGAAGGCACGACGGGCCTACTCACATCATGGCACAGTCCCCATGGGGTCCAGACATTTGTTGGCGGTCATACGTGACAGGCCAAGACAATGATACTCTCTCAACAGCAATGTGTGCTGCATAAGGAAAGCAAACATTTCAATATCAGGAGCCCAAGTGTCACACGAGAACTTTGACACGCCAAGACATCGCCGACCTCTCAGCTCAAGTAATAGCATCCTTGAACAGTGAAGCAGGCCTTGACCACAAGCAAAGCAGTTCCACTTGCGAAACATTTCTGTGGGTGCTGCTTGAGAATATGGCGATGAATCGGCTGATGAGCATTCAAGCCCACTCGAAATTTCTCTCCAGAGTCATCATTCGAATAGCCAGTTGCACAGCCTCTCCACTTTCACCAATCCTTATGTTTAAAGGTATCCACTGACTGGATGTTCCACAAGACATAATCTTGTGAGCAGTCGACAGTGCTATGTACAGCTGGACCATCAGCACCACTTCTCTGTAGTCTGTTGAGGGCAGCACGTAAAAATGGCAACGTTTGATGCGGCTGAACCCTTTTCGCAAGTATTTCAGAGTGCCATCAGTTGCTGTCAGCTCTGAAGCTGTTTGTGAGGCTGGAAGTGTAATGTGTAGATAGCAGTTCTGCTGAAAGCTGCATAGATCATCGTGTACAGATGAATGTGTGAATAATTGAAGATAAATGTAGAATTCATTTAACCAATTCATCAGTCAATGCTTCCTGTTCAGCTTAATTTGGCTGCAGTGCACTTTTTAACACCTACTGTCTCATTGTGTCACAGGCCAAGCTGAAGAACCACATCCACGAGCCAAACTCCCCTGAACTGGTCCACTTCCTTTTTACTCCTCTTGCGGTTATTGTGGACGCAGCTCGAGATTGTGGCCGTCCCGGCACAGGTGCTAGCCTGGCAGCACGTGTTGTTAGTCCCCTGCTGACACGAGATGCCCTTGAGCTGCTGGCCAACTGCTGCACGTCCAAGGAGAGTGACCTCTGGCACAGGTCAGTCGGAGGATTGTACAGGTTTAGTTGTGGTCATTTGGATATAAAGGACGAATAAGGGAAGGAAGAAGAAATGCTCCTGTGTGAATCCTTGGTACAGTCAGAGCAGCAACTGCCGCCCCACCCCTAATGAACACAAAAATTTGTCTCATTGCTTTGACTTATAGGGCCAGTAAACAGCCCCGCAGTCCAACATGTGGGTTGAAGCGATAACTGCGTACTTGTACGATCTGAACATGCTGCCGCAAGAATTTTTAGAATAAGTGCTGTATTACGGAAGTTACAGGGCATAGAACCACCCGCTTCGGCTGGTTTTGGTTTCGGTTGCTCGCTTGGCCTTGCCACCCTTGTGGGAAGCCAAGAGGGGTAGGTGGAGCCTGCTGTCGTGAGTGCACCCACTTCAGGAACGTGACACAACGTCAGAAATTATATCATCGGCGCGCAGCCAACGACCGAGCAAGGCTTGCTCCACGTGTCGCTCGTGTCAGAGCGGCGCTAGAGTCCCCCTAGTGGCACGGTGAAGCAGCGCAGTAAATGTGCGGCCAAAACTGCATTATCGCAGGCCCAAGCCACCGTTTTGTAGTGCAGAGGACCAATCGACGAAGTCCGTGCAACGTAATGTTGGCCATCGGCAAGGCTACGGCACTTCACGTACGAAAAGGATTGGACAGGCGCAGGAGAGGGGCACAGGAATTGCTTTTCGAAATGGAGCGTCTGTGCAGCACTGTGATGTTCATAAAACGTGATTGCCGCAGCAATCTGCACGAATTGGCGAGCTTGTTTGGGACATGTAAAAAATAGTCGGAGCCTGTTTACTGGCCTTTAAAATATATTTATATGTGGCTTGCATGTGAGCTGAGTGCGGTCGTTTGGCAAAGCCACACATTCATGCCTAGTGAAGGACAAATGGACAGCATTCGTGTAAGCAACATGACACACTAGAAGCAAAGGAAGGATATTGGCATTTTCTTATTCTCGGTCTGTGCAGGTCACATTTTGCCCTCCATTTATTTAATATGGTGCTGCAGCATTGTTTTATGTAGAGCATTAAACACAAGTAATGTCGCTCTTAAGCAGAACAGTTTGCAGCTGATATTGGCAACACTTCTGTAGAGCCATGCATCATCTCAAGCCATGGAATGTGTCTCTGTTAACAGTGCAAACTTCTGCAAGGCCTATATATACGCTTCATATGAAGCATTTGTAAAAAAGCCGGCAGATCCCACGCATTGTGAGAATCGATGTAATGCGAAGCAGCCAGCAAAGAGCTGCATACATCGTCTTGTATGTCACTAAGGAAAATGCGTGTCATGGTTTTTATGTTAACTCCTATTATTTATGTTCGTCACACAGTAACGTCGCGCAATACCAACTTCGGGGTAGATCAAGCTAGCGAAACGGCCACCAGCGCCCCACGAGCGTGGCACGTAAGTCATGCTGTACATGACATGCGTGTCATGATTTTCATGTTAACTCGTGTTATTTATGTTCGTCACACAGCCACGCCACAAGATTTTGGTTTATATCAAGCTAGCGAAACGGCCGCCAGCGCACTATGAGCGTGGCACGTAAGTCATGCTGTACATGACATGCGTGTCATGATTTTCATCTTAACTCACGTTATTTATATTCGTCACACAGTCACGTCGGAAGATACCAATCTTGGTGTATATCAAGCTAGCAAAACGGCCGCCAGCGCTCCATGAGCGTGGCACGTAAGTCATGCTGTACATGACATGCGTGTCATGATTTTCATGTTAACTCGTGTTTTTATGTTCGTCACACAGTCACGTCGCGCAATACCAATTCCAGGGTAGATCAAGCTAGCGAAACGGCCGCCAGCGCCCTATGAGCGTGGCACGTAAGTCATGCTGTACATGACCTGCGTGTCATAATTTTCATGTTAACTCGTGTTAATTATGTTCGTCACACAGTCACGTCACACAATACCAATTTTAGGGTAGATCAAGCTAGCGGAAACGGCCGCCAGCGCACCATGAGCGTGGCACGTAAGTCATGCTGTACATGACATGCGTATCATGATTTTCATGTTAACTCGTGTCATTTATGTTAGTCACACAGTCACGTCGCAAGATCCCAATTTTGGTGTACATTCGATTAACCAAGCGACCAGGAGAGCACAAAGTCGCAGACAGACAGACGGACGGACGGACACGCTCAAAGTCGCAGAAGTTCGCTATGAAATGCTTCGCATTTAATATGGTTGAAGTTGCACATCATGAATTTCTTAGCCACATGCCCGCTCCAGATTTTGCCAGCTGCATTACATTTGTTGATACTCAATTCATCCATCCTAAGCATGCTCAGGATTCCCTGCTGACACCCTTTATCAGAGAGCAGCTCAAGCCCATGCGAAACGTCTCAACAGCTATATAAAGTTTCCAAGGCAGTATGATGGTGCATTAGTGCCCCTTTAAGTGAAACACTAAATCAGTTTACATTGATAAATTAGCATTTGAGAATGCTGTTCTCATTTACAGGTTTATTATTAGGAAAGATTAACGTCAAAGTTTTCATTTGATGAATTTCACGATATATTTGAATGACGGAACATCAGTTGACATAACAGGCTTTAAGGTTTATTTTCTTTTTGTAAGTTAGCCACTGTGGCTCACTAAATGTTGCCAAAATCTGCCATATTTATTCTCTTGAAGCACAGTGTAAACAATATTTACCAATAAGAAGTTACATAGGCGCTAGCAGGTGCCATCAAAATACTACATGATGTCACATTGAGGTGGTGCAGGAACTTCAAGGTTTGCATCATCATCAGTCTTTCCTTTTTGTGTCTTTTCTGGCTTGCATACTACAGGCAAAATCGTCTTTCTCTTTAGTGTCACTTTTCTAAACAATGATGCGGCAGCTCCTTTCTTAGGGATCATGATGGTTGGCGCAAATGGAACACGGACGAAAAGAAGAAAAAACGACGACACAGGCGCTAGAGAGAGAGAGCATGCTAGCTCTTTGAAGGGCGTGCCGTCTTCACACCTTGCCCTCCATTGCCGACAATGCGGCTGTGCTCCCGAGCTGGACAAAACGGTCGAGGTGACTAGGCACAAGAGTCAGCGTACTCGAGAAATCGTGGAGGCATTTGAGATGATCAAAAAGAAAGACACGTGCGTGAGCTGCCCTTCTATCACTTTGATTGATGAGGAAGTGTCTTTCCTGGAAAGGGCGTAGTTTTGTTAGTATACACACGTTTTTATCTGTCAATTATCTTTGGCACATGTGTGGGTTTGTTGTTTTTTCTCTTTCTTAGACATATATATTTGTGATTTTTCCACTAAACATTCAGTTGTTAGCGCTTGTGTCGTTGTTTTTTCTTCTTTTCGTCCATGTTCCGTTTGCGCTAACCATCATGAGCATTTTCCAACTCGCCCAATTCGCTACCCTCCTACAGTTCCTTAGGGATCTCTCAATCACTTATTTTGCCAGTGCTTTCATTTTTGCAAAGCATAACTTTGGTTGTAGTCCCTCTTTGCTGTAGAAGTGGAAATCCAACTTATTTGCTTTGTTTGTGCCTGCAGCCTGGGCGATGCTTGGGTGGTTCCACGAGACATGTGGAAAGGCTATGAGTCAGAGAGCTACCAGCCAGTCTTCTCGGATGGATGGGCGCCCGACTGTAGTGGATCTGATGACCAGGCACCACCACCCTCACAGCCACCTCGTATGCGTCGACAGTCACAAGAGGAGGTCAGTTGTACTCCTTCAGAGATACTGTGCTAAAGACTCGAACGTGTACAATCCTTTGTCGTACCCTTGTTATGCACTGATTTCAGTGTATTGTCATGCATACTTTCTTTTCTTTTTCACTGGCTAAAGCTGTTACACATGTTATCACTCGGCACAAGCCATGCCTTGATGATCAGAACCTTGTTGAATGTTTTTCGCGATTCTAAACGGATTGCATGTGCAACACGAATAGTGAACTACATTCTGGAACTTAAGCGAGCTCCAGAGATTACGGTGGAATGTACCATGGCTCACGTGTAAATAGCCAACACGTTAGACTTGTAGATCAAATTTCAACGTCTGACAATCATTCCCGCCACTATCACTCTACTATACAGGTGTTTGTTTTGCTGGGCACAAGCTCGCATAAGAGCTCAATCTAATGATTTGGCTGATGGTTCATCACCATGACAACCATGTGACAGTATTAATCCTTGACTTTTCATTAGCCTGCTTTGCATATTCAGTAATGCCTTCGTCATGGGGATGTGCAGAAACAGGAACCCAGATCCGCACTTGCAAAATGCTGAACTTCCTAGGAGTAAAATCTCTACTGCGCCTGTCAGCAGTACAGGTGTACACCAGTTGTGTTGGTGATCAATGTAGTGAACATACTGTTGCCGCAGTGATGGCCAGCCACATACCACGCTTGTATAATAGATGTTTTGTGAATGCAAGCTCAGGTTCTTGGAATTGTAAATTTTAAACAGATTGTCTAAGTGATGAACATGCAAAACAAAGCAGCAACCAGGTGCTGACTCACAGCAGTGTATCCCTAAAATATGACTCTAATTATTTACGTGAACAACGCCCCTCATCTACAGTCTCATAAAAGCAGTAGGCAGAGATGCAGTCTATGGATCAATGCATTTTGCATCCTAAAATGTGGTATCCGTCTGTATACGAAAGTGATGGTTGATGAATACAAACAGTGCTAGTCAAAAAATATTATAGCCTTTTGGTTGCACAGGTGAATTTACGATACATGGAAGCACCTTTCTACATCTACAATACTATTTTTCCATGAGAAACACCAACAGTATTCTTGGCATAACCATCCCATCCGCATTTGCACATAACATGGCACATCTTGTTTCTTCACTTGCCTGCAGGTTGAACTTCGCGATGTTCCTGACTACCATGCCCATCGTGGAAACGTCGTGTCATCACAACATGACATAGACAGCCGCTATGGTGGCAGCGACTATCTCAGTGAACGCGTGGCACCACTGCAGGCATCGCCTTACGATCGGGGCTTCTCACCACGCGATCACATGGAAAGGCAAGCGAATGTTGCTGTTCGTATTCATCACAACATGATGGACACCTTGATGATTGTATGATATATGTCGTTATCTTGATCTGTGGTCTTTCCTAGCTGACACCTCCAGGATAAACAGCTGCACACTTTGTCTATTTGGTGAAGCATTCTTAAATATTTGCTGAGCGCAATTACTAATACGCCTGTATTATTCGGAGCAGAATGTGGTTTCTCAGTTTAAATAAAATTATAAATACTTTGTTTTTTATGTTCCTATTTGCTTTGTGATATCACCGCATTTCACAGTTACAGAAGAAGCAATGAAAATGGCATGCCCAATTTGTGCTTCATCGACCCTTAAATGTTGGTTTGGTTTATGCGGGCAAAAGTACTTGGAGGTTTCTGGGAGAGAATTACGCTGCAGTGGACCTAAATAGCGAACTGATCAAAGATGGTAAGAATGAGTCGCAGATCACGGTGAGCCACAAACAATGCAAGTTATAACAGCCATATCTCCCACTGTTATCATGCTGGATGATCTACCACGATAAATTCGTGGTGCCACATTACTAACTTGGTACTGTTTTGTAAACTCTATGGCATGATGTTAAATTTTGCAGGCCTGGTACACAGACTCCGTCAGAGTCGGACATTCATGACCCACGGGACCAACGCTCAGAGCTCAGTGTGGACTCTATGGAAGCTGGAGGAGGCGATCCACAGAGGCAATGGCGTGCATGGGCAGAGGCCCTCCGTGACCAGGGAGCCAAGATTGTACAAGTGGTGTACCCCCGAACTGCCAACAACGACAAGGAGCTAACCGTTGTGCGGGGAGAATTCCTTGAGGTATGTTCTTGCTCTTGAGTGTTGTACTACATTCCTGCAAAAGTAAAATTGGACTCCAGCTAGAAATTTTGAATCCAGAGCATTTCTTGCCAAGCCAAAGGCACTTTGGCCTTACTGTAGGCTCTCACTTCGGGACCCCAGGATATCGTTTGAACTATCAGAAGATTTTATATAAGTATGACTCAGGGCAACATGCCAACTTGTCTTGTAATGAGACATTCCAGAACATTTGCTCTTTTAGGCAATCTTCCACCTGCCATGGTGGCTTAGTTTCCGTGACAGACAATCTAAGCCATAGCAGCCACATTCCACAAGGGACAGAATGGAAAGGTCATACTTGTGTGCTCTTAATTGTGTGCATAAGCACCCCTTACTGCAATGAAAAGCATATTAGTAATCCTTCCAACCTAGAATCCCAGGCCCTCCAAATTAATTTTGAGCCTTCCACTGTTGCGTTCCTCATAACCCAGTGTGCCGTTTTTAGATGTCAAACCCCACAATATAGTTGCTTTTTAACTAAGAGCCTTTCAGAACAAAAAGTGCAGGAGACTTGGTAAACAGCAGCAGTGATTTTACATTTGAGCAAAGCACATGACAGTGTTATTTAGGTAATTGTATCATCAGTACATCTTGCTGTGAGTACATGATTATTGAGGTCATCATCATAAACATAATCACCTGCCAACAGCTATTGTGGAATGACGTGGAACGCCTTTGCACATGAGCTGTAGTTTCACTTTGAGCTGTATTCATTTCAGATTCTTGATGACAGCCGCAAGTGGTGGAAGACTCGCAACATCCGAGGCCAGGTTGGCCATGTGCCACACACGATCGTGACGCCATACCATCTTGACGACTCCGGCAGTGTTGGATATGAGCGCTCTTCAAGTCGCGAGAACTACGACCGCTCTCCTTACCCGCCTGGTGGCGCATTTGCTGACATGGGCCTTGAGGTAATAACAAGCATGAGCACTTGGCTGCATTCAGCCCAGCCTCTGCATAGGTCACAAACCAGTTTGGTTAGTGGTAGCTAGTTGTTGCAATTCATCCTCTCCCTAAACTAGTATTCAGAAATGTAGTAGATGCTTAGCTAGGCAGTCATTAGCTAGACAATGCAGCATTTAATGCATAATATGTGTAATGCCTTTTCAATTGCACAAATTGAAGGAGTGGGAGCAGTGGAGTGGACTGCATGGCACTGTAGAGACACAGTCACAGTAGCAGAAGTTGTCACACTGCTGCATTATTGTGCTGCACAAGGGATGGGTCCTGGAGCAATATTTAGTGGTCTGCCATGCGCTCCAGGCAGAGGATACCACTGAGACTAACCACTTCAGTCACGTGCACACTAGGCATGTGGTGTCATCCAAACCTGTTTAACAGCTTCCTTCGCTCTGCCATTCATCGGGCCTTCAGAAAAGCAACACCTTCATGCTGTCACATGACTGCCATCGCTGCAAACCGACAGTTGGTGTGGCCGCATTGCCCAGCCCGCATTTTGGTGGTGATGGCCCACTGCACATGGTCAGCCGCTCGTGTGATAGTAGTACCATAAGGTGTACCACTGTCATGTACGAAGCGAATGTCAAATTCTTGACTACTCTATAGCAGTGATGTTAGTGGACTTAAATGAATTTACTTCATCGTGATGCATATTTCTTCTTGTTTTTTTTTTTTCTCTTGCATCTTCCACTTCTCAGCAAGTGCCATTATGCAAATATCTGTTTTTGTGCTGTTGCTAGCTCAACGCACTAATGGAACAAAAAAAGTTATTTAGGCACAGCAAGGTGTTGTCCCATCATCCATGATCTTACTAATCTGCAGTGTGACATTGCTCCAAAGGAGCGAGGGGGTGGTCGTAAATTCTTGACATATGGGAAAAAAGATGATCCAATGTCTTCAGAAGTAGTCTGCTGTTTGCCATGATCATAGTGTTTGCTTTTCTCTGTACTCCAAGGCAAAACAGTTTCTGAAGAAGCGATCATACTTGTTGACTTGTCTTGTAGTCTACCCTTGTAAAGCCATGCATGTTAACATAAAATGATTTGCTAGGCTGAGCTCTGTCACGTCAATATCGTGTACTAAGTTGCTTTGCCAATTTTTCCTTGTCTGTATACAAGCTACAATTTAAAAAAATAGGAGGAGCCATACAAGGCAAATGGGGCACTTGTATTGCTGTCCTCTCTGAGAAATGCAACTGCTAGTCTGCGCTACATTGTCCACAGGTTGTTTCGCCTATATGTCTAGGTTTGCATGCTACAGCAAAATGCAGTACATACAACATAGCATAATCTACAGCCCTCCTGCCATTCATAATATCTTACAGGGTGATTCTTCGCCACCTCATGACCTTGGGGGTGATTCGATGAGTTCATCGGGGCTTGGCATGGGAAGTCCGCGTGGAGGCGGACCTCGCCAACCACCCGCTCCGGCCGACTGGGTCCGTCGCGAGCGACAGGGGAAGAAAGGTGAATTCCGATACTTTTAAGGGGGCACACCTCGCCCGCCGCATCACCCCTGCTTCTGCTGTTGCGCGCTAGCAGGCGATGAAAAGTTGACAGGACAGTACGTGACCCTCGTTATCCTCTACCCACGGAAAATCGAGAAATCATCCCTGCATCATCCTTGCTTGTACACATCCCTGCTGGCCCCAGCCCAAGTGCAAGAGTCTGGTTTAGAGCGGTGTGCTCAGTGTTGTCTGCTGTCACCCCTGCTTCTGCTGTTGTGTTTGTGTGGCAGGCGACGAAACGGACAGTGTGCTGCACCTCCCTCGCTGACTGCTTTGAGAGGTAGAGCCCAGTGGTTGTTTGGTGTGGCATACGTTCATTGTCTCTTCGACCTAGGTGGTGCAAAGATGCGTTGCAGTGCACTTACAAGTAACCGCTTGAGATAGTGCGAGCGGTCATTCCTGAAAGCGTTCTCCTTACCCTGTCTAAGTGCGAAAGGCAATGCCAGCAGCTGCCTGAGTTTGTTGCCAGTTGATGTTACAGCACTAAGTGTGTGAAGAGTGCTTTCTTTGTTCATGTGAGGCAGTTCATAAGTCTCTGTGCGACTTTGAACAAGCATAAAAAGTGAAGCTCTACGATACATGTTTGCTTACAGTGTAGCCATGCTGTCCTTACAGCATGCTGTCAGCTCACATCGCTGCACCTCATTAAGTAGGAGAGAGTTGCTTTATCTCTTTATTCCCTTGGTGTAGACATACCAGCATGTCTTGAGCATTGCCATTTATTGTACATTATCAGTGAGGATGAGAGAAAGCAGCACTGGGTTTTTTATTCTTCTCCAAATAGTGTTCATGAAAGCATGCTGACAAGTTTCATAGCTAACGAAGAGGTAGTTCGTCTTCCGGCAGATCCTTGCAGAAATAAAGGTTATCGTTTAGCTGACACATACAGGCAACAGTGGAATTTTCTTTATAACAAGGCTAGAACTACTCTATTCTTTTTTAGACATGTGGACGGAATATGGCTAACTGAACAAACTCCTCATTCCTGCCATCATTACAATGAGAAAAAACATCTTTTTAATTTCATTAGTTTTTCCGTCTCCTGTATTGTGAACAATGAAATTATGTTTCTTGTTAAGCCATTACTGGTGGTTTCCAAAAAAAAGTTTAAATGTGAAAATTACAAAGTTTATCATCGTTCTCAGATTTGGAGGGCAGGAAACTTGAGATATTGTTCCTTATTAATGAGGTAATGAATGTTCTAACCCTTTAATTGTCAGCTTGTGTTGATGGCCTACAAGTCACACCATGTTGCTCCAGAATATGTCAGTGCAATACCGTATTTCTGAGAGGTTATTTTGTAGCCTCAACATTAGTGGAGCACTTCATAGGTGCGACATTTCAAGTGCTGTCAGACCATGGCCTGTGATGCCGTGGCATTCCCTCACTTGTCCTGGATGGTTGCAGTTTTCATCGCAGGTTTCAATGCAGTAGCTGCATTGAAACCTGCATGCCTCTTTACAAGATGCCATCCACGAGCTAGCTACATTTCTTTTAACTGCCATGTAAGCATACCTGTGTGCCACTTAATGTTTTGCAGCCAAGATTTTGACTAGGAAATAGGTACTAGCCCTATCAGTATCGGGCCAATGTTGCATCATAATCCAATCTGTGCACGTTTTTGTGTGTTGGCATGCTTTTAGTGGACTTCACAGAATAGGCTGATGTGAAGCTCTGTATTAGTGGACAACTAAAAACATTGTTGCAGCATTAATAATGAGAACTTGTGTTAGTCCTTGCTTGCTGTTGATGCTGTTCAGTGCACCCTGGCTTAGTGCTGGCTTCCCATCTTTGTTCTTCAGCTTTTCCAGTGTTTCACAGTTAAAAGGACTTTGCAACATTGGATCTTTGATGTCTAGAGTCTGTCCAGTGTTTATGCATTTGCTGTGCCGAACTTCATCTGGTAGCTATGTGCAGTTAGGTGTTAATTATGAGTAATGATGTGTCTGACTGAAGCTGATATGTCATTGCCAACATAATGAGACACCAGTAGCAGATGCTAGCTCTACCCATGTGTGCTGCGACTACTTAGATTCTAACCAGCCGACAGAAACGCTTCGAATGCCACAAGAGTAAAAACTAGGTGGTTTTTAGCTTTACATAAATCATCTCTTGGCGTCTGCAGCAAGAAAGCATTACATATTAGGTCTTGTGGATCAATATGGCAGTTCTTAGGGCGTGAATGTGAATAATTCTTCCACTAACCTGCAACCATCAACCAGCTTGAAGAGACTCTTTCTTGTTTTCATTCAATGGACTAAATCCTCTAAAGTTTAATTAAGAATTTAACTTTAAAAAAACTTATATATGACCACTTTCTCATTGGCTTGTGTGCATCAATCACTACCAATAGCTAGCCATTGTCATGATAAGAAAATGATCGATACAGTGATGCTGAGTCATGCATGCTGCAGAAATGTAGTGAATCCATGCCAAGGCTTACTTGTGCCACTTTGTCTGTCGCAAACTTGCACATTCACCCAGTAACTAGTGGTCATTTCTATGTACGGTGGTTAGAGTACATCACTGCTATTACACATAAAAGACCCACTAACATGAAAATAGCTTTATTACATCTATTGTTCGCATACATAATAATATGAATGAAAAATTGCCAAATTTTAGTGGTATCTGATAACTAATTGTGATAAAGTTCAACTCTAAACACGGTAATCAGTTCAGTATAGCAGTTGTGCAGGCATTTAGGGAGCCTCTTCTGTATGCTTTGCTCTACGATGGTTGTGGAAACCTTGCAGCAGCAAGGACAACAAGGGAGACTGTGTTTATTTCCCTCAGATATTGACATACGCTCAAGTTTCATATGTACCTTTTTATTCCGGCAGAGGAGAGCTTTTAATGTGTTAATGCTCTTCCCTTTGGCAACAGAGTTGAAATCAAAGTGAGTAGCTGTCACAATGATACTGAAGTGGCTTGCTGCTGGTACGCAGCATGCCGCGTGTAGAGCCATGTGTGCGGCAGCATTTGAAACAAACCACATGACGTTCAGACGCAGCACACTACAAGCTGCATTTGTTCAAAGCCATTAAGGATCAAAACAGTGTTGTGATAACAGAGTTTGCATTTTCCAGTTCCCAGGGCCAAATGTTTGGCTTTTCACGTGTACTGCCAAGCTCATGCCATAGATGAACATTTGAAGCTCTTTTACCATTTTATAGCATTTGCATTATGAGTAGCTTAGAGTTGAACCACTAAAGTGGTGCACCTTTCTCTGTACGTCTGCACTGAGCACTTGGCAGCTGTTTATAGCGTGTTAAGGGTGGCTAGTATACACTGTGCATGTAACGTCCATGCCTTAGAGAGAATCTAAAACACATGCGTCAAAACTTTTGGCTAGCTAGACTTTAGTCGTTTACGCAACAAAGCATTGTGGCTTGTCTGACATTTTATGAAACAGTTTGTTGTTTGTTGAATGTCTGTGTGCAGTGTTTTTTCGGCGATGTATATTGTTTCTGACGTGTTTGTTGGCATTTAATGAAGTGTCAAAAGCACTTACACCATAGCAGCTGCTTTGTTGCAGTTTTCTCACACTTTTCTTGCTTGCTACTTGATCCGTCTTGCAGTTTAGCATCATTAGGTTCCTCCTGTTATGCAGGACACTTCTTACCAACTATTCCTACTGCAAGCTTTACATGTGCGTGCATTCTTAGGAATGCATTTCCACTTTGTTATACCATTCCATTTACAGGACCTCATGCTTTTTTACATTAGGGCCAAAAGGTTGTTTGTTCTCTATTCTATGAAAAACTTGATACACAAGAAGTGTTTTTATGTTGCGATATGAGGTGCATTATGAAAGCACCGCATTTGGTTGGTTCCAAGCATCGGTGAAGGATCGTGATTTAAACATTCCATAATTAAGACGCTGCTGCTTTTAACTTGCACTTCCGTATGGCAACATGGTTTTGTTTCGTGCTGTGGTGTAAGGATGGTGTTACGAGTTCCACGGTAAACTTAAACAGCAACCCTTCACTAAATTCTGCTGCACTGTTGTGATTGTTGGGAGCTTCGTGTTCTACCAAACTTTGAATAGCTGTTGTTCTAGATTGCAATGTTTAGAGTTGTATTATCCCCTTCTCCGTCCCGTTTGATATTGACAGTCAAGTTCTTCCAGATATCTACTTGTGTACATAGAAGACTACTATTGTTTTTTGTCAGTCGTCAGCTAATGGGAGTTGTCTGTTCGTGGCGGGAGCGTGCTAAGAAAGCATTTTTTAAATCTCTGTAACCAGAGAGACACTTTTGTTGGCAGTTACTAGCACTGAACGAATGGCTGATTTTTGCCACTCAGTAAAATTTTTTTTAGTGAGGGAGAAGCTTCGTTCAGCATGCCATTATTGAGGTGGCAGTCTTTTTCTCTGTCAGAGCCACGGTTGTCCTTTCCCAGCATATTGCAGTGATTGCTGATGTACTTCTTAGCTTTGTATGACGGTAACTTAGGTCAGCCTCCTCCCAAGTTCGTGCTGTACTTTCGTAGTTCACTCCCTGCACTGTTCACTTTCGTGTGCTGGAAGTCTCATATTTGCATAATGCAGCATAGATGTGTTTGTGCTTCAACCACTAATGTTGGGAGCTGCATTTCACGCAGTGGTCTTTAAAAAAAAAAAAAAGCCATGTTTCTGATGGTCACCGGCGGCAGTTGCACGTAGCGGCACTTCTGTTGACAAGCGTCTGGCGAAGCTTGTCAATTCTGTGTGACAAAAGTGCCTTAGAGCTTGTTTCTGGACTGGTACATCACTTTTTTCAAGAAGTTTGGCAGAAGGCTTTATGCTTGTTGGGCTCGAAAATGGACAAAGTTGTTCATGTTGACTGTTGTTTGTCGAAAGAAATGTTTTGCAAACAGCACGTTTGGCACATTTATCCAAGTGTTAACAGCACTTTAACGTTAATGTTAACAGAGACACGTTAGCGAGAAGAGATAGATATATACTTACTATATACAGAGGTTACAAAGAGAGATTCATATCCCAGAACGCCAGTCTGTCCCAATTTTGCCATGTTCTGTGTCCTGCAATTTTTTTTTTTTTTTTGCATTTACGTACTACCTACCTCTTAAGTTTTTTTTGTCTGTTTGTGTGTAAAGATCGAAATAAAACACTTGAGCGACAGTTGGGCTTGCGATACATCCGAATGTTACATTCCAGCCGTCGCGAGTGTTGATGGCATTTGGCTTTGAATTTTTACCAGTGGACCAGTGTCCCATTTTACTTTGAAGTGTTGCACTTTTTATCGAGTCTTGTACGAGCTGAAAGCTGAGTGCATCAATAAAGTCTTCCCCACCTTACCATTAACAAAAATGCAGCTGTGTTGTGTCTGTTGCCTAGCGTTGTCTGTGTTTCTGCTTGTGTGTAAACATGTACATTTCTCCAATTAACCCCATTTCATTGGTAGCAGTTTTGTAGAAGGGTACAACATTTGGCTAATTGGTGCACCTTTGCAAGCTGGGAAATGGCACAAAAACCATGGACAGAGATGCGGCACTCATGTCATATCTTTCTAGTTCACATTTGCGGAGTCTCCCAGGTGTTGAAGAAAGACGCAGTACGAAGAAGGTCCTGCATCTTTCTATTTGCGCTCTAAGTTTTGTATGAATATTGAACTTTTTACTAGCCCGCCTATCCATCCTGTTAAAGCCAGATGTGCTCAGAGCAATAAATACTATGTCGTGAATCTGGCAACATAGACATCAATCCCTTCATGCAAGCATTAATGTTGAGAGATGTAAAATGCCTCAACAATGTCGGTCATGCAGTGTGTGTGTGTAAAACTAATAATCTAGTGCCTCTTAAGACACATCCTGTTTGCTTTCTTGTCTTGACTTGTTTTGACTGAACAGCAGGTACAGAAGTCAAACAGGAACTATTTTTGTAACTGTGTTCACCAATGCGAACTTCCACACTGGACAATAACTGAAGTCTTTGAGAAATGCCTAAAAATATGAACACTGCTGCCATTACGAGCTGTATGATGAAATCAGATAATTCACACCAATCTTGTGGTTAAAAAGTTAGTTAATTGAACATGCCTAATTAATAAATTAAGCAGAAAACAAAAATTCACTGACGATTACGATACTGCCTAATGCAAATTCTGAGCCCAGCTTCGTGTTGGGGCAAGGCTAACTGTGTTTGAAGTTTTGGCTTTTCGCAAGGTATCGACTACGCCATAAATAATTTTTGTGAAGTAGGACAGCACCCACTATGCTATTATTTGTGTTTCTGCGGATAAGCGAGGTACCAGCTACAGGTCTTAATGAGAACTAATAGACAATAATGCCAAGGAAAGTATAGGGGATGTTATTTGTAATAATTGGGATATAAATGTGAAGAAAGTAAAGTGAACGAAAAGATAACTTGCCGCCGGCAGGGACCGAACCTGCGACCTTCGAATAACGCGTTCGATGTGTGTTCGAAGTGTGAAGCCCTCTACCACTGAGGGCTTCACACTTATATCCCAATTATTACAAATAACATCCCCTATACTTTCCTTGGCATTATTGTCTGTTAGTTCTCATTAATATTATGTCTAACAAAAGAAAGCGAAACCTTAAAAATCATCTTTCCTTCAGCTACAATCTGTAAGTTATTATGTGCACTTTGTTGATGCTGCATGTGGCTGATGATGAATAAAATTATGGCTGAGCACTTGGCAGTGGGTGGGAAACATAAAACCACACACTCGTTGCGCAATTAGCATTGTGTGATGACTGGTTGTTACGTTACTCTTCTGTCCACGCTATATTACATAGGTTAACGCGATTCCTTGCATGACATGATGCCTGTATAGGGCCCTTTTGCAAATGAGTTTGGAGCACCAGCGTAGCTCTGTGGTAGAATATACTTGACTGCCACGCAGAAGACCCGGGTTCAAATCCCATACGATCCTGGGTATTTTTTATCATATTATTTTTTCATGTCTATCGGTTACGCCACCAACGGCGATGCCGCTCAACGCAGGAATGGGCGCCTAAGAGCTGCACCCTAAAAGAGGTCAAATGAATGGAGTTTGATGTCACTACTGACTATCCATACATTAATAGACAGGAAGTTACAGCAAAGACTCATTGGTTTAGCGATACGTGCCTGTTTGCACCAACATGCTATCTCTTTAATTTAGATTTGATATTTTGAAAAGACTTAATGGCCTTTAATTTTCTTTTTTTCATACAGACAGTTACATACCATCTTTCTTTTAAAAACAGTGGCAGCACGTGCCGTCTTTATTTCTTGGCTTGGCAGCAACTTTCTTTTTCTTTTTGTGGGAGTTCTCCAAGTGTCAGTAAGTTTAAGCACACGTCACATTTCATGACACTCCATTTGTGCACAGAACGACTTCTGCAAACGCAGAATGGTACAAGCCCCTCTGTAAGCAGAAGAGAAAGGCTTAGGGCATCAATAGTGACCATGTCTCAATTCGATGGTAAGGTATGAACAAAATATAAGCATGCCGATTTCTATACATTCCAAATTACTCATTGCGAATCCTGCATCTTGACTGTACTAACATGCTCTAACATGCCACCTCATATAGCACGCAATGAGGTATTTCAAAATACCCTGTATGTATGTGAACTGTAACATGCATGAGAAATTCAACATTTAAAGCTAGTACTGTGACAGAAATGTAACATGCTGCATTCTGGAGCTGACATAATGATATAAATTCTCGTTAAAGCATGAACATGTGCTCATCCCTGCTTGAATGATAGTGAGGTGGTGCATACCTAATATTTTTGCATGGTTAACAGGTTTAAGAAAGTGGAATGCTTTGATGTCAGCCATCATACGAGGTTTCATATCATATTAACATATAAGACCAAGTCATCAATAACAGAATGTGACATCATGCAGTCTTCTTGAGAATATGCATGTGCAGTGCTTATGCCACAACAATGCACTACAATGATGCATGTCTTGCAAAGAATCCCACCCATGATGTCCCTATGTAAAGCTGCCACTGTGCTTTCTTTGTGCTGACTACCAACATAGGATGCAGTTTTGTTTTATGTTTTCCATGCATCTTGCTTTGCATTTTTATGTGTACTTTGTCTTTCGATCCTACTGCGTACCTTTTTCTCGGTAGACATAGCAGCCTGGATGGGTGCTACTAGTTAAGGAACTATGACCATGATACATGGTTTTATGTTTCTCTTCTGCAAGATATAAAAATGCACAGTGACAACACTCTGGTTTTCAAATAAAGAGATGTGCGTCATAAGTAGATAACCCTAGCGAATACTCGGTGCAGCAGTGCCAATGCCTCCGAGGTCATTGCCACATGTGAAAAAAAAATGAACAGAAAATTTGCCATCCATATGAAAGTAGCATAGTGCTACCTTAGTGTGGCTGGCAACTAAATGCAAAAAACGGCAGGAAGTGGAAGATGGAAGCTGCGATGAAAAAATCCGTAAAACAGGGGGTGGGTGCTCGAGCCAACGTTTCGACAAGTGGACTTGTCTTCTTCAAGGCTGGAACTTCCAGCCTTGAGGAAGTTCCAGCCTTCAACTGGAAGTTCCAGCCTTCAAGGCTGGAAGAAGACAAGTCCACTTGTCGAAATGTTGGCTCGAGCACCCACCCCCTGTTTTACGGATTTTTTCATGGCAACTAAATGGACACTTAGTAGGAATTTTAAGCTGTTTTCGTAAAAACAGTTGTCGAAAACCAGCAAAATTGCATATCTCGTTGTGACCCACAGCCTCAAAAGGCAAAAAGAGATACAAAAGTAAAATGTTGATGGTGACATCACATTGACAGCATCTACTAGGTGTATTTACCAAACACACGAAAGATATGTGATGTCATACTATGAAACCAAAGATGACAAACTTCAGCCTTCATTGATCACAGTTTTTTTTTTTCACACCAAATGAATGTAAATAAACAGCTTTTTGATAATTCACTAACATGGCTGTTCGGTCATGTTGGTAAGACATGACAAACACGCCCATTGTTACAAGAAGCAACAGCCAACTTAGACGTGAAATGATAGAGGCTGAAAGGACTGGTAGAAAAGGGGACAGCTGTACTGTCCAGATCATCGATCGCTTTATCTTCAAAACAATTACAGTGCCTGCATGGTCGTTGATTGCTTTGCTGACTGTGCTTGCGTGTTGTACGATCAGGAGTTGCCGTGTACATTCCACTTTGCTATTATCAATGAAGTGCTGCAAGTTAACATCCGTGTGTCTCCCATCTTCACCATCCTCATCTGGTTGTGGACTAAAGGGTTGTTGATCAAGTTTTGAGAGTATTCTTTTCCACCGTTTCAAATGGTTTACTGTTGCTCTTAAATTCAGTTTTATATTTTGAATTTCAAATAAATCTGCAGCAGAGACAAAAACATGATTTAGTAGTTCACCAGGTGGATAAATTTGCATGTATTAACCTCAAGAACATAACTTGTAAAATATTTATTCTATTTATATTATGTATTCTACAAGCCAGGAGTCCGCATACTTCAGCAGCAGGTGATATGACAATTTACTGTTACACAACAGTATTCTAGGACACAACGGGATGAGGAGGTGCACATTTACTATGTTTACCCAGGCACTCTAACAGGTGCTGCACTACCTCAATGCATTGTCAGATGAAGAATTGTGACACCATCGTTGGCTTAAAACACGGGTTCTCGTCGACATTATCATGAATGGACAGATTTAGTGCACTCATTAGGCCCATTGGCGAAGGGAAAAAAATATCACACGACTCTTTCTCTACCTTTCAGAGACTTATGATGAAAATGATCCCTATGGGTACGTGGAAAGGAGTAAGTGCCGTTTTGCTGCTTTTCCAAGTCAGATGAGCGATCAAGCTTAAATGTAGAAGGAAACCATCATTGTTTTTTATTTGAATGATCGAACAGACTGCAAGAGTTGCACCACCACAGAACATAGTAACATTCACACACACAGAACTTATGCTCGCGACCTGTCGTGCAAGTAGAGTTTCGTACTACATAAACTAGAGGGAAATCTAGCGCTAGTGTTGATGGGAACTCCTTGAGTGGCACCTCAACCACCATGGGAATGATGAGATGTACAGGCTTGCTAAGGCACGTCATGACAAACTAAGAGATTAGCGCACTTCAGCCACTTTCAACAACAAAGGCACCATTTGAGTGCTTTGAGCTGCACACCAACACCCACACTAGAGAACATTGTACGCATTACAGCAGGATACAGCTTCTGTGCACATAACAAAACTAAAACTGTAGAAATAAAAACTAGTACACAGCCTGCTAACTAACAGAATCCAATCCGAAGCCTGTACTTCCCATGTTCGTTGAATGATCACAGTGCCAGATTGCTCTCTAGTTTTTATAGCATGAAACTCTATGGTGCGAAACAACAGAGCAGACGTGACACTCTTTTTAGAATGAAGAGCAGACTCGTTTGTTCTGGTATAACACAAACCAACGAGCAAATTAATATATTTGTACTGTAAATACTTAACTATCTTGAGCTCACAGTAACTTGGACATTTTGGTCTCTAAATTTGCAGCACATCTCGGAGCCAGGATCATTGTTCACCACATGTGTTGTGAATTTATAGAGTCAAATGTTTAAATACAGTAGAAATCCAAAATCAAGAGATGATGACTTGAATTAATAATCAGTGACTCACTCGTTCTAAACAAGGCAAGAAACCCCCTTGACGAAAACATCACCTCCAGACCGAGATACCCCTTGTTCAAACACTGTTGACTGTAAGTCTGTGGGTGAGAGTATGAGAGGAGATTTCCCATATGAATGACACATCCGTTGTTTAATTATTCCATCGAAGACTCTACCAAGCGTGCATTAGCTTCATTGATCTGCACAATAGATGACAGGATTTTCGCGTGCTAACTTTAGACATAACGAGGCCTTGACTTTCAGCTGCTAATAGATTTTTAACTAAACCTATTTGGGTGCATTTACATTTAACTTCAACGTGACCAGAATGTCCCTTAGTGACAGCAAAGGTTTTGTTGACAAGAGAACATAAATGGTGGGAGGGACTCGTGCCACCATTGTAAAAATGCATAAATTCGCACAACTGGACGGAACGCTTAATGAGACTGCAGATGAGCATATTGTGTCTGAGCTGCAGCTAACACCACCGCTAGCAGCTTCATCGGTTAGTTTGTGCAGCACTCACAGAGACTAGGACAAAGCTAAGAAATGAACAGAACCTGCATCGACACTCTCAAGTGTCCTAGTTACGAGTGTCAGCACATGTGCTCCTCATTCCTTAGTTCTGACCTTCTCCTCTTTCTGATCGCTGCACGAACAAAACAATGATTACGTGCCAACTAGCTCAATTCTCAATTTTAATGTTAACAGCCCATGTGCTCACGTGTCGTCCACGTCTGCATCTTAATTTAGCTGCACTGAACATCATGCTTGTCCAGGACTCAATCAACCGTGCACCCCTTCACGTGAATCCAGCTATATAAAAGAAGCTCCTAGTGATGTCATATGCCCCAATGAAAACAACTAAGTGAGAATACAAAAGGCATTCTATTTGAACATGAAAGCAAAATTTGGGCAATTCCATTATATTTTTCAAACCGAATAACCTACCTGCACAGCCACTTCACACAGCTATCTCTACTATACTGTGGACACAGTAACATAAAGCTATTCTGTATCTGGCAGAAGCTTTCCATAAGTGCTCAATATTTTCTAGGCCATTTCCACTGCGCTTGTTTGTCACGAGATGCAGCAAAAGCCACAAAAATGCCCCATCTTATTCATGTGCCAAACAATGGATTACTATTCTAAACAGAATAGATGATGGCTGCTCACCAATTGTTCTCGCACTACGTACTCGTAGCTGACAGTGATAGTGTAATTATTTGCGTACAATTATATTTTACGCGTCCCAATCATGTCCACTTAGCTGTTTCCTTTCTTTGAAAACGGAAATCGCCACTATCTTCTATTCTCTTTCGGAATGGAGGCACTCACCGGCTATGTCTCACATTTTCAAGTTTGAACATCATAATTCAGCATAATCGCTGCATGCTCACCATTATGAACTTTAGGAGCTTACTGTCTTAGGCCAGTTGGCTAGGCACAGTAAGAAAAAAAATTCAGGCAACTTCGCTCTAGTGGTGCCAAGCCTGAAGTGCAGAGCTGGGCGGCCTGCTTTGTTTCTCTTTAGTTTTCTCTTTCTTTCTTTTTTCTCTTTTTTCAGTTTTTGTTTTTTTTTCTGTTTATTTCTGTTTACTTCTTTCTCTCTCTTTCTCGCTTGCTTCCTCTCTTTTTTTTGCCTTTTTCTCTCTCTTTCTATGCAATGGCTCACTCTATCCCCCCCTCCTTACACTCCTCCTCACGCTCACTTCCCTCTCCCACCCCCTTGCTGTAATAAAATGCTTTGTTGGGCACGTTGGTTCATTCTGGAATAAATTTCAGTGCAAACGGACGAGACACAAGAAGACACTATACTATACGAGGCTATGCTATGCTCTGCTAGCGTGCCTGTATAGCCGAGTGGTTCCTATGCTTGCCTTCATATCTTGGGTATGCTGGTTTTAATCCTGCCTCGCCAAGCACTTTTCCACTTCTCTCTCTCTCTCTGTACCCGTTCTCTCGCCCATCAGAGTTGTTGCATCCCACGCCGGACAAATCAGCGCACGTGTTCTTGGAATGAAGCAGAAGATAAAGAAGAGGACAAAGAGAGTGCGTGCTGGTTCATGATGATGATCATTTCTGTTCACCTGTCACAGACCAATGGCGAGCCTAAACAGCCCCGCTGTTAAAACTCACGTGCAATAAACGGGACCACAGACAAGAAAGCACAGGACACTTGTTATTATGACCATCACAAGTTTTTGCATTTTCCTTCCATCACTTGACTGACAGGCAAAATGGGTGCAGCCAATACATTTTCAACAAATCAGGGAGCGCTATGGCGACCTTAGAATTAAAACATATGAAATAGAACTACGTTACACTGGCCTATATCTACAATTTAATGGTGCACGCAAAGATTCTCACGGCACACTTGCTTTGACTACCTGTGATAGCAGCCATTTCAACACAACCCTGTGACTCAACGAGCGTGGTAGGGACAGGCACAGCACTGTGTCTAAGCCTGCCAGCACGAGGAATATTTTGCACACTGCGTCAACATGCTTATACTGCATTCCTTACTTCTTTTACTCATTCCATTTTCTTTCTTTGTAGACATCCCTCCTGCACCACCGATGCCACCACCTGGTAAGACATTACTTTTTATTCATATTTTTCAGAGTTCTTTGTTATCCTTCTCATTTGGTTCAAAATTCTGGGAGAGAGGGACAAAGGCTATGCATTTGGACTCCAATGCCTAGCACTTGACAGTAATAATAGACGCTGAGCCATGCTCTCTTTAGAGCAACAAAAGTAAACAAAAGTAGGAAACAGTGCAACTTCCTTCTCTTTCATTCTGCAAGAACCACCTTAATCAGCAAGCTCCACACTTTTGGGCTCAGCAAAAGAATCGAACCCAGTACCACTGCCAGAGCTGCACAACCAGTCTTGATAATAGCCCAAGTTGAGGCACTGTGAAGTGAACATTACTGGCAGTGTTTCAAGGTATTTTTGCCACCCAATGCAAAGTGTGGACCCTTCTCCACTCTTGCACCAAATTTTGGTCCGTTGATCACATAAAAGCTATATAACTTTGTGAGGCATTTGTGTTGTGAACATAATGACAAAAAATTAACGCATAGATTTCTGGTTGTTGGCTTATAGTTCTGTGAATCACCAGCAATGCCATGCTGCCTTCACATAGACAAGTCTCGTTGTCATAACGCTGGCTCCTGTGACATTACTTGTTGGATGACCTCCCATCAGCCATAAAAAAAAACGAAGCAAATGCTAATTCAAACCTGATTTGTGAGTAATTTTGCATCTAATGGAACGCACCACTGTGTGAGGCAAGTTGGTGAAAGGCACTGAGGGCCAATGAGGTGCATTGCGCCCACTCAATGTGCCACACTAGATGGCCACCCATTCTGCCTACAGGCAAAACACCTCTGCTTACCTCGTCCTATATGGATACTTTTTGACAAGGTTGTTTTCTAGTAATAGCCATGACCAGTAAACTGAATTTAAAGGCTCTATAAGCTCTAGCTAACAGAACAAATTGACCAATTCATATCAAAATCTATTTTAACAAATTTCATGCAATCAAGCTGGCAAAAGCAGCTGGTTCCATGGCAGCATTAGCTGTAAAAAGTTGCTTATATAGATGCATTTCAAGCAAGACATGCTTTCATTATGAGGTGATAAGAGAACTTTATTTTGATAATTGTGATGTGGAAGATTATCACATAGATGTTGTAAAAGTCTGATGAGTGCTTGCATACATGCAGTATGATCTGCACGGTAATTCGCACTTTACGCTGCAGAACCTCCACTGCGTTCTTCACGTGCTCCAAGTGTTGTTGATGATGGTGCTTCTGACCACTACCGACCACCATCGCGCCGGTCCAACCTGAGACATGCAAGCAGCAATGAACAGGATGTGGAAATGAGAAGCCGACACGATGCCATGCCAATACACTCAGGCCAGCACGACTCAATGCACGAGTTAAGTCGGCGTGAGTTCGACAGGCAAGCGTCTGATTGGCAGGAAGTGGCTCACCGTTCCAGCCACTTCGATGATGAAACATTGCCCCCACCTCCAATCCAAAAAGAGGATCTCCTCCCATTGCCAACTCGCCATTCGGGTCAATATGACATCGAATTCCACATGAGAGGTTCTGAACCTCGCTCAGCACGCAGTTCAAGCAATTTCGACTCGTTGACACCGACTCCACCGCCGCCACCACAGGCAGTCAGTGCTGAATACTATGGTTCGGGAAGTTCTGACATGGCACGAAATCAGTATGATGACCCCAATACAAGACACCATTCGAGTTCGAGTCGACATGATGCTCCCACAACACAACTGCCACCACCTCTAGCACTTGCAGAGTCATCACCATCAGTGCCCTCGGAGGCACCACGTCAACACACGAGTGCTAGTTCTGCACGACCTACTACTAAGCCAGCTCAGCGTGAAGACACTTTCGATGAAGAACTTAAACTTCGCGTGTCTCTTGGTCCCAAGGCTGGCAAAAAATGGGGTAGGGCAACAGCAGTTGCTGCACGTGCTGCCTACATCACACCAGAGTCTACGGTTGAGGAAGTACAGGCCTGGCTTACCGCAAAAGACTTCAGTGACAGGTGAGACATCACAGACTCACACGGTAGAAAATGCTTTCAGGAACTCATGGCCTATAACACCTTGTTGTACATATAGAAAACAATGTTTTATTTCACACTGACTAGGTTTACTTCTTATGTATATATATATATATATATATATATATATATATATATATATATATATATACATATATTATAAATGGCTCATTATCTATTCCTTGCTGTTTAACTCCACTACTTACAACACCCATCACTTAATGTTCCATTGATGTAACCTGTCAGATATTGGAACAAAACAAGTGGAATAGCGTTTTTTTTTTCCATATCAGTAAATACTGGTGCCTTTATCTGTTACCTGTAATATGCAGCCCCTGCTGTCATGAACCCTGATAAAAGAAAGAACCGCTCATGCATCTTCATCGGCTACACTGTCCTCACATTGCCTCCATTCGTGAAGGTACACATTCACCGCAGGTGAACTGCTTTGCCAAAGTCAAGTGATGCAGCCATATACAACCAATTTAACTGTCTATTTGTCCTGAATTATACCTCTGGTCATGTCCATAATGTTCATGAGCAAAGCTTTAAGAGGTACCACGGTGGAAGTTTTTTCGAATTAAGATAAGCATTTGCCATGTGAAAACACTGAGAACATGCAAACTTTTCTTTTTTCTTTAATACAGGGTGAAAGGACTCTGCAAGGAGCTGACAGGCGAGCACATGTTTGCACTCACCAAGGAGCGACTGGAGGAAGTGCTTGCAGCCACAGAAGCCGCCCGCCTATTAAGCCACCTCACTGTGCAGAAGAACCTGTGTGGAGTGAGTAACAATGTGATGTTCAAGGAAATAAATCAGGCTACGATTACTTATTACTCGAGCAAGGTATATATGTGGGCGAGTTGGTCGAACTTCATCCCAAAACAGTGCACACACACGAATACAAAAGAAGGAGGAGGAAGGAAGGAAGAACCGACCACTCGTGTCGTCGGTTCTTCCTTCTTCTTTTGTATTCGTGTGTGTGCACTGTTTTCTGATGTACTTATTACTGTTGCGCAATGCTCTCAACCTGGTAGATGTACAAGGCTCCTTCATAACTCTTGTCTGCTTAGCTTCAATAGGGCTTCCTGAAAAAAATTTTGAAAGCTCAGCATTGAGAAGTACAAGAGACACCACTTAGCAGAATATAGTGCATGATGTGTCACCGTCAGTATGGTGCCTTATTGTCAATCCAGAACATAAACAAAGGCCAAGCTGAGCATAACAAAGGTCCTCCCACTACTTCAGTGTGTGTGCGTGTGTGAGAACATGCTAATTCACTGTAGCCATCGAAAGCTTTCGACTGTTCTCAGGAAAAGAGCTGTATCCCCGGGATGCACAGTTTGTGCCTGAAACTGGTAAAGTGGTACCATACTGCATTACACAGGCATCTTTTTTACAAATGTTGTCGATGGTGCACTAGAGACTAAACTTACAGATCACTACATGAATGACAAAGTTCTGTCACGTAGCCTTGTGCCAGTACTTGTGAAGCAAATATGTTACCTAGAATTTGACGACACAGAAGAGTGCTGGCATCACCCTCCGAAGCTTTAGATGACTGAAGGTGTGCCTCCGGTATGCAAAATGGCAATATGCTTTCTCAAATATACATACCTGCATTTAAGACTTTTGTTGAAGACGGAACACTATTTGTGCAGTATGAGCAGTCTGACATATTGTCACGGGCGGAGAAGGGCAGAGAGGGCTGCGTATATAGTTTCTTCCCCGTAACAATATGTTTATACAAACAGAGATGGACTGATTGTGGGGAGGCAGAGTGCCATTTTCTGCAGCCCTTCAGGGAGCACAGCTCATCACTTTGTGGAAGGGTACAGAGTAAAGAGGGAAGAAGGAGAGAGAAGATTGTTGCTGCCAAATGACTCATGGGTGGCACTGGCAGGCAGGCAAAGTATATGGAGATTAGACACTATCCAACTGTCCTCTAGGGTCCTAAGAAAGTGCCTGAAGGCCATGCTGTGGTGCAAAAAAACTCCTAGAAAAGATGTGATGATAAAGGGAACTTGCAAATGCAACAGGCACAGTTTGACATGAATGCAAAGTAGGAGGAAAATGTTAGAGAATGGACCTTTCACAGCAGGGAACGAGCCAGTGTGCCTATATAAGCTGCCTTTCGGGTTCATTGTTGTCTATACTCTTGAGACTATAAATTGTCACTGTTAATGACAAAGCACAAAAAGAATGAGTTTAGACCAATTAGCCATCACTCTGTTGAGTTTTAGCCTTGATCGATCACAATGAACAATATTCCACATTTTCATGGCACACAATGTGCAGTACGACAGATCACTGGTGCAACCAGCATCCAGTCCGCTGGCTGTGACAAGCACAGTGAAAGTGATATCACAGAAAGGGATCTAAAATGTGGCTCTCCATAATTCACGTAATATTTGCCAAGTATCACCTCTATGTTACGACCAGGGGATGTATTTTGTAAAATTTCCTGTGATTAGCTTATCTTCTAATAATTTGTCATGTCTAACATGAGATTCCAGTAATTACAGCAGTGCAGCAGCCAGCAAATTTTAGTCTGGCTTTCAGATGCAGTTGAATCAGTAATGCTATGAGAAACCTTGCACACTGTGGAAATGAACCATCAATAAAAAATTCCAAACACCTTATAAAAAAGCAAAGTTTCTGAAAGTCCACTTGTTAGGCAGACATCAGCAGCATTAGACTAACAGAGAGCTAAGCTAGTTGGTAAGTATTCATTCTAAAAAGACAGGGCGTGCAAACACGGACACAAGAAAGAAGTCAGAACACCACAAATGCCGACTAACAACTGAATAGATGCACAACGGCGGAAAAGAAAGAAGGCACGAAAACTTATCTGCACATGCCCATGCAATAGGCGAACCTATCAATCCGGCACACGTGGGGGCCTATGTGAAAGATAACTGTTAAGGCATTTGATTTCATCTTTATGCAAGTTAATCGTCGGTTGTCTCACGCATGCACTACCACTATTCTCGATATGCCATGCCTCAATCATCAGACGCGTTTCTTCGTTCCTATGTCGGTACAAAACTGCGCGTTCATTGAATTTTGTGCATCTATTCAGTTGTTAGTCGGCGTTTGTGGTGTCCTGACTTCTTTCTTGTGTCCGTGTTTGCGCACCCTGTCTTTTTAGACTGAGCAGCATTACATACAAGTGTTATACAGGAACAGCACTCCCTCAACTTATTCCATCTGTGCTGTCCTATACATTGTCACACCACTTAGCTGCAGCCATTGGAAATTAAATAACCCTGACTTATTGTTTAATTGATAAATGTGACTGATTTAGCAAATGGATGGATGTGACTTGAGAAAACAAGCCGGAAAAGCACATTGACACAAAACACATGGCTGTGCGGAAATCCTCTGAACTCTGACATTCTAGTGCCTTTTTTTTACTATAATTTTTTAACGATCACACAGCTTGCCTGCATAGATCCACAAAGGTGGCTTCGCAGCTGCAACATTCTGCTGCTTGAGTACAAGGTCGCAATTTATATTACTGGCCGTGATGGCTACATTCCTAGATGGGGACGAGGTGAAAAAGTGCATATGAATTGAGGTTTCCACGCATAATAAAAAGGCTCCAGGTGACGAAAATTGGTATACCGTATTTACTCGCATAATCCTCGCACTCGCGTAATTCTCGCACCCCCCACATCGTCCAACAAAAATGCGATTTTTTTTTTCCTCGCGTAATTATCGCACCCCGAAAGATCGCAGCATCAAATGTCGTCTGCTTCTTCCAGCCAATGATGATGATAGCGCGCGGCAGCCTAGCGCCATCTCTTACGCATCATGCATACTACCAGCGCACGGAGCCCTAATCCAATCCAGGCCAAGCCACAAGTGAAGTTCGCGTACCGAGCGCCGTGTTTAGTGTTAAGCCCAAACCCCATATGCGCGAAAATGCACGCGACAGCGACGAGCGATGCTATGAGCGACGAAACGAGCCGTTCGTGCGACGTGTCGCGTGGTCGATTTCGCGCGATCGCTCGGTTTTTCAGATTTGGAATCCGTCGCTCGTCGCCCGGAAGTGCTGTGCTCATGCAGCCAATAGCAAAACACCGGAACAAGATGTATCAGTGACGTACTGCTACAGTACTGCTGATTGTCGCCGCTTTCTTATCGACGCGCATCAACAACAACGTTCATCAACATGGTCAACGGCGACGAGCGCAACGTTGACATTGTTGAACGCGAGCGTGCCCTCAGGGACGGGAACTACAAGTCCTGCGCCGTCGGTGACGCGGCTTGGCGGCACGTAGCAGCACTGATGGGATCGAAAAAAATGCTGCAAGACAATGATAAACATTTTATGTACCATTAAGCAACAAAACATCGTATTTTACATTGCATACCGCTGACTACGGGCCACTTTTGGCACGAGTAAACGCCCTCATGCCAGCAACAGTGGAGATCGCTCGCTGAAGCCGTCGCGTGAATGGGGTTTGCCGGGTTTGCCCATCCAAGCGACCGCTTGCGCGAACACGATCTACGTCGCGTCGCTCGTCGCTGTCGCGTGCATTTTCGCGTATATGGGGTTTGGCCTTTAGTGTTCCGTTTCCTTCCGTGTCGCATGTGTAGTAGCGTCCATTCTGCAGCAACACAATGGGCCGATACGGAAGCTACACAGCTGCTTTCAAGTTAAAGGTCATCGATTATGCACTTGAAAACGGCAACAGGGCCGCCGGCAGGCACTTCGGCGTGGACGAGTTTTGTGTGCGCTACTGGCGACGGCAGCACGAAGAGCTGAAAGCCACCAACAAAACACGCAAGGCCTTCCGTGGGCCTAAGACTGGAAAATATCCACAGGTTGAGGCGGCACTGCTTGACTACATCAAGGGTCTCCGCGCGGACGGGTGTGCCGTTTCGATCGACTTGATCCGAAACCAGGCGCGCATAATTGCCCGGAAGGAGGGCATCCCGGCGCAAGATTTCCGCGCGAGCAACGGGTGGGCCACACGATTTATGCGCCGAAGTGGATTGTCACTCCGGAGGCGGACGACTTTGTGTCAGCGGCTACCCTCGGCGTATGAGGACAAGATCGTCGATTTTCATCGATTCGTGATTAGGATCCGGGAGGAGAACTTCCTGCTCTCGCAGATTGGAAACGCGGATCAGACGCCGCTCAACTTCGACATGCCTTCGAGCACAACTGTTGAACAAAAAGGTGTGCGGAGTGTGCACATAAGGACAACAGGTGCCGAGAAGCAGAGGTGCACCGTCATGCTTGCCGTAACAGCGGATGGGCGGAAGCTGCCACCGTTTGTTATTTTTAAACGGAAGACCCTCCCGAAGGCCAAGTTGCCCCCTGGAATTCATGTACGAGTACAGGAAAAGGGTTGGATGACCGCTGACCTTATGGTCGATTGGGTAAAGACTGTCTGGGGACGCCGCCCAGGGGCACTTCTTTACCCATCGCTGCTGGTCGTCGACAGCTTCCGCGGTCACCTTGTCGACTCCGTTCGGACGAAGCTGAAGGAGCTGCGGACTGATCTCGCCGTCATTCCAGGCGGTCTGACATCGATGCTGCAGCCTCTGGACGTATCCTTGAACAAACCGTTCAAGGATAATGTTCGGAGGCTGTATGCCGAATGGATGGCTGAAGGCGACCATGCCATGACTCCCGGGGGAAAGATAAAAAAGCCGTCAGTGGAGCTCCTCTGTGCGTGGGTAATGGAGGCATGGGCCATGATTTCCCCAGAAATCGTAGTCCGCAGT
The DNA here is from genome assembly GCF_013339695.2 of Rhipicephalus sanguineus. Classification (NCBI taxonomy): domain Eukaryota; kingdom Metazoa; phylum Arthropoda; class Arachnida; order Ixodida; family Ixodidae; genus Rhipicephalus; species Rhipicephalus sanguineus. Next base: position 17,304,055 of record NC_051184.2, read on the forward strand.
TTCAAAAAAACTGGAATTTCCAACGCCTTGGACGGGACGGAAGACGACGTGGTTCACGATGGCGATGGAGACGATGCTGAAGCTGGCGACGACTCTGATGACGCCGCTACGAGCGACGTCGACGGCAGTCTTGACTCTGACTCCGAGTAGTTCGGCCAAGAGACACTTTATTTGCTAGTGGCTTTAGTGTCTGCAAATAAACATTGATTTGTGTTAAACCTGTAGTTTTATTGTTAAGGTAAGTCTTGTATTAGCAGTTTTCATAGCTTGTAGTTAGTTGCTGGCGGGAGAACCTCGATTTGCGGCCGCTTCGTTTTTTTTTTTTTTTTTTCTAGCGCTCTACGTTTTCGCGGAAAATTTTCCCCGCGTAATTCTCGCACCCCCCAACTTTCCATCGGTTTTCTGGAAAAAAAAGTGCGAGGATTATGCGAGTAAATACGGTACGTACCGTAAAATTTCAAGCAAGCACCCCTCCCTTCTTCAGGAGACTTCAAATACGCACCGCCTTCTCCTCTCCCACCATTTTCACTGCTTTTATTCACTTGACGAGGGCGAATGAAAATAGCGGATGCATGCGTATTCGATAATGCATTTCATTAGAAGCACGGGTGTGCATTCTTTATTCTTAGTGGCTCTTCTGCCGCCATTTTGAATTTTGATCCATGACCAAGCAAGGGCCCCCCTCCAAATAGTGTCAGATTATTCTTCACTGTAGGGGGGGGGGGGGGGGGGCGCTTGCTCGAGATTTCATGGTAGTCCTGAAGTAATTGCTAAGTTCCTAAAGGCCATGTGCTGCGTCAAAGCACCAAAGCCGTATCAATCAATCAATCAATCAATCAATCAATCAATCAATCTTCTGCCTGCACAGTACAAGCCCAGCGGCAAGGACCAGCTGAGTGAGATCCTCCAGATGCGGCGCAATCGTGTGGACGCTGGCATGCCAGCATTTGAGGACACACCCAGAAGCCCCACTACCACAGTGGTTGTCTTGCAGAAACAGCACAGTGCAACCAGCGACTCTAAGGTCCCCACCACTGCCAGCATCGAGACAGCAGCTATGGCTACTATGACCACCACTCAGTGATGGTAAAGAAAAAGGTATTTTATTTTGTGGACAACCAGTTGCCTATGAGTCTTGTAGAGTGCTTCATCACATTTTACATAATTTTATAGCATTAATCAAAAAGTATATGGTTTCTGCACACTGCTTCCTAGCCTACTGCGCTACTGCGGGCACACTGCACACAACCTTACAGATCACTGGAGCAACCGGTGTCCAGTATGGCAGCTTAGCCTAGGATACAGGAAGTGACATCTCAAAAGGAAATCAACCAAAAATGTGGCTTTGTATGGTTTGTGTACACTTCACATCATCCCATTCCAGTAGTGTAGCCAGAAATTTCTTTTTTTTTTGGGGGGGGGGGGGTCGACTATACTTTATGTATGTTTGTGCATTTGTATATGGGTGTGTATATATACGCATGCAAAACTTTTAAAATTCTAGGCGGGGGGGAGGGGGTCTAAACCCGCCCAACTCCCCCTCTGGCTACACCAGTGTCCCGTTCCATTTCTTTGTGCCCTAGGGAGACGCTAAAGAATGCTTGTCACTTGAAGTGAGAATCTGCTTTGCTACTTTAACATCATTTGCTGTAATGCAACAGATGTAGCACAAGACAATGGTAATACACAGGCAGTGGTGCTTTCTATGAGCACTATCTTCGCCTTGTGCTAAGTCTGTCGCGCCACAGTATATCTTAGTATTCATTCAACGCCATTTTATGCAACTATAACTTGCTGGGTGCAGTTTAGAGATAATAAGCAGCACTAAATACACCAGAAAAGTACTCTGCCTGCCCTATAATGCTTAAGTAGATGATACTTTTTGTGCATCACCTTTTATGGCAGTAACAGATCTTTAATGACATTGTGGTCTGCAGTATGCCTATGTCCTTATAGAATGCAAAGGTTTCCACTGGTGCTTTACACTCTACTTTCTTCTTTTCCAGTATCCAAACTCTGGAGCAGCAGCATCCTCAACCGTCCATCTACCTTTATCCTGAAGGCATCCTACACACATTCCAAGATGACACCGTCCACATTTACTCAAGTCCATACCACATGTCAAAATATGGGCCATTATGTTTCCAGGAACACTGTTTCTATGGGAATGATATTGCGAGAAATGTTGGCCAGTGTGAAAATGTGAAACATTATTGCTTACAGCAGCAATGCTAGTCTTTCAGGTGTAGATAAAATTTAGGGAGCATGTCATGCACCGTGCAGCATGAGAAAGGCAACAGTGAATGTTGTCTATTCATCTTATTTTGTTGAGAGAGAGCACATACAGCAAATAAATATTTTTGAAAGTATTGCATTTCTTGCTTTTTAGCAATGTCACCATCAAGATCAACCCATTACAGTTCGCTCCAAATGAGTTGGTGTGCATCTACAGTCGAACCCCTCAGTAACGAAAGCGCTGGGGAAGCGATGTTTGTTCGTTCTTATGAGAATTTTATTGTCGCAAAAATGAAAAATACACACACCAGTTACTTCGCACATCCAAAATTTATTTAAAGAAGTGGCTGATCTTGCTATGTTTCACTTCGGTTTGAAGGAGCTTGACGGCGTGGCCCTCACAGCTTAACCCATATATGCCCAAACTCAGAAAAAATGACAAAACAAATATTTTTTTTCACAAACAGTGTACTTCTACTCTCAAAAGAAAGCACAAGTTCTTTATTTACAATAAACGCAACACTGTTTTTCAAGTCGTCCTATACATATAGGACACTGTGCATTAGGGGTGCTATGTGCAGGTGTGGTAAGCCTTAAAACATTTCACGTGAACACCGACATTGCATTTCTTCCTCTCCATGACGTCTTTCATACAAAGCATGCGTTTGCCCGGAGAAAGCGGTCGGCACTTGGCAGCATGAAAAGCAAGCAATGTCTAGGCTTGCACACGTTGAGAATGAGGCTTGCTTGATGTGCTGTAGGTGGCGCTAGCCATCAGCTAAAGAAATAGCGATGCTAGAGTGCATCAAAGAAGCGTCCTATATGTAGGACACTGGACATATATGGGTTAATTAGCTTTGCATAGAGTCTTCGTCGTCGTGCGCGCTGAGGAAAGGGGCAATTAATGATGTCAAAAGCATCAAGAACTTCGCCCTAACTTACATGCCTTTTTTGCGTTCTGTTGCGTTCCTCATTCTCGTCGACACATCTCATATTCTTTGCGCACACCTTGGATGATAGCGTGTCACTGAACTCTTCGTGCACGATCAGGTCGGTGTCAGCACACGAGAAGTCGTGCAGTTCAACAGCGTCTTGTATCGCTCCATCGACATGGCAAAGCGCGTCCCATGCTTCAGCCAGTGGCTGCAGGTCATCGCTGCTTGCAGAAGAAACACCCGCTTCCGTCTTCGGCATTTTCGAACTTCTGGGTTCCCAACTAGCTCATGGGTTGATAAAAATGTTGCGGATCACTACCTGAAACTGCTGTTATTGCAGGAGTGCTTTTTAAAATCTCTTGGCTGTCAAGAGGGGGCAAATACATTGAACTCTACGGACCTTCTCCAGGGACGTCAGATTTCTTCGTTGTCGCGAGAATTTCGTTTTTGTGGGCTTTTGTTGTTGAGGGGTTCAACTGTATAATCAAATTATAAAATCATACCAACTCTTTACACGTACAAAACCTGCCGTAACAAATAAAAATGTGTTGGTCCACTGAATAGCTTCTATTGCATTTGATGAAGCTTCAGGGAGGAAACAGTGACAGGTAAGTGCAATGGTGATCCTGGGCTGGCCTTGGTGTCTTGCATTCTGTATGCACGTCCTAGTGTGCTTGAAAACTACGCATCTTAAATTTAAGCTAGTGCATTTCTTTGAAGAAAGTGATTTTTCGTCTGGTCTTATAATCAAACAGCTTGCACTAAAAAAGAAATGCTGCAGTTTTGTAGATATACGTACCGAACGAAGTCTGAACAATATTTCAATTGTATGCCTGGGCACCAAGGAGGAGGAAGAAGGAGAGAGCCCAACAAAGGCAAGCGTCTGCAGCAACTCTGAAGAGAAAGCAATTATGTACATGTGAAGCCCAGCAAAACAGTGTCTTCTGCAAAACATGAAGCAAGCCTTTAATGCGACATTAGCTGTTTACTTCCAAATTTAATTATGTGTAAAAACAATACCAGACGCAATTTCGTAAAGATGCACTCCGTTGGTTCTGCATGATGACAATGTGGATGTGCTTTGAAGACGCTTTGCGCTGTGTGTGTCCCGGCCCTTCTCTGTCCGCGTCTTCAAGGCACACCGTCGTCATGCAATAAATGTCGTCCACGAAAATAGTGCTTAGTGCTGGAAGGGGATATGCAACACAGGTGCTATCTCCTCGTGTCCCTGCTTATCCAGCACTATTTTCGTCGACGATGTTGTACCAACACGCCTAAATGGAAACTCTGCAATAAATGTTTTTGAAAAAACATATTTACAGGAGAAAAACAAAAAACTATTGAATAATAGCAAAAATGCCACTTCTAACATGCTTTGCAGTCGGGTGCAAGCCCAAGGCAACTCCAAAAAGTGGCATTTCGTTTTAGAGATATATTTCTAGAATGAGCTATGGGAACATTTTGATCGCAACAAGGGCTCACTTAGTTGTGTGCCTCCTGCAGTGCGTCTTTCGCACATCTTCCGCAGCCCCCATCTCCCACTTCTTTCTCTTGGGCAAATATAGAAGCTACGTACGCCTGGGAACTTCGGCACGCAGCTGCACGCTCTGCGACCTATTAACGTACGCGAAAACTGTCGTACAGCGTTGTGTAGTTACCTGTTTAACGACGTCCAGCACTCGAAGTAGAACCCTTGACTCACGTCGGTACTCGTTTTTGACCTTTTCTTCGAAGATACTGGAACGCCAGCCGCAGCTAGAAGTTGTAGTTCCCGCGCACTCAAACGTTTTCCGCTTCTTTTCCGCGTTCCCGCCTTTAGTGATGCCAGAGGGCGCTGCAGTTAAGTTGGGTTTTAATTCTCTTTGTTGTAAAATTTATAGCAACTTTATAACAAACAACATTAACAACGTTAATATTTTGCACATACGTGAGTTATAGTGTGCGCGTTTGCGTGTATTAGGTTAAGTAAACTTTAATCATCACACTGAGCGGATTTCAGAACTGTTCAAGTGGCAACGTTAGAAAAGAAAAAGTCAACATGGAGGTTGAAAACGTCGACGACGCTCATGTGCACAAACGAAATATTTCTCAGATCAAAAACAAGAAAAGGAGGCTCGAAGAGTACCTGAAGCTTAAACGAGCAAAGCAAAAGGTAAGCACTGGTCACCTTTTTCTCGCGTCAGCTATCGCTGACCGAACTGTCGCCATTATATAACCCACGTGGCCAGTCGATCGCCGATTGAATGAAACGTTTGGAAGTGGAGTTTTGCTTCGGTTTGTATTTTTGCGTTTCCTTTCCAAGACTGTCTTAATAGCCAGCGTTATAGATTACCAATGCACGACATTAGCGGTTAAGGCTTGTGTCTATCACTCTAATAGTCTCCGACGTTTTGTGGTCAATGCGAAAGTAAATAATCGTAGACATTCCACCTCTGAAGTATGTTGTCACCTTAGTGCTGTACCCATTTGAAAACGACTCGCCTACTAACCTAAACAACGTTTATTCGGATTCCACATTTGTTTAACTTTATGCTATATGAATTACTCGTTTTCCTGTCGATTGTATTTCCAATTGAAGCGTGAATATAACTGCAGGTTGTTCTTCGAACGACGACATCCTTTAGTAAAGCAATGAATCGGACTAGTTGGTGCACGTTCATGTTGAAATTTGCTCAGTGTAGCAGACTAATGAACGACGAAGAAAGAGCGACGCGTACGTGCACTTGTTCTTTGTTCTTCGTCCTTCAGTAACTGTTATACTTTGCGCATTTCAACGTGAAACTGACCTCTTCTCGGTTCGACTTAACTTAAAAGGTGGATTTGGTAGTGTGACGCATTATGAATATTATCTGTCAACCATATGAGCGTTAAGGAAGGAGTAAATTCTGAATCAATTTTCCAAACCCGAACAGCTCAAGCGGCAAGCGCAGAAAAAACGTCGAAAGGAAGCTGAAGCCCTTGGTGAAAATGTAAGTGCGTTGTTTGCTTTTTTTTTCGCGTTTTCTTTTGCGTTTAAGCTGCCAAAACCCATACATAAATCGATACACTCTATTCTTGATCCTATTTTTTTTTCAGGCACCTCCAAAGCAGACACCGCGTACCATTGAAAACACCAGGGAACCAGATGACACCATGGTACAGGCAGACGACGAAGAGGTGCGTATCCGTAGAGCCTTTGCTTTCTACATTAACCCTCTATTATTGTAGAAAACGTCGAGTCACTACTGTTTGCCGCTTGCAGGTTCAGCTGGATGAAGCAATGGACGAAATGGCTGCCTACTTCCGAAAGGAGTATGTCCCCAAGCTGCTTATTACCACAAGTGACAACCCACACACAGTGAGTTTGCAGGGGAGGTCAAGTAGTTGCATTAGTTTCGTGGCTGAAGGATCGAATTTGGGGCGACTTGCGTGACAACCTCTCACTACCTCGGGGGGTCAACTAGTTTTGCTGTTTCAGTGTCCGCAGTAGGAGACAGAGAGAGAGAATAAACATCTTTATTTTGATTTCATTCAGGCATCATCTTTGGGGTGGTCTCCCCATTCCAGGAAACCATAGGCTTTCGCCGTGTCAACAGCCCTCGCTACCAGCGGGCGCTGGTCTTCGAGGGTGTGGCTGGCTAAGGCTTTACCCCCTTCATGTCCTCCCCACAGTGCCAATTTTGTGGAGCACAGGGCACACTATACCATGTGGTAGAGGGGTGTGCACAGTCACCTATAAGTACATCTAATCCATACCACACGCCTGAGCTTTGGGAGCGAGCCTTAGCCATCTACAATAGGAACAGTCACATCTTCCCAGTCGAATTTCGATGCTTTCGTCGTATTTTTTAAAAATATTTTTGTGCAATATCCCTTTGAAGGGTTGCCTCAGTTACAATCAAAATGAGACACAGAAAGCATGCAGGAGAAAACATAAGTGTTTCTTTGTTCCCTGCTTCGTGTGTCTCCTAATTATGTTTTATATTTTTTATAGTGTGTACCAACTAGGCCATGAGCATGTTTCTTTAAAGCATACATTCCAAAACTGCAGCATTTGCTGCTTATTCACCCCTTGCCGACACTCAGCTGTTATACCAGCTTGCCTCTTTTAACTACAGCCTGTGACTCCTGGTGCCAGCAGAGGCTTAACACAATGTGACACCTGCTGTTACTGCTTTATATCAAAACACCAATTTTGAGCAAAATTCTTTTAGTTTCAGTCTGCATAAACGTGAGCGAACCAGTATTGTGTAACCTACAGTATCCTTGTCTTGTGTTTCTGCGGTGCCTGTTGCAGCGAACCATCAAGTTCTGCCGCGAACTCAAGCAGAGCATACCCAATGCTGATTTCCGGTGGCGCAATCGTTCGCGGATCAAGAAGACTGTCGAGCACGCCATTGCACGCGGATACTCGGATATTGCCGTGATCAATGAAGACCGCAGGCATCCCAGTGAGTTGCATTGCAATGAGTCATCTGCAGATTTTGTGCATAAAAGTGTTACCACTTCTGCTAGGCTGCATTGTAACAGCATGTTTGATTGGCCTCATTTCTCTTCTTTCTCTCTCTTTTTTTTTTCCTTGAGAACATATGGTAGTAGAAATCAGCCAACAAGCCTAAATAAACTAATGCCTGATACACTAGCGTTTCAGAACAATATTTTGACCACATTATCTAAAATAATTTGTTGTTGTCTTTTCTGCACCTCTGTTTCCTATGTATTCCGTACTTCAGGTAAGAAACAATTGCCTTTGGAGGTAGTTAAAACCTTCCATGAAATAAACTGAAGCCAATTAAATGCATAGCTCCGAGCACTGGCTTGCACTCAGCAATAATGTTGGTAGTTTTTGGAATTCTTTTATTGTTGCTGATCAGAGTTGCAATTAAGAACTGTTATGCCACTTCTGGCACCCTTTCAAATTCAGTGCATTTCTTTATTGATAAATTATTTGCCAACTATCCATGAGCATGCAGTGTCAAGACGCCGACAACACAGAAACTGTTTAAAAAGATTCACAAGTTTCAAGACAGTGCCTCTTGCCGCCATAGGCATGTGCAGGGTCCTGAATGATGGGCCACCATAGCCTAACAGTGCCCAACCCCTTGCCCTCGCTGCCCTTGGCACTTGATAAAAAGAAGCTCACTTGCAAAAACTAATTATTAGGGGTGTGCGAATATTCGAAATTTCGAATATTTTTCGAATAGTGTTTGCTATTCGATTCGATTCGCACTGAAATTTTACTATTCGAACTATTCGAACTTCCCAAAGACAAATGCAGTCAACATCCGGTTGAAAGTGACCCCTTCAGATTTTCAATATGCTTCACCTCATTACACTATCGTATTGCGGCAAAGCTGCCTTTCAAGCTCCGTTACGGTCGAACTTAGCCAAGAGACAAAGTCCGGTTGAAAATGGTCCCTAGATTTTCAATATGCTTCACCTCATCACACCCCCGTATTGCGGCAAAGCTGCCTTTTAAGCTCCGTTACGGTCGAACTGAGGCAAGAGACAGTCAACGTCTAATTGGAAGTGGTCCCTAGATTTTCAATATGCTTCACCTCATCACACCCCCGTATTGCGGCAAAGCTGCCTTTTAAGCTCCGTTACGGTCGAACTGAGGCAAGAGACAGTCAACGTCCGTTTGGAAGTGGTCCCTAGATTTTCAATATGCTTCACCTCATCACACCCCCGTATTGCGGCAAAGCTGCCTTTCAAGCTCCGCTGCGGTCGCAAATGTATTACTCAAGAAAACGCTGGTTCTAATATGGAGATGAAAGATGTGGCAGAGTTGGGGGCTCAATTAATGCTGTTTTGGACCTGAAATTTGGGCAGGAAGTCCGAAAAATCGGACGCCTAAGCTTTTTAGCATCCTAAATTTCAGATGTTCTTATATATTGACATCTACGAGGCAGATTTGGAACTCCGGACTTGAAGGGCGCACACCCTTGTCTGCCACATCAGTTGGGCTTCCACAGAAGTTGAAGAGAAGGAGAGGCTGAGGAAATGGCATCTCTGCCTATCACGTGTAAAGTGTTGTCGGCAACACTTTGGTTGCACCAAATCATGTACATAAATACAATTCGGCCTCTACATTGCCTCATTCTTGGTAAGAAAGACAACTATGAAATATGACCCCACCAGCGCTTCATCAACCTAGCGAAAAGAAACACTTTCATGTTGCTATCTCACAAGAACATACTTAGGGATTCTCTGCAACTTTTTCTGTAATTTCACTTCGAATTATTCGAAAAATGGTTGAGAAATATTCGAAAATTATTCGAAATTATTCGATTCGATTCGCACTCAATCTTTATTATTCGAATTCGCTTCGCACCCAAAATTTTGCTATTCGCACAGCTCTACTAATTATTACTTAAGCTGTTATCTAAGGCAATTGTGCACACAGTGAAGTCTTTCAACGCTCTTCGTCATTCATATGTGTGCTTCCAAATGCTGCTTGCAAAATAAGTTGCTAGACCAAATCCCCCCCATGTGCATCACCACGTCTGTGTCGCTAAGGCTGAGCTAGTTGTTCTTGCAGAAACATTGAGAAGTCTGTCTTGGTATGTCTTTGTAGTGTTCCTTCGTAACTGTCTATGAAGAACAACAATCAAATCGTATAAGCTTTCCGTATGTAATAGGTGATCTTTATTGTAGTGGAAGGTCTTGGGACAGATTTTACAGTTATGCCTCAAGAACAACTTGGCTTCATAATGTCACTGAGCTGTCACAAGTTTTCGTGTTAGTTTGCTTAGAATTTAAAATTCTCCTGCCCTCCCAGATGGACTCCTCCTGACACACTTACCCGATGGGCCAACTGCATACTTCAGGATAAGCAACATAAAGTTTTGCAAGGACATCAAGGTCAGTGACCTAAATTTTGATCAAGCATACAGAATGCGCTGTATGGCTGTACAGACATTGAATGTCGAGAATTCAAAGTTCTGGCAGCTACACGACAGCTAGCTTCAGTCCTGAAGAGATGCTGTCATAGTTGCATGTGCTGGAACTGTTTACTGTTTGTTGCATGTGCTGAAGCTGTTTACTGTTTGTTATAAATGAACACAAAGTTGTCTTCATTTGTGATGGTACATTGGTTTCTGCAACAGGAGCAAAGAGGCAGTGCAGATTTGGATGAAATTCGGCAGAAATGCTTCATCTTGCCATATTCAATCATGTGGAGCCAAATAAATACTCCTTTTTTAATTACCTTCCCATTGTAAACCTATTTCATGTACTGTTTTTAAGTGATAGATATTTGGACACGCCTGGCATGCTGTCGCTTCACTTCTGGGGCCCCTTCCAATAAGCTTAACTTTTGATACGATAAAGCCAGTTTTTACAGCCCTTTCGAGTTCGTTTTAAGGGAAGTCTACTGCATTCCTCAAAATTCCTTAGCAAGAATGCAGCCTCACTGAAACTATTTCTCGCGGCGAATGGCAGCCTTTTTACACTGAAAGCTGTTATGAGATCACAACAACCGCCAATTTTGGTGCCGTAGTTGTCCGCTGCCGCCGGTGTCTGTAACCACTACCACACACAACGAGAAAAAAAGTACTCAGGATCAAGTGTGATTCGAACCCAGGCCCTCTGCGTGGCAGTCGAGTATTCTACCACAGAGTCACCATGACGGGGCTTGGAACTCCATTGCAGCAGAACCCTATACAGGCTTCATGTCGGCCAAGGAATCACGTTAACAGATGTAATATAACGTGGCAGGAGAGTAAAATAACAACCAGGCACCACGCATTGCAAATTGCGCAACAAGTGGGTGGTTTAAAGATTCCCACCCTTTACAAATGGCTCAGCCATAATTCTTCGTCATGAGCCACAGCATCAACAAAGTGCACATAATGCCTTACAGATGTGTAGTGGGTACATCAGTTCTCTGCAGAATCATGAATAATGGCATAGTGTGTATTTCCCTACTTTCCAAAATTATGATGATTTATGGCGCAGTCGGCACCTTGCTGCTGTACTTGTAGTAGTCGCCCCAGGAGAGTTTACAACGGGCTCTAGAAAGGCCGCTCCTCCAGCTTTCACTGTGACAGTGCTGCGTGTGCGGCGCAGGCTTGGCATTTTTTGGGTGGTCAGCTCACACGGGTTTGTTAACACAGGGTCGTGCTGCCTACAGTGCACACCGTCCGGAAGTGATTCTGAACAACTTCAACACAAGGCTGGGCCACTCCGTCGCACGAATGCTCGCATCACTGTTCCACTATGACCCCCAGTTCCAAGGGCGTCGGGTCGTCACCTTTCACAACCAGAGAGACTACATCTTCTTCCGGCACCACAGGTTAGTCTGCTGTAGACCGTAAAGGAAGCACTCCGCGTGGCTACCTTAAGTGCCTCGTTTGAATCTGTTGTGTGCATTTGCGGATGCAGGTACGAGTTCAGGAATGCAGAGAAAGTGAGCATCCAGGAAATAGGGCCCCGGTTCACACTGCGGCTCAAGAGCCTACAGAAAGGAACGTTCGACTCCAAGTTCGGAGAGTACGAGTGGGTGCTTAAGGTGAGGGGGAATTATTCACATGGGTACTCATCACATGGGTACTTTTAAGCGTGCTTTACTGGAGCTTAATCATTATCGAAACAAACCTTTAGTTATCCATGCAGGCTGCTGCGCTAAGCTGCATGGAAAAGCACTCGCAGGCTGTTTACACCAGCTCACACTCAGCACTTTGCAAATGACAGCACCTTCGTTTGTGCCCATGTATGATTACTGTGGGATGATAAGTGCTACAGGACAAAGAGCACTTCTTTAGCACCAGAACCCGCAAGAACATAGGGAAAGAGGAAAAGTTTGTAGGTGCGCCTAATTAATGAAATAATTAGGCCTACAGATGGTAAATAGCATTGTGGCATTTAGACCCACTCTCACTGCGAGACAATAACCAATGTGATAATGAAAGCAGTGCTGAACCAAATACCAATCGGTTAGTCATGCTCCCCATGCATTGGTTCAGCACACACCAAATCTCACACCCTAATTCGGTACGATTTTCACACTGTGAAATGACCATTATATCTGAATGCAAGAGTAGGCAAGGTGTAGCTCGAGAGCCAACTTGATGGTGCCTGAACTTCCTTGTTTCTTGACATAGAGTGCTGAAATTTGGCACACGCACTACAAATCATATTAAAGAGATCAATTAAATTTTTGCTAACATATTTCTATTAGTTGTCGTGTTATAAGAATTCACAAGTTCCTTGTTGGTGGAAAGCCTGACACAATGATGAAACATGCTAGAGGGCTGGAACTATTTTGTATGTTGGCTCGCATGTTTGTACACTAATAAATTTTTTTTACTGTTCTAATAATTTTCTGCTTAAAGGGCCCCTCACCAGGTTTGACAATTTTGATTTGACGAGCGCAATGCATACACTGGGCGTTCACGATCACATCTGCCAAAATTTGCAGCGCTACGCGCCGCGGAAATGGGTCAAATTTCAAGGTGAACGCTGCTTGCCCTTCCTCTCGCGGGCGCGCGCTTTAGAGACTGAGGGGATGACGTACATGAGAAAATGGCCCTACGTAGATGGTAGTGCTGTGACGTCGCTCCTCTACGTAGACAACTGTGCTCTGACGTCGCCAACAGTAGCAGGTGACACTGCGATAATTATTTGACACGACATGTGTAGTTTGTGTAATTTGTTGGTTGAATAGATTAATAAAACTTGAGAGAAATAATGAGACACACAAAGGGAATGTGTGCGGCTTTTTCATTTTTTTTTTCGTGAATTGCAGCAAGATGCGGGGATAATGTGCCTCCCTTTCCCATGCGTTCGTGTCCCCGCGGTTAGCGCATCGAGCAGACGCCAGCCCTGGAAACGAAAGTAATGTTCTGGCGCGTTCGAGCACTCCACTCGTTATGCTCATTTATTCTATCGCGTCCAAGTAAACGTTAATGCGGCACTGGCTCATGATACGGCCACTCTCGTGCCCGTACAAATGTCTCAACTTTCATGCCCGTCCCGCAGAAACAGGCAGTACACCACAGAGAACGCCGACAAAACGCCCACGGCCGATACATAAAAGGAAAGGTAGCAGCCGTGCAACGCCGCTCGCGTGCTCGGGCTGGCTCGGGCACGTCATGCGCACGTGACCATGCCTGCGCATGACGTGACCATGCCTGCGCATGACGTGTTCATGCGTATGTGTCAAGTGAAGAGGGCAGGGAAGGGATTTGGCTTGCTAAGGCTACACGGGGCGAGTGGCAAGGGTTTGAAATTCGCCTCCTCGCGTGATGGTTTCGCGCCGCTACAAATTATTGTATTTCTCAGCTCGTAATGAACCGATTTGAAAAATTCTTGCGGCATACTGCTCTTCTTTCGGCACACAACAACTTCCAGCGTCTAACTAAAATTTGCTATGTGGCCTGGTGAGGGGCCCTTTAACATTAAACGCACATGATTGTGTTTTCTGACTTGATTTGTCAATGGCCTGCAAAATAAGTTTTCGAGGATTTAATAAATAGTAATGCAGTAGAACTCTGCTGATACGTTTTTGAAGGGAACATGAGAAATAAACGTGAGAGCTGGGAAACGCAAGAGCCGAGAAACAGAAAAATATTTAATGGTACAAAATTTTATTTCAATGCTTACGCTTGAAAAAAACCATGCAACGTTGTCTTGAGCTCATACCCAAGCAGCATGAAAACTTTCTCGAGCACCTGCAGTGTCATGTCATTTGAATAAATCTACTGCCACCATGGCCGACACCTGACAAGCAATCACTTTTGGCGATACGTTCACGAGATTGTCACCGGATGCGTCACCGTCTCCGAGCTGTAATGTAGCACTATTTGCATAGTGTCGTACCATTGTGGCTCGTACTAGACGTTCGAACGCCTCGCGAAAATGAAAGTTCCCCTGAAAGCGATCATTGAAGAAGATGACCCCTGCTTCATCAACTCCTAAACTTCGTCACGCATTGGCACTCTTGGCCACTATCTAGTAGACAGATAGAACCACAGAGCTGAGAATGGCATTATCCACTGAAATGTAATCAACGTATTCGATTCTTTAGGCACCAACATTTGTAGCTGTGAAAGAACTATATATACACAACATGACCAACCCAATGAATCCAACCGCGAGCCACACAGACTCCTCCAAGAAATAATGATGACGACGAGTCCACGCCAATTTGATGGCAGAAACAAACGCCAGTCTCGAAGGCCTTACTTTCGCGAGTGCTAAAAACAAGTTTGAAACTAATTACGTCATAGACGTTATTTTTGCATTACGAATCTCGAAGGCGATGCCTTTGTTCGCGGCAACCAAAGGTATGTTATGCGTGTCGCTTGCACAGCTCATTGAGCTAAACAGTCAAGCTAGGCCAAGCTGCGTAAAAAGTCAACATGGCCACTCTCTTCCATAGTCGCTCGGCCGGCTCGGAGCGCACTTTGAGACGTAGGTGAAGAGCACGGCTCCGGAAATTTCTACCATCTCGTGTTTTTTAACGTGCACCTAAATCTAAGTACACAAGTCTCCTGCATTTCACCTCCATCGAAATGTGGCTGCCATGGCCGAGATTCGATCCCAAGACCTTGGGGTCAGCAGTCGAGCACCATAACCACTACACCACCGTGTAGTGCGAGGATGTAATACTAAAAGGGCTGTTTAGTGAACTAGTGTTGGTAACGAGGATGAAGATGCGGTCACGGACCAAGTCAAGGTGAAAACACAGACATTTCGGGACCCATATGGCTTCCTTGATCACGCTAAGGAACCCGTATGGGTCCCGAAATGTCTGTGTTTTCACCTTGACTTGGTCAGTGACCGCATCTTCATCCTCATCATGTTACCTGACCAGACAAACTTTCGTCAAACTCTTTGACTACATAGTAGTGTTCGTAACATTGCTGTGTTTCTGTCAATGTGGAATGCTGGTTTAATAACTTAAGTTCCCGCTTTTCATTTTCACAGAGACACGAAATGGAGACCAGCAGAAGAAGATTCTTCCTGTAATCAAGACTGCCACAAGTGCAAATGCTATCATCATCACTGTCCAAGTCCTCTGTAGTGATCGGTCCATGCCAGTGCACATAAGTCATATCCGAGATGTGCTGATCGGCCAGAACATGACTAGTGATTTCTTGGAACCATCGCGTTATGAACCTTGTTCTCTCAGACTTGATGCAACCTCCTCAGTCGCACTGAATGCAGAATAACAAAAAGGTGTTCTGAAGAGTCGCTCCCGGTCAATATTTATTTTAAAAACAGTGAAAAAAACACACAGCCAGAGCAAACAGCTGTTCCCAATGAAATGATCTGAAACCACCTTGTGGTCCTTTGCCAGCATGAAAACAGCATGCCTGAAACAGTTTGTGCAGACAAGACCATAACATGTTTGCCTGGAATGTTCTGTGTTCGATAGCTCCTCCAAAACAACTCCTTTGTAGGAAGCATCATGTGTGCTTCAGCTGTGCAAATGCAACAGTCACCCAGAGGAAGCGCTGGAAATTCCTGTCCTCAGTTTCTCTTGGAGTCATCGGAAGGAGACAGGAAGCGTTTCCTTTGCTTCAGCAGGTGGCCGAACAGCTGGGGAAAGACTGAAATGGGGGAAAAAGTGTTACAAGCATGTAACTTGCAGTGCATAAAATACACAGTTTAGACATTAGTTACATGTTCGCATGAAAAGATATTGCAGTCGGGCCTTTCCCTAGATCACAGCTGGCCTCACATGGTTAATGAGTCCGGCAAAAGGCAGTGCATTTCCTTAAACTGGTGCAGCATGCTCTTCTTTTACTTCCTGACAAAGGTTATCTGTACACATGCCTACAGCAGGTAGATGCTTTGCCCACATATCCTATACATCAGTATTGCATTCCTGAATTCAAAAGCACCAACATTTAGAGACTGCACAGTGGGTTGTGATGGATGTGTGGTAGTGGGTGGCTCCAGATCAGTTGAAAGCATCTGCACCTAAATCTAAAAAACTGGAGAGCATTTCTCAATTTATCCTCTCGTGGGCGGGAATCAAACCCGCAACCTTGCAATGATCAGCAGAATGCCACAGCTACTGAGTCACCAGGATGGTTTGGAATCGAAGGTTTACGGGGTCCTTAATCTGAAGATTTTTCACAGCTTGGTCACATGGAGTGACATTCAAGCTTCCATCCTGCACTAATAAATGCAAAGACAATAGAGTTGTATAGATTTACTGGTTGCAAGCATAAGCTGGTTTGTAGTTCAACTTACTTGCACCTCAAACTTTTGATGCAGACTGTAGTCCTGTGCAATATATAGTTAAAGGCACAGATCTATAGTATGCTACAAGTTAATGTCACGGTTGCTGCACAGCCTTTCTGCGAGAATTAGCAAAAAGTTTAAAATCCTCTTATTACTTATTCCTCAAAAATCTGGTAATTCCATGCCACCAGGTGTCTGTGACATAGTATTAGTAGCACCTTTCCATACTGTGCACTCCCATAGACGAGACTTTCTCAACACGCCATGGGCATTGCACTGTGTAAGCACAGGAACTATGTTGGTTTTCAACTTTCCAGGCTCTACGTCTTACCTAGCTTTTGTTCTAGTTTTGGAAGCTTTTCATGGTGTGTCCTCTCCACAAACATACATGCAATTTTGCATGAACGTTTCTCTATATCCACACTACCTAGAACGAAGTTTCTTACACTGTTCAAAATTTTCACTGCAGTTGGCTCCAACAGCTATTTGTAGTAAAAGCCAAGTGATGACAACCTTGTGTTGTATCACCATGCACTGCACCTTTACTGAAGCACCCTGACATCTGTTTGTTTATTAGGAAAAAGAAACGTAAAAATATTCGCAATACTGTGTACATTCTACGTATCTTTTAATTTCCTGCCCTTACAGTTTATGTTCACTGACATGAGATATGATTTGGCAGCTGAGACTCAACAGTATGCCACCACTGTAACTGAAGTATCTGAGAAGAAAAAATGGCCACATGTGTCCCTACTTCATGGAACAACTGTTTCCAGGATCTTGAGATAGTCCTTTAATTTCCCCCCAGGGGTCTTTTGTACCGATCGTATTTGTTTGGCCACGAGAACTTGCACGCAAGCAAAAGTCACACTACAGATTGAATCTTGTTTCTGACAGGCCTCACTCGTACACATGCTTTCCAGTACATCACCAACTTACAGGGCAGGTAGGAGGCAATGACAAGGATGACGAATGTGTAGTAATCAAAGGAGAAGTTGAGCTGGTTCGGCAGAGGGTACGTGAAGAGGCCTCGCTTGCGGATGTACGGCAAGGCCGCCACCATTGTCACAATCTCACCCTGGGTAGAAGAGTAGCGCTTCAGCTTCTAAGCAGACCAGTAAATCAAGCAAAATGCTAGATGGGTGTTGAAAAGAATTATTAACAAGCCAAAACACCCTCACAAAAGGGCATTACATAAGAGGGGATATGTACTGATGCAGTGATTTACAAAGAAAAATTATTACGGGATATAAGCATTACAGTCAAACAAAATTACTAGCCAATATTGCTAAAGGCCAGTGCCATTAATAAAGAAATATGGCGGTCCTAGAGCCAGCACTGACTTCTGCCCTAAACCTAAGCAGCATATCTCCTGGTGTGTGTGTGTCATCCCATTCGAGTCCTCCATGTAACATTTTGGTGAGCGTTCTCTGTCCTCATCACAGAGCTTTGAAGCTCCTATATTGATACATCTATACAATAGATAATATTGATGCTGGCAACGTGAGTAAATTGTGCGCAAATGCCACCAAAGTATGCTTGCTCAATAGGTTTGCAACAGTTGGGATGCTTACCGAAACACCAGTTGGATACAGCACCAGAAAGAAGGAGTACCTGCAGGGCACCAAGCAGAAATATGTGAGAAATGCAAATAGTATGTAATAGGGAGCGATGGAAAGATTTAAAAAGAAAATGTGTTTGTAGCTGTAGAGAATGCCAGTTCTTAAATTTTAAACCAAGTCTTGGGGGTTTCGTTTGCCACGTAAGTTTTTACCACTGCACTTACATACGGTACGATTCATTCACCACAGCAAAGTCTTTTTGAGCGAATCATTACATTTGAGTTTAGTGCTATATTTCATCGATTCTGACCTGCAAATTTTTTCTCCAAGAAGGTCACAAGTACGAGGGTGGTAATTCGAGCTAATTGGTTATTTACGATGGTGTAAAATAGCACATAGACAACGGATAAGCACGATACATACAAGCAGTACAAGTACAACAAGTATGAGTACGACATGAGCATCAGAATCGGGTAGGAAACCAGAACTGCAGTGAGTGCCATAAAATCCAAGATTTATATACACACTCTCCAGGTGGAGTGTGACCTATAGCTTCTTCTCGCCTCCAAATCGGAAGACGTCGCTCTTTTCCTCACCATTAAAATCTTCTGGGGCAACGATCAATAGCGTTGCATTTCTCATTTTTCAAGGTATGAGAATCTGGGTGCATTCTACAATCACGAGGGTCGTGGACGGGAACTATTCTCTTTCGTAAACCTTCCTTCACCTTGCACGCTCCTGGTTAAGTCTCAGATTGCATAGTGACCGCCCCGGAAAGCTATTGGTGCCAGGTTTGAATCCCATACCAGGACAAATTCTTCACCAGCTGGGAAGCTTTCCGAGATATCCATGCAGATTTCCCTGTAGCCTTTCATGAACCACGGAGCTAACTTGTCACATTCCTCTATGCCACACCACCTCTACTGACAATGACTGCACATTTCTACAGCCTGGTTGCACAACTGCTTCGAGGCTCCAATGCACGCAGCTGTGCTGGCTACCCCACACAGCTTTTGTTTGAGACTTTGGTCCTGAAGAACCACAGCAGCTTCCAAAAAAACACTAGAAAGGGGCCATCACTAACTGTTCTCGCTTGTTTGCACTCATTAATAGTTTAATCAAATAAAAATGAAAGATACTGGCACAAAAGCCACATCTGGATCAGAATAATGGCATAACACGATTCCAACGATATGCTGTTCTGCACGCTGTCACTGGCTTCAAGCTGCGCTCCACTTGCAACACTGCCAGGAGCAAGTTATTCAGAACAGCTGCTAGTAAGGTAGACCTGTCAACTTTGGAATGTACAAAAAATAGCACAGTCAAAGAGTAGGATCATTCCTCATTTTGGTTGTTAATTTCTATATACCTGCGACACACAAAGAAAAGTTTCTGTTGTTCATTTACAAGTATTTGCAGTAACAATATCGACTGCTGTTATACAATGTTTCTGTAGTAGCATCACTGCTGCCAGTTAGTCTCAATAACCAGCTAATGTACAAATAATACTACAAAAAAATTGGCAGGAACTATATAGTATGTATACTTTTAGAAGATCAGTTTTACCTTAGAAGCAATATATTGTAATGAAATATATTGTAAAATAGCTGGTGCCAAAACAACAATTGCAAAGAAGTTCTAAAAGTCAATTATTTTACGATAAAATTGGTGCAGTTGAGAGGTGTGCAGTAAGAAATGTACGTACTTTACCAGGGCCCAATTTAGACTGCGTCCTCTAGTTGAAACTCGGCATATTGAACATAGATGTAACTATTTGTTGGATATAACACAGTAAACCTAAAGTGTTTTCGCACACAAAATTAACATATGCCACCAATGCACCAATGAATACCACGCATAATCGTAGGTCAGCACAGTAAATGACACTCACTCAGACTTAAGCAAAAATTACAGCAGAGTCTCGTTAAATAAAATCTGAAGGGACCAGGAAAATGTGTTTCGTTAATCAGGAGTTCCATTTAATCAGAGATGAACGGGGATGCAGAAATCCAGTATGAAACCAATCAAGCTAGAGGCAGTTTTGTTTAAAATTGCATTTAAGAGATTTTCCTGTTACTGAGAGTCTAGTGTATATTATTGCTCTCAGGGCTCACTCAGAATCAGACTAACCAATATTCTGTTCAGCCAAACTTGCTAAGACTCGTTAAAACCTAACTCAACCTGGCTCAATCTAACTCAAAAAAATTTTTATTCAGCCAGTCTTACTCAGATTCAAGTGTCAGTCCGAGTGAGTTGACTCGTGAGTGAGTTTGCTGACCTGTGCACATAACAGGGGTACTGTCATGTTGGATGTGACTGTTATCACAAGGTTCAGACTGCACGCTGCCAAGCTGCACCTGTTACCAGCACAGACATCTACGAAGCAACACATATGCACAGAAGTCTGAACACTCGTCAAATGGGGCTCACCTGCACCAGGACAGCAGGTATGGGCAAGAGTTGTACAGCGTGGTGCCGTAGAACGCGTATCGTGTGATCTCTGCCAGACACCACGCGACCAACAGCATCATAATGCCGAACTGGTCCTGGCACTGCATGTAACGGGTTCTCACATCAGCAACAGTCTTGCTTGTATTTCATAGTGTCTACGGGTAGCATGGACGAAGGACATACAAACAATATTACTTTCACTCTGCACTGCATGCATCAATAAGGGTACAAAGAAAACAAGGGAAGAATATAAACCGAAAATTCACCTCGTAATGTTGTCAGCAAAGGGAAGCACAATGCCCTTCGCACACAACTACATCAAGCTGCGAAACTGTGCCTGCTGTGCACTTGTCCCTTTGCTTTCCCTAGCTTCACTTTCTGTTGCCCTCATGTGGCAGTAACGAGCATAAATTGAGCCATTCAGTTCTTCTCACCCACAGCACTGCACAGCGTGAGCTACAACATTGGCAGCTTCAATGCCATAAGGTAGTAAGCGAACGTTTATCGGTCAGTCGCCTTCTCCCAACTTCACGTAACATACAATGTCAACTGTTAAAATGAGCTTCCATATCCATCACCATTTCCATGAGTGGCACTGGCTAAACTAATAAAAAGTCTAACACACATAGAGGAATGACAGAGAAAGTGTATGGGAGGGTAACTGTTACGGTAGCTTAATCACTTGAGCAACACGAACATTGAGCTTGTAAAAGTTTAAGCTTGACGTTTACAATACTGTGCAGAGCCACATTGGCATTCACTATCGCTACTGCAGCTATGCAACTTGTTTAAACGAATGCAGAGTGATGGCAAATCTTAGGACCCGGCTAACTATGATTATCAAGACTCATATGGTAAATAAACTAGGCTATATGTGTGTCAGCATACCCTCCAGTGCGTTATCAAACCATGAACTTGAATACCTTGCCTGGTTTTAGGGCAAACGTCAACACTTGTTTCACCCATGCCATTTCATGTGCATAAGCCTCGTGTAGAGTTTCTTTGCCTTGGCTTCCTCTCCCCTGGCACTAGTATATATACTTATCTGTTTGTGGAAACAAAATCAGCTGTAAAATTTTCTCGCATATAACCCACTCCCCCCCCCCCCCCCCCACATACAACCCACACCCCCACTTCTTTTTTTATATATATTTTTTCATCTCTTTCTCTTTTTCTTATTATTGTTTCTGTTTTTCAATTCACACGTGACCTCCAACGCTTTTGCTGGCTTCACTGTCTGTTTGCTTCAAATGGCTGTGACTAAATAAAAACCTTGCCCTGCTCTATTCTTCTCACTTGGCATGCCTCAACACACAGAAAACAAAATAAATTTGCTTAAATTAATAAAATGGTTCAAAACCGTGTAATAACAAGATTAATACTTAATAATTTTAGCATAACAAAGACGTAACACAGATGTATGCCAGGGGGCGCCAGCTGCAAACAGCAGTGCTTCTAATATCATCGTATACACATTCTCGCAATGCACTTGCAGAAAGGTACTCCAAGATCTGAAGGGTGATGAAACCAGCAATAGGTTCAGAACAGTAGCACAGAGAGAACTTGTATTATTACGTTCAAGACAACAGGTAAATCGACGAAGTGGAAAAAATGCGGAAAGTTTGCACTTAGTCTCGCAAAGCTCGCCACAGCAAAGCACGAGCTCGCTGGCCAACCTATTTCTCTATAGAGCTGGGCGGCATTCTTTGTTTCTCTTTAGTTTTCTCTTTCTTTTCCTCTCTTCTCTCTGTTTTTCCGTTTATTTCTGTTATTTCTATTTTTCTCTGTCCCTTTTTTCTATCTCTTTCTATCTTTCTTTCCTATATTTGTCTCTCTCTCTCTCTCTCTCTCTCTATTTATCGCTTGCTACCCCTTTCTATCTTTTTTCCCCTCTCCCTATTTTTTATTTCTTTTTTGTCTCTTTCTTTCTGAATTATTTTCTCTCTCGTTCTCATTCTTGATATGCTATGCATTACTCTCTTCCCTCCTTCTTTCCCTCCTCCTCGCCCTCACTTCCCTTTTCTGCCTCTTTGCTATGAGATACTATACAAGGCTGTGCTATGTACTGTCAGCGTGCCTGGATAGCCGAGTGGTTAAGACGCTCGCCTTCGATTATGTACACAAGTTCCTCTGTTAACTAAACCCAGCTGCTCATAGTTCGCAAAGAGGAGGAAAACGGAGACACATTTTTTCCAAATGCATTTAGGAACAAGCTAATCGCCAACTTTGCGATGATCTTCACACTTTAGCAGCAGTGCGAGAGACTGTGACGTGAGAAATCTGGATATCATCATTTCTCATGAAAGACTGACACGAGCAACTGTACACACACGCACCTCAGGCACAGGCACGAGAATGCCCCAGACGACCATGAGTCGTGAGAGAATCTGGATGAGCGTCAGGAAAGCATTGCTGGACACGAGACCGACAAGACAATGGACCACCTGCCGGAAAAAGGAAGACAATGCACAATAGAAAGAGAAGTCTTGACTGCATTTCCTCGTACTGTTAAGAACAAATGTGCTAAGGCCAGTTCCTTTCTCTTTAATTTGGCATCATTCTAAAAGAGCATGTCTGACATTTAAAAGAGCTGGCATGGCATGGCTCAAATTGGGACAATTAAAAACTTCACTCAATTCAAGCAAACCAAACTGATTACTCAAGTATGTCTTCAACACAGCTATGAACCCCCTTAGCCAAATTCCTACTTTCAATTAACTCATGCTTTTAGCTTCACAATGGCAAACATGGTGACCATAACGTTGTCTTTGTAACCAAAGGTGGCTGAGAGGGCGTGTTCATACTACACCAAGCTAAAAAAAATTAGTTTAACATGAAACTTGAAATCGTGTGTTGAAAAGTGCTGCAGCCAAAACTGACAATTATCAAGGCATGGACTATATGATGTCAAATAAGCTTTGTGTTTGCATATACCTGATTTTATCTGTACCTGACTAAGGCACGCCCAACTTTTATCACCTTTATGAAGCCCATTCCCTCACCTCCGCCACATAATGAGCTTCTTGTTCTATGGAGTTAGGGGGTGCTTTACGACTCCGTATCTACACTACAAACAGGCCCTACACTGAAAAACTCGACATATTTGGTCTCTCCTGGTATTCTCCATTACCTCTATTTTGCATCAGCTCACTCCAATTCAGCCTGCAAATTTTAATAATCCATCCCACTACATTGCACAACCACTATATTGCTAAACCAGATGGTGAAATGATGGGGCACCTGTCGTATATATTTGTAACATTGCAAAGCTTTCCACTTCCTAGTAGCTTGCAAGGTCTCAGGCTGGCCCTTGGGGTGCAATTAATCTCAAACAGAAGAAATCCCCTCCAGACTTGTTCAACTGCAAAAGCAGTTCACCTCAAGCAGTGCCAGTGTTTGGAAGATTTCAGTGGGGCATGCAACCACTGGCCACAGGCCCTTGAAGGTCCGCTTGTGCATCAGGTACTGTAGTGTGCAGAACAGAATGTAGCTCCATCTGGCAGAAGACAAAAATGAAAGACAGGCATGAGATGACCATGCCCACAGGAGATTCAGCATCATGTCACAAATATAAAAACTGCAATGGAGGCTCTGTCCAAGTGCACAATAGTTAAGAGAGTTAAGCTAGCCTGATTGTGCAATAACGCTCGGGCTGTGTGATGTGCTGAATATCGGGATCCAGATAAATACTCTCTTGTGGTTGTTTAGTGTGCACTTAAGACATGACTGAGCCATGGCCATTTAACTAGCAAGTTAAAATGAAATAGTTGATACAATCCATTAAAATAGCAAGTGAGCCCCGTTGTTACTAAATAGGTCTGTCTTACAAAACAGGAGTCCATGTTTGAAAAAAGCTAAATGGCAGACACACATTTAGTGAAGGAGAGAGAGAAACAAACTGTTGAATTGTGAAGAAAAATGTCCTTACCTTCTGTCACTTGAAATATAGATGCAGCATTATAAGATGCTTTCAAACACCTTGCTACTTCGTAGCCATAGAAGGAACAGGGCAGACAGGGACGACGCCGGCGGGGGGTGCGGGGGCGCAGCTGCCCCCTTCCACCAGCCCCCCCCCCCCCCCCCCTCTCCAAGAGGAAAGATATTCAAAACACAGTGCCTAAGTTCTCAGCCTCCCTGCCCCACTGAAGGAACTGGCTTTTCATGGGTGCCCCTCCGGTAAAAAAAATCCTGGTGCCACCCGTGATGACAGTTTTCACCCATTCATAGCCTGTAATGTGAAGCTACCAGCTATGCTCAGAGTTATAATATTACTTTCACCATAGATGTCTGCCACCACAAACAGCCATTCACAAAATCAGGAGCAATTGTTACTGAAACTTTAGGTTCAGGTAAGGAAGTGACATAAAGATAAATATAGTAAGAAAGTTACTCAAATAAATTATCCAATAGAGTTCAGTTAGCAAAATTGTATGAAGGCAATCTAAATGGTAATGATGTTTAACCAGCTAATGTACAGCAGTTGCTGCCTTGATAAAGGCAAGTCCACTTGTTGAAATGTTCATGCCAGCAACAACCCCTGTTCAACGATTTCTCATCACTTAATGTACAGCAGCGATCAGTAGATGGAGAAGAACGGGCAACTAGCCAAAGAAACCTGAAAACTTGTGCGTGCAGGACTTCCAGCCAATCAACCCAGGATGCTTCCCAGAACAAATAATGTGGCCCCTACTGTAGCCAGAAATAAAGTGACAACATCATATTGAGATGCATAAGTTGCTTATCTGTTTCTCATGGTTGTTTTTACAAGTTAATAACTGTCACAGTAGTCAGTTTCGTGACTTGCAGTTTTTGCACTGTGTGGTTCTCATCTTCTCTACAAGGCAATTATCCCGGCCGCTAAATGACACTGTCTTAAAGTGCTTCTGAATTGGCTTATGCGATTGTCACACCCTTATTGTAAACTTTAACTAAAGCTAGCAGGGTGTACTGCATTTTATATGGAGCTCTAGAGGGGAATATAGAAATGCACCTTGTTTGCTTATATACTGCTGCTTACAACTGTCGTTTCGTGCTGTGCTTGTGTTTAATTCTAAATAATTCAATGTTGATAAGCCGTGCAAGCGTAATTCGGAGTTTCCAGCCACATTCACTCCCAGCCGCGCACTTTCAGCCTTTTGTCACTAAGCCTTGGAGTCACTGATCATGTTTAATTTTGTGTTTTCTCACGACCTTTGCTGTCGGTGATATGAGCGCTACGAACGTCGGATCTTATCCACGCGATCGAACGAGCAAGCGCTCTTTCGCAGCGACGTTATCACCGAGGCAACGCCGGTTTCGGCCAATCTGAGAGCAGCAACGCAGCCCGCAGAAACTCGAGAATCGGAGAGCACAGAGGAGGGCGAACACTTTATCCGACCTACAGGAAAATACGAAACGCAGCGCAAGCACCACAATTTCACCAAACGCGGCGGCTTCCAAGGTGCGACGTCGCCCCGTTAGAGGAAGTAATCGCGAAGTGCGCCCGTTTTCCTCCTCCTCAACTAAACGAAAGACGTCAGGCGCAAGCGCGCGCATGTGTGGGAATTCTGCAGCGTGCAAGGTCGCCGCGGCCTGCACTACTGTTTTTGAACGCAGTTTTCGAGGGATTCATCCACAGCAAACGGAGAGAATCAAGGAAATGCTGCTCGATATGCACTGCGAAGATTATGCAGTCCAAGTTGTTCACACTACATAATAGGCGTACGGGCTGCCTTCACGGAACGGAAGAGCAGCCTTGGTGATACAGGGATGTAAGCGGTTCGGCAACGAACAAATCGTGTTATCACTTGTCCTGTTGGCGTTTACTTAGAACTCGGGGGTTTTACGTACCAAACCGACTCCGCATTAAATTTGACTACGTGTGGGATTCTTTAACGTGCACCTCAATCTAAGTACACATGTGTTTTTGCATGTCGCCCCAAATGAAATACGACCACCGAGTGAAGTTTAGCACCGCAACACCACGGCGGGTTTTGAGTGTACTACACGATTCTGAAGGGAGAAAGACTAAAGCAATTAAAGCATGGCATTTGTTGGACGAATGTCGTCGACCGCAAATCAAGCGTACACCCTCAAAACCTTTTATGGGAAACGTACAGTAGCAAGTCCGAGAAGGAAATAACTGGGGGAAACTCACCCGGCACACTGGAAAAAATTGTACGCAGCCAAGTAGAGCTTTCCGGCTTCCCCGGGCCCGCGCTTGGGCTTCGAAGCACTGCTCTGCGTCGCAGGCCGAGACATATCTTTTGGCGAAGGTGATCGAACGTAGATCAGCGGCGAAGCAGCCTCGAGAAAGTTGTTGAACTACGATAAATTGGCGCTCAGCTTCGAAGCAGCCAGCTGGGCCGGCGACTGCTGCCGAGTTGCCTGTGGCTTGGCTTGGCACTGGAGTACTACTCGAGCGCTCGAGCGTCCCCTTCACAAACAACGCGAGTAGAGAGAAAGCGGCGTCACTTCGAGGGAACCGGTTTTCTCTTTTTCGAGGGGAAGGTTGCAGACCTTCTCTGGTCTCTGTTATAAAAATAATAATAATAAAGTGGTTTATCCACATCGTTATTCGAGCAGAGCATGGTTCCGTAGATCTGAGCGCCATCTTATTGTCGCTGTACCGGCTGTACCAGTAGTACCAGTACAGTGTACTAGAATGGGGCAGTGGGCTCACTGCCGTATCCCTGCGCCGCGCCGCCGCGGCCCTCTCCGCGTCGACAGCTTGAGCGCCCGCCAGGGGCGCTGCCGCCAGTTTCTCCTAAAAACTCTTGCGGGGTGTGGAGCGCGTCCCCTTGGTCGGTGGGGGTTAGGCTGGTTACGCTGTAGTTGCGGGGGTATCAACTAATATCAACAAACGCGGGGTTGGTGGCGGGGAGAGGGCCACCACAATGACACAAAAAGAGATCACAAAAAAAAATGAGGAGGGGAGGGAGTCGAGCATTTTATTCTTTTTTTTTTTTTAAACTGACCCAAGTAGTTGAAGCTACTGGTTTTCCATTTGTGTGTGCCCTGCAGCGCATGTTCACGCCGTTCATTCGTTTCAAGGACCTTTGTCGGCACCCCGCGTGCCGCTTTACTGCACTTATATATGCTTGTTTTTCTGAAGGATCGGCATCTGTGTCTATCCGCAAATCGCAACTGTGTCAAAGACGGCCCGCCGCTGCATCTGGACGGGAGGGACGCGCTTTTTTACAGCCTCAGGCGGTCGTGCACATAGAGCATGCAGCGTACGTGCAGAGGAATTTCTGGGGCTGCGTTTGACAACAAAAAACAGCTGGACCCAACGAAGCTAGGAGTGACCGCAGAGTCAAGTGTGACAGCAATAAAAGCAAGAAAACGCGCGAGGGCAGTGACAACAAAACCATACTCGTGCTTTAGTAAAAAAAAAGGGGGGGTTAGGGGTACTTCTAAAAAAATAATAAAGAACGCTGGTACGTCGCTGCTTGTTTCGCTATCGAAGTCCTAAGCACATAACTATACTGACGGATGAAACGGGCTGGGTAGTGACGTACAGAAAAAGGAGATGTAGAGGGGGGCTGAAATAGCTCTCATTAGGAAGCGGGGGAGGTCCAAAGGGATGGGGCTCTCTTTGGGATGCCCCAGTTCCTGGTAGATCGACGTTGTCGTCGGCTGTCGACTGCAAACATCGCCGGCGTTTCTTGCTGTCCTTTATTTTTCATTTTCGTAGTCGACTAGCAGATGTTCATACACGTTTGTTGCATCTGTTTATTGTTTGACCACGAGTGACATTTTCGGCATTGATAATTCATATTGTGATACGGCAAACATTTGCGCATACATAGGCAGGGTTTTGTGTACATAAAATCAGTATGTCAGTGCGTGACACTGTCGAGTATTTCTTCGTGTCCTGTTTTATCCGCGCTGGTGCAATTCCAAGGTGCAATAAAAATGTGTACGCACGTGATACATGGTACTTGTTATGTACTCATATTAACTATGTATAAATATTTTTTATTGGGTATACGAGTCCAACTGCAGTTTTGGTAACCTTGTACGATCTACGTCTGTACATAAAAATTTTTTTAAGCGTACGGTGCGGATACATTTATTACGAAGCCGTGTGATTCCGCCCATTATTGATTCGCGAAAAAAAAAAAAAGAACATTAAGTGGGTTAGTTACACAGACCAGCTAGATCATATATACACGAAAATTTTTTTAAAATGAGGCGTTGTTTATATTCGGCATAGTGGGGCTCGAAAGGCGGGAGTGAAGTCGCTATGATAGCTACAGTGGTGAAAGTGCATTGAAAATCGTATCGATCAGCACGACAGAAAAAACATGGTTGATCCCTCTATCATAGGAATCGGTATAACACGAAAGTAAAACGTGTCTTCACAGACGTAGTTGAGCGTTTCTTGTGCATTGTTTCGCCCCGAGGGCGAAGGAATGAATGCTATAGCAACAAGTTGTAATGTCACGCGAAGAACGGCAAGTAGCTCGAAACTTCCAACGCGTTGCTCAAGCAGAAAGGAAGCACGGAACGAACATACACAGGATGAGCGCGAACAAACAACTGTCACAGCTCGACAGTTAAAGCGCGCTGGTCAAATACAAAGGAGGACGCACGAAACGAACGCACAAGTATATACAGGATGAGCGCGAACTGTCACAGTTGTAACTTATTTGTTTGTGAGCAGCGCGCTCCTTTCGCAAAAGCGGCCGCTGCGGTGAGCGAAATGACCTTCGTGCTCTCTGTAACTTGAACGCAAACCTGCGGTGAGAGCGCAAGACGTACAAGATAAGCGCGCGCGCCGGAGCGACCACGCCCTGTATACAGATACACGCTCACCTCAACGCGGGGGGCGACGACATTTAAAGCGCGCTCTTCGAGCCCTTCGCGCCATCTCGCTAGTGATAACGAAAACATGCTGATGTACCTCGATCTCTGAGTACCGGTACTGGCAAATGGTGTATATAAATAGCACGCCGTTAGTGAACCGAAGAACGCGCCGTTTGTGGCGGAGTCGTTTCGCGCTGCGCGCTGGGGATCGAGAGGTCGCGAGTTCGATTCCAGGTGACGGAACTTTTTCTTTGAGTTTTTTCTTTGCCATATGCTAGTCTTTATATTTTATAACGTCATATCCGTGACGGAAATGCGTCAGTGGAGCCGTGGTGGACCCCGGCATAAAACACTTTCGTGTTAAAAAAAAAAAAGAAAAACGAACGCCCCCAACTACACACCCTGTTGTTGCAGCGGCTGCGTGGAGGAGCATTCATTTATGCAATAGCCACTTAAAACATCGCTCGCCCTCCGTAAATCAGTCACAACAACAGTAACTTATTTCACAACACACAGAAAACTTGCATCAAAAGAACTTCCGTGAGTTGCGCACCGTATGATTGACTTTTCTAGCGCGCAAAACAACAACGCGCGCTATCCGCGCCCTGCAACCCGCCGGAAAGTTTCAGGTGACGCTGTGAGTCGCGCCGCCTGTCGGCGGCGACATGAAGTGCGTCACGCTCCGCCGCTCAGTGAGCGCACTATAAACTTCTAGAACACTCGACTGTGCGGGCTGTACTGCAGTCCGCTGTACTATGGTGGTTATAGCCACCATAGCTGTACTGTAGCTGCACATAATTTTCGAAAAGAATATAGCATATGAATAAAGCAAGGTGTGGGAGCGGGCTTGTTGGTATTCCATTTTCGATACGTCTAGCGTAAGAAAAGGCACAAATACACAGAAGGAGTGTACTAGCTGTGTCCGAATTTCTTGTGCCCTAGTGCAACAAATGCACAACAAAAATCGGAGGTATCAAACACGGGATATCAGTCTTCATATGAAGCTTTCATTTGATATCAGTTGCAGTAAAAAATGCATTTGGGAAAAGGCACGCAGAAGGATCTAGTGCTAGTTCTTCTGTCAAAGTCTCATTTTCCTTAGTTTCCACGGTGCATTCTCAGGTCGATCATCGACGAGTCTCTTTCTTCTTAGACAATGTTATTAATAACAGCGACAGATATATCAAGAAGAGAACGAAAGTATTCGTGCAAAGAGTAACGAAGGCGTAAAACCTAAATTTGTATGGCTCTTGAGAGTTGAGACAGCCCACGCGGGGGGGGTGGGGGGGGTGCTGCGCTCATGTGACTTGCAGGTCATGGTCATAATATAATAATAATACCTTTTGAGAGACGCCGTGGTGGAGGGCTCCGGAAATTTCGACCACCTGGAGTTCTTGAACGTGCACAAAATCTATAGTACACGGGCCTCAAACATTTTCGCTTCCATCGAAAATGCAGCCGCCGCGGCCGGGATTCGATCCCGCGGCCTTCGGGTAAGCAGTCGAGCTCCATAACCACTAGACCACCGTGGCGGGGCAGGTCATGGTCAGCAAGCACAGGCAACGCTAACAGGGCCTAGTGATTCCCTTTAGAAGCTCCCGCCACTGAGAGGCTCGGCACAGTGGCATATTAACAAACAAAAAAAATGCCTAGAATAAGCTGAGAATTTACTACAGATTAACTGCAACAAATTGACCCTGTGGTCCAATTTATTCCAGTTAACTGTCGACTATAATCAGCGAATCTGTGCCATTCAAATAACACCGCAGCTTACCACGAAAAGCAGAGCCATTTTGTCGCCTGGCATCACGTAATCTGTTTTAATTCTAAGGCTTTCACTGCCGTATGTCGCGCAAATTAATATTCTATTGCTTGCAGTTCTTGCAGTTTTAACAATCCTGCGATTTTGATTCAAATAAACAGATAGACACATTTACTTTGCTGCTCAAAGAAGACGACGTACGACGTACGACTATATAGCTAACTCAGTTTGTTAGTTCGGCTTATTGTGCAATTGCTACGTGCGGTAACAATCACACTACATGACGTGTATACGCGTATGTACATCACTACAGGCCGTGCCAGGATTTGAGGGGGCGAGGGGGGGTATATTTGAGGACCGACCAGCAATATAAGCCCGTTGTCAGCATCACTGTATGTACTGCATCATATATGTAATACTCATTACCTCATACGTGATATATATATTTTGTTCTGTTTTCTCCCGTAGAGTGTGTATACGTACAGAACAGAAAAGGCACGTATATTGGCAGCTTTGAAACCAGAACTGCACGCGCGTTATCTCCGAGACTGAGCAACGCGCGCCTAATTCGAAATCACAGCATGGTTCTGGCCCTTGACCTCTTTACATTGTGGGACCAGAACGTGCGCGTATTGCGTTACGTTACAAGAATTCTATAAAAGTTAATTATTCATCCCCTAGGTGAGGCGATTTCAAGCAAGGGGCACGTTCTGAAAGAAAATGCTTTCAGTCGGAATCAACTGCATGTAAAACGTAGAAGCGCTAATCCCTGGACCGACTATAAGCGGCTACAGTGTACTGTACTAGAACTCCCTCATTTAGGACCCAAGCGTGTTCGCATACGAAGTGTATCGCGCCTTCACTACACTAAGCAGCTAAGCTAGTAAAAAGGACATTGGAGTAAATCATGGTTGTGGTGGTGGTGGGGTCAGGGGATTCCTGACCGCCCTTAATTGTGTTCAGGCTGGGGAGGGGGGGGGGGGGCGCTTCTTGAAAGTGTCGCCCCTTGAGACTTAGCTTTAGAACATCATATATTTCAATTACTTGACAGTTAAGTATAGCGCATTCAACTTTCTTTAAAGGCTGATTATATTTTAGTGTGTACCTGTGTTGAATACCCCTCAGTTGTGTCAGACTATAAAAATCGCAAAAGCTTCTGGACCGGTTCAAAGAAGACTGAATAGAACAATGCAGTTGCTCGCGCTGGAACCCCATGCTCGTCTTTTAAAATTTTATTTCAAAGCATGGTTTAATCCTTATGTAAATAAAAATACAACCCTTATGTATAAAAACAAGATGGCGGCCTTGGTCTGATGTGTGTCCCCCCTTGTGATTTTTCTGGGTTTACACCACTGAAAAAGGGGCATTGTATGTGCCTTAGCAGTGCGCTTAAATCGTGCCAGCACACCATGCGCGAGAGCTTCGCACAAATTAAGTTTCGGGGCTCAACTGCGCAGGATACCCAAGCCACATTCTTGTGTCAGTTTAAGAAAGCACAGGGAAGGTGTTCCAGAGATGCGGATGGCGCGTGTCGCAGTGTAAATACGCCGCCACTCATGGTGCTCCCATAGAATAGAAAAAGGTTGCCCAAAAGAGCAACATTAATGGTGTTTTTTCTGCGCCTAACAAGCAGTGTGGCTGCTGGCGGCTTCTTGGCACTCCATTGTATGAAATGTGGGTGCAAACCAAAATTCAATGATCGCTTATCTCGAACAGGAACAGGTGCGAGACGACGCGGCTAATTATAGAAGCACGCAACATAGCCGTACTTGGTGACGCATGTGTCAGCAACCCATCGATTTTGTTATCTAAGAAAGAGTTATCTGTCTACATTATGTGAATTGATTAGGACATTTATGGACAGTCTCGGCCGTCATGCACCGTATAAGGGGCGTAGCAAGGGGGGGGGGGGGGGTTGGAGGGATTCAAACCCCCCGAAATTTTTCAATTTTGCTTGCGTATATATACACGCGCACATACAAAAGCACGCACGAACATACATAAATTATGGTTGAACCCCCCCCCCGAAAAAATTTCTGGCTATACCCCTGCACCGTATGTATGTATGTATATATATATATATATATATATATATATATATATATATATATATATATATATATATATATATATATATATATATATATGCAAAGAAAAATAATTCAGAAAAACTTTCCGACGCGCGGAATCTAGCGGGCATGCTCTCGCTTTCCAGCGCGCGGCGTTAAGGCCCGAACATACGTACGCGTTGCAGCGCGCCAACGCGTGACTTTTTGACGCGGCGTCGCGCCCTCCCCCTATAGAGAGGGAGGGCGCGCAGCTTCGCGTAGCCGCGCGCCCTCTCTCCCCATAGGGAGAGGGCGCGGCGCCGCGTCAGAAAGTCACGCGTTGACGCGCTGCAGCGCGTACGTGTGTTCGAGCCTTTAGACGGTTACGCCACCAACAGTACCGTCTTTCGGCCTGCTAACGGCGAGCTATTTATATACACCATTTACTTCAGCATGCTTTCTTAGTCACCACATAGATGGCGCGATGTGCGCTCCTGCGAACACCGTTGCTCTTCCCCCTACAGGGCGCGGTCGCCTTCGTGCGTTTATCTCGAGGAAAGAAGGGGGCTGCCGGGGAGGTGGAGCCTGGTGGAGCGGGGGGTTGCATGTCTTGTGCTTTCCCCGCGATGTCCGCGCTGAAGTCATAGAGCGTACGAAGGTCACTTCGCTCGCTGCAGCGGCCGCGTTTGCGAAAGGAGCGCGCTGTTCGAACAGAAATAAGTAACAACTGTGACAGTTAGTTTCGCGCTCGTCCTGTGTGTACCTGTTCGTTCGTTTCGTGCGCCCTGCTTTATGTTTGAGCACTGCGCTTCAAGTGTCGTGCTTTGACGCATGATAGTTCGCGCTCGTCCTTGTGTGCGTTCTTTTCGTGCGTCCTTTGGGCTCGAGCGACGCGCTGGCAATTTCGAGCTGCTTTCCGTTCTTCGCGTTTCATTCCAATTTATTGCTATCGCATTCATTGCTTCGCCCTTGCGGCGAAACTGTGACTTTTGTCCAACAACGATAATCGTCAAGCGTCGCAAATGGCGTGCGCGCTATCAGCGTCACATAAAGTTCTTTACAGGAAGTTGACGAGCGCGGAGTTTTCAAAAAAATGCCCCCACCTCCCCGAAGGGAATCGTGAGGAAATGCGAATGAATTTCTTGCGCCGAAAGAGGGTACCGTTGCCGTCAGACATTCGCCTTCACCAACTTCTGCCATCGCCTTGAGAGGCGCCCAGCCAGCGAACGGTCGAGAGTGAGGCGCGAGCGGACGGGAGAGTGGGGCGCAGGGAGGAGAGAGAGCGAACGGCCACAGAAGGAGCGGCGAAGCACTGCACCTACCCTCTCCTACACTCTCTCGCACCACATGCTCCGGTTGCTAGGGGCGAGGATAAGCGCGCGCGCCCGCAGCTGTTGCTATGGGAGAGGGCGCCGCGGACAACGCGGGATGCCTGACATAGCCCGACTAAGAAATGCATGCGCATTTAAAAGAAACGCGATAAAGCTAGCTGACGATAATTGTTGCGAGGCAAGAAAGACTCCCCGAGGGGTGAAAACTGTTTTCAGAGTGTAATCTGCGTCTGTCTTGCAGGCATGAGTTTCGTTTCCCGAAAACACGGCGATCTCTACTTTCTACAACTTAATTTTTCTTCTGCTACTTTGTTGATACTCGAAGAAGAGAAGGTAGCGCAAAGTAACTGTAGCGCCAAAAAGTGTAAACTTTTTACACCACGAAAAGAGTTAGTTTTACTCCTTGAGGCGTCTAAACTGGAGTATTCGGGGTGTATTTTGTGAGGTCTAAAGAGCCGCGTTCAGGGAACAAACAGAAACAGTCGCGCCATCGACGCTAACGAACACGTGGACATTTATTTATATTTATCACGGAGAGCTCGCCAGGCGAATGTTACAAATAACTAGTAACATGAGAAATAATCAAATACAATGCCCACACAAAGCCGTCCGTCATCGACCACGCCAAGCTGCTACAGAAAGAAAGAGTTCTTCCTCAAGCGCCCGCGTAACCAACGGCTTTCGTGTAAAATGACGTACGTTGGTCAGACCGGCAGATATCAACAAGCAGGGGCGTAGCCAGAAATTTTTTTCGGGGGGGGGGGGGGGGGTTCAACCATACTTTATGTATGTTCGTGCGTGTGTTTGTATGTGCGCGTGTATATATACGCAAGCAAAACTGAAAAATTTCGGGGGGGGGGGTTTGAACCCCCCAACCCCCCCCCTTGGCTACGCCCCTGTCAAGAAGAGACTAAAAGAGCATCATTATAACGTCGCATAAGAAATCTCAGCCTCTCAACTCATTTGAGCATTCATTGCCGAGACTGTGGCTGCATGCCCTTGTTTGAAAACACGTCTATCTTGTATAGGGAGTATGCACTGAAACTGAGCCGCAATGTGGCGCTGCGGTGCCCCGAGCTGGGCGCCATTTTTGTGGTTCTCGTGCAGCAGCCGACCCACGCTTGCTACTGTGTTTGCTGTGTGTACGCGCTAGGTGTTGTGTGGTGTTTCCTTGCCTTCCGTGTACTCGCGTGTTTCATTAACGACAGTACGGCGTTGGAACTGTCCCCTACCACTGCGTGTTGCACGGATCTAGTCATTTGCCTGGCTGTGCAAGCGATCGCCGTGTTGCTGCAGTGAAAAGATGCTGCTCAGCGACTACGCCATGTCGCTGTCTGATCCCGAGCGCAGGAGATACCACATCAAAGTCGCAAAATGCGGTAGCGACGACCCCTTGGCGCTTTCCGATGACCAGTTCACGTACGATGTTGGCTGCTATCCCAGCGTAGACCGTGCGGATATCAACGATTATCTTGTTCACGGGACAAGTTTCGTGACGCGGGAGCAGCTTAAGAGCTACAAATCCTTGGAGGCTCACAATTATGTCACAAGCGGCCTCGTGGAGCCACCAAGGGTAAAAACTCTTCGTGATGGCAACATCGTCGTCGTTTCAAAGGTAGGCTGTTGCTCGCGCTTCTTTTAGCGTGCGTTGTGGACTTGTAGCCGAGATTGAGGCTCGGCGCCCAGTCGGGATTGGCCTCGTCCATCGAATAAGCTGGTCTTCCTGAAATGGAACGTACGCTGCAGTGCTGTACGTAAAATATAACGCCAAGGAGATGCATTTTATGCTGCTGCCGCGCTCGCCTGTGATGAAATGCGCCCCGCAAACGCGGTAGTGCGTCGCCGATTCGTCCAGGTCTTCGCGACGAATTCTGCTCAGCCATAGAGCTCTCCGCTTTGACGACAGCTCCGTTGTCTTCGCACACTGTCCTGATATAACTTTCGGCACGACATAGAACCCTACCCGTTGAAAGTTCTCGTCGTTGGGGCTGTTTCTTGTACGGTTGGAGCAACCGTAAACAGCGCAGTTCACCATAGCCGATTGACGCAGCTCGATGCGCAACAATTCTGCGACTTCGGCACTTTTACAAGTCCATGCAACACGCAGTGGTAGGGGACAGTTCCAACGCCGTACTATCGTTAATGAAACACGCGAGTACACGGAAGGCAAGGAAACACCACACAACACCTAGCGCGTACTTACACACAGCAAACACAGTAGCAAGCGTGGGTCGGCTGCTGCACGAGAACCGCAAAAATGGCGCCCAGCTCGGGGCACCGCAGCGCCACATTGCGGCTCAGTTTCAGTGCATACGCGCATAGTAAGATGACAAGATAAATTGTTGAGGCCTATGAAATTACTATAGATTAGAAGAAATGTGCGTTAGCCTGCAGCCTTCCCTCTCGCGTTCTCAAAAAGAGTTGCAATATCTTGCTTTGTCGCGGAAATATTTTTGCTATGTCGTGATATTGCCCTGTACACGTGCTCGGTTCTGGGATTTGCCCACTGATCGTCCATTTGTTGTTTCTGTTGCTTCCGCTCGCTCGGTATATATATTTATCGGTTCGAGCGAAAATGAAATATCAGTTGAAGGTAGCGCTGTGTCTTTGTTTTCTTCCTACGTCCCTGTCTAGTCGGGCTTACTCAAACATGGATTCCTACTGTGTTGCAGGCTAAAAACCCGCTTTCCAGGCCGACCTCTCCTCCTTCTTGTCATTAAGTCATTATAAACATCTCCTTCTTCCTACTGAGTTGATTGGAAGCTGGAACATGTTCCAAGATTACTCTGGCAAGAATTGTATCTATTCTAGATTAGTTGCACTGAGCTTTGATATTTCAGGTAATTAGTTATTTGCAACTCACCTGTGGTTAGAAGAGGGAAAAAAGTTGTGCCGTTAATTATATGTTCCCGCTCATTCAAAATTATATTGTCTAAATTATAAAAAGCTCTATTCAAAGTATATCGCTTATTCTGTTCTATTTGACTACAAATTGGCGTCAAAATAAATGGCATGGCTACTTTTATCTTGGGATCTGGCCCCTTTTCAAATTTGTCCAACGGCAACCCTTGATTGAAAGGAGTGTAATTATACATTAATTATCATAAATGTAATTAACTATATGTGTCTGCAGCGTATATATGCGCATTATATGAGCGTGACAAAGCATTCTTGGCAGCACGGGGAGTAGTAACCCTGAAACACATAAAAATACTTGCCATGCAGGGGCGTAGCCAAGGGGGGGGGGGGTTGGGGGGGTTCAACCCCCCGCCGAAATTTTTCACTTTTGCTTGCGTATATATACACGCACACATACAAACGCACGCACGAACATACATAAAGTATGGTTGAACCCCCCCCCCCCCCCCCGAAAAAAATTTCTGGCTACGCCCCTGGGAAAGCGTGTGGAGGCCCTTGAAAGAGCCCATCCTAGAATTAGTTGAATGTGGTTTCAGGATTATCTGACCCACTTTCCGCGGTGGACCAGCGTGGACCCGACAAACTCCCAATTTCGTACTTGGATGTATTACATCGGGAGGAGATCAAAGGATAGCTTGATATATTGATTATTCGGTATCGCAGAAGATTTGAATCACAAGTACGCCTCGAGCACTGCTTGCAAGGCTGTAACTATAGGGGGGCGGGGAAGGGGTTGTGACACCCCCCCCCCCTCCTCCCCCGCCACCATGTGCCACGTGGCCCAGCAGGAAGTGCTGTCATAAGGAGACTCAAGCAGTCAGGAGCCCACCAGACCCCAGCAAACCCTTTTGTCTGGCCCCGCGGCCTCTCCCAAAGGATAGGTGAAACTGAACGGCCAGTCGCACTCCTTAGTAAGAAGTTGAGCCAGTCGCAACAAAAGAGTCCACAATTGAACGGGAGGCGTTTGCAATTGTGTGGGCGTTAGAGTCTTTGGGTACGTGGCTATTTGGCACAAAAAAAGTAATGAATGACCATGACCCGCTGACTTTCCTGACACGCGCGGCCCCCTCCAGTGCTAGGCTAACGCGGTGGGCATTGACGATCCAAAAATATGACATAGAAATTGCTCATATCAAAGGCGCGCTGAACAAGGCTGCTGATGCTCTTTCGCGTCTCGGATGATCATTTGGGTTGTGTTCATATAAATGTTGTGTCAGTAGACTGTTATAAATGTTATGTAAGTAGCCTGTTATGTTTGTCTAAAACTGTTTATTACTTTATCTATCGCCATTTAATAAGTTACGCTGGAATTAATGCATGAGCAAGTTCATAGAACCATGTGTATAGTTGTATTAGATTCATTTTATAGGGCCAGTGTTGTGGATGAAATGAAGCAGTGTTTTGTGGAATGTGTTCATTCCTTTTGGAACCTGGTGCGATCCGTTGAGCCTGGGACATACCTGACGTGGGATCCGTCGCTCCCTTTGAGTGTGTTCTGCGGGGCCTGGAGGGCGCACAAAGTGGGTCTCGCGTGTGAGGACAATGACGGGGCGGTGGACGTGAGAGACACTATGCAACAGGACTCCGCCCAGTTCGCGTGCCTTGTGTCAAGCTACCACGAATTTATTAATGCTGTTGATTTCATTCAGAGTGTGTCATAACTGTTTTGAGTTGCAAGGATTGCTCGGTACTTTTATCATTTGGAGTGGGAGTATACTGCATGACGGAAATAATTATAAGTGTTTCTTTTCGGCAGTATGACGAGAAAGTTGTTATATTGAGTGAGAAGTGGAAATTGGTCCACGCATATGTGCGTGTGCGAAGAGTGATCTATTTGTTTTTGTGCGATGTTTTTTTTTTTTTTTTTTTTGTATCGTACGTGGGCATCGGGTGTCCAGTAACACTCTTGAGGGGGGAGGAGTCAGTCTGAGGTATGCAGAGTCGGCGTGTGTTTTGTGGCCCAAGTGTACGAGTACTGCAAAGCGCAGAGGGATTCCCCGCGCTGCCGTTCAGAGCACTTACCGCAAACTAAGAACACGTGTCGGCGTCGCAAATAGGGGACGCGGAAGACCCCACGCAAGGAAAGAAAGGCGACTCTGTGGTGGCGCCGTTGAAGGGCAAATCCGCCAAAGCCGCCTCCTTGCTTGCAATAAGGGAGGAGATAAGAGCTGAACGGGGTAGTGCGTCGCGCAGATGGGGCGACGCGATGCACGCCCGCCTAGCTGGTTTCAGTTACTCATCGGCATCCGCACGCACCCTTTGACCATGCCGTAAGAAAACGGAATTGGTTTTACGACCGCTTGGACGGATGCGCCCTTGGATCTTTTTGAGTGCAATCGCCTTCTGGTCGCAATTACGGCACTCTGAGCGTTTAGGTGATCCGGCCCCCAGCTGCACGTAATGACCGAGTGTCACTGGCAGAGCAACGCACTGTCGCGTACACATATCGTCAGTGGCCAGGGCCTAGAAATATTCTCGCTGCTTTTGTGGCTTGCAGCTTCTTGAAAGAGCTAGACGTTGGTGCGCGGGTAGGTTGAGCACGAGCCGGGCCTTCGGCGCCGGCGGACGTCAGGGGAGGGGAGAGATGATACGTGTTGCGCAGTGAACCTATCCCCTCGCGTGTTGTAGATTGTGTCTGTCATGAAAGTGTTTGTGCCATTGGATTTAGTGATGCCAATGCCCAAGTGCGATTGGTTTGTTGGGGGACTCTTTGTCTAACCAAGTGTTGAAGAGAGGACGTTTTGGATGTGAGAGGGGAGCGGAGGTTCGGGCTTGGACCCGGGCAGACGCCTGAGCGTGGCAATAAAGCGTCTCTTCACTGGACGACGGCTCCTCCTTCGCGCTGCCATCGTGCACTCGAGTCGATCATCGAGGGGCGCCGGTTCGAACCTCAAACACCTTCAGGCACGTAGCCAGGAATTTTTTCCGGGGGGGGGGGGGGGGCATTTGCTGAAAACCTTGACTATTTGAGAAAAACGCCTATTTGCATGATTTATTTTCGATAAAACACCATGTGTCATCAAAATTTCGGGGGGGGGGGAGGGGAGGGCTGCCCCCTCCCCCCTGGCTACGGGCCTGCCTTGTAGACGATAAAAGGGAAAGGAAATTAACTCGGGGGTTCAGACACCCCCCCCCCCCTCCCTCCGGAATTGTTTCATGCTTTAACTTTTCGGGTGATACTAAAATATTTACACGCCTTCACAGTGACCACCAGTTGCCAAAGTTAGCCGTTACTTCTACACACAATCCCCCCGAAAAAAATTCCCGGGTACGGCCCTGACTGCTTGAGTCTTCTTACCAGCACTTCTTGCTGGGCCACGTGGCACATGATTTATGGAATACACAAAACGTGCAACCACCACAGGAAGGAAACGAGACAGAAAAGAGGGTCCCTCGATCGCAATCGCATCTTCATTCTTGCCAAATTTATTTGTATGTTTCACTGCACTACACACCGGTGTTGCGGCGAAGCATAATAAAAAAAAAAGCGTCATTATCGAGTGCAAATAAGGCTGTTGCTCAGGGGCGTAGCCAATGGGAGGGTTGGGGGGGGTTCAACCCCCCCCCCCCCGAAATTTTTCAATTTTGCATGTGCATATATACACACACACATACAAACGCACGCACGAACATACATAATGTATGAATGAACCCCCCCCCCCCCCCCCCCCGAAAAAAATTTCTGGCTACGCCTCTGCTGTTGCTTTACACTTTACCCCCCTCCCCTCCGAATATTTTCAACTTTGCATGTGTATATATACACGTATACGCATACAAGCACACGCACGGTCGACATCATACATGAATGGTAGTTGAACCCTCCACCCCGAAAACAAATTTGGGATACGCCCCTGGACTATCAAACATTTATTTCTCCATGTTAGGAGTGTTTTGTTCTGCGTTAATATTCATAAACTTGAGACCGCTGTTCCATGGACAGAAAGCCGCAAGAACTGCGCCGTAATAAAAACGCGCGGACGAAAGAGAGCGAACGGACGAGTGAGAAAAGAGAGAGAAGGCGTGAACAAAAAGAAAAAGAGGCTGGAGTTTCTCAAAGGAGGCGCCGGATGGCGCCACCGGTACGCGCGGCTGCGAGACGCCAGAAAGTGCCTTTCTTGCCTACTTTTCGGCCAGGTAAGGGAGAGCTATCGCGGTAGGCCTAAAACGCTGCGATCCCGAAATAATCGTTCCTCGTGGGATGCTTCGCAATGACCGCCGACGAGATCGCGTGCACCGTCTTCAACCGGGAGACGACAAGGTGACGGCCCGCCGGGACTGCGAGCGGCGATGAAGCAGCGTCGATCATCGACTAGCCGTCGCGACGTTCGACAGCAAACCGTCGGGGCCGCCATGGGTTGGTTGCCTGTCGCGGATCGGCCGCTGCTGTGTGTGGTGCCGTGCTGCTAGCGTGTGCTTCGGCTGTGCTCGGGCGCCCGTGAACCGCCGCGAAATCGCGCGCCCTGCCTTCCGCACGAGCCTGTGTGTGTGTGAGCGGCCCGTGCGTTGAACGTGTGATGAAAACTCAAGTCAACGCGCCCGTTCGCGCCATTTGCGGCTGGGGGAAATAGCCAGTGTTTCGTTCGGCTGTTGTTTTTTTGTTTGTTTCTTTTGCTGCATCCCACCACAAACCACCGCTTCTGCTTCGTGAGTGTCTCGTCTCATTCGGTGGACTCACAATCGCTCATCTCCCGAAAGCGCTGCCCAAAATCACATGGCAACAACATGACTGATCAAGCATGGATGTCCCGATCAGTGATTCAGAGGAACTGTGCACCGCGCTTAGGTGACTTTCGGAGAAGATGCCAAGGAAGTTCAAAACACAAGGTCAGCACTCTTCTGTATCTCTTCTTGACCGCACGCTTTCGGGCATGGTATCACAAGTGGGGTGGCAGGGGAGAGCGGGGAAATTGATCTCGATCGGACAATAGTGGTGGCCGCCGGGTGCTTCAGGTTCGTGGGTTCGTCGTGGCCCCCCACCTCCGGCCGCGAAGCGAAATGCCGCCGCGTTTTCAACCCCCCCTCACCCCCACTCACGGGCTAGGCACCTCACGCGTTTTGTTTACAGCAGGCCTTCGTGCACATTGCGGCCGCTAGTTTCACGCGAAACCCCGAAAGTGCGCGCACGCGCGTTAGCAT
Organism: Rhipicephalus sanguineus; assembly: GCF_013339695.2. NCBI lineage: Eukaryota > Metazoa > Arthropoda > Arachnida > Ixodida > Ixodidae > Rhipicephalus > Rhipicephalus sanguineus. The sequence goes on from NC_051184.2 coordinate 17,346,400, forward strand.
ACGCGCGCATACTGCCCACACTACTTGATGCGCCGTCGTCTCGGCAGTTTTCTTTGTTTTTCTGCAGTGAACGTACTACACACCAAAAAATGCGTTTTGCAAGGTCCGGTGCTTCTATGAGCCCGCGCGGTGACCAGGTGAAACCCGAAATGGGAATACGTGTGCGTTGACTTGTACCGCGCTTGCCAGTGCGATCGTACCAGCTCAAAATTGGACGTTTGTATCCCGCGAAGGACGCTGGTCACGTGTCAGCTGCTTTTGGAATGTGTTGGACGTGACATGTCCGTGCGTATGTGCAGCAGTGGCACCGGAGTCGACCTCACAGCGACCGAGTTTTCGTTGCGACGCAGTAACGTGACTTTTTCAGCGCTGACCACGCCGCGCACTTGCGATGTTAAACATACAGCCTACCCAGTCATGCGAACAAGTATGATGTGGCATGTTTTGGAGGGCGGTTAATGCTTTAGCGTTTCAGCTTCACTGAGCTGTAGGAAAGTCTCATTTAGCCTTCCAAGTTAGTTTCAGTAGTTCTAAGGCACCCTAGTTTGCGAAAGTGTTGTATGATGGCATTACCCAGAAGTTTTTAGGTTCGAAGAGTTACCTTTGCAACTTCAGCAGTTTAAAACATCATCTTGCAAACACAACGTGAGTTGTTGCCCCGTTCTAGACTTCTGCTTGGCATTTGCTGCAAGTGGCTGACACCTGAAGGTTATTTGAGCACGTGAGGAAATTCAGGTGCAGAGAAATTAACCTATTTTTCAAATTGCTGGCCATGTTTGGGTTTGCCTCATGGAGGACCTGAGAGCTGGTATAATATAAGGTTTCCTTTCTCCTGCTTCCATGCTTTTCCTGTCCACCATTCACAACTGGCCGAACCCATTGCGAATATGGCTTGAGCATCACTGTGAACCTCTGATAGAGTGCAAGAAGGAATAGCATTGTTACGTTACGCCTTCCTAGCCTTCTTTGATACACATGATTCTGTTTAATGTCAGTTTTTAAAAACCACGAGACACAAGAAAAAGCTCAATGTTCCCGCTGCTTTGGCAGGCAGCATTGGATTTAGATTTCCGGCATGTTCTACAATGCGCTACCAACATGTACTGTGCAGTTCAACCTAATATGTTCGCAAATTGCTGGGAAATTCAAATTTTGCTCAGACCTAGTGGTTCCTAAACTTTTGACGCCAACTGTACTAAGATTTAGGTGCACATTAAAGAACTCCAGGTAATTAAAGTTATTCCAACAATCCCCACTACGGAGTGCACGTGAAGCCCCAGAAATTATTATATTTCTGTCATTGTTAGATAGCAATGAATATCCGATATCTTGCCATATTACATATTCATGTATTTTCATGGCCATGATCATACGAGTAGCTTTGTCATTATTTTGCGTACTTGCCATATAGGTTGTTCATGTTACCGAAGTCATTTGGAACCCTTTAGCAACATTTTTGGAGTCTTGATGTTTATAAAATGCATTGTCTTTCTAAAAGGTATACAAAAAACTTCAAAACATGAGACCACAAAGTACACAAGTTCCATGTAAGGATAGTTCAGGCACATCTGCTGTCAAATGAAATGTGCATTGTAAAAATGAAAACAAGGGACTTTTGCATGTAGACTTCTTCAGTACTTCTGTAATGTTGCCATAAATGGGCTCTGGATTGTTCATATACCTGAGAGCACTAGGAAATTTACATTACATCTGTGTTCTGATGATTTCTATATCCAACTTCAGCACATACTGGTGGCATCACAGAAATTCTTATTTGTGTACGACAAACATGAAAGTATCTAAAAACATACAACAGGTGCTTAAAGGTGTAGAAAATGCTACATATCCAGAAGTTGCTCAACTTTTAATAAACTGTCGTTTACAGAAGCTTCGTTTGTGTTGAATTATATTAATAGAGATGCCGCGGGCACATCTAAAGGTTTTATATATCTGTGCTATCATTTGAGTACTTCAAGTAGCTGTCATGCATATTTATAGTGATTGTGCCTGACTGTGCGAGTGGGGCTTGTCTCTGTAATTGCTTACCAGATTCCACCCTTTTCACAATTGTCATTACTGAAAGGTGACAAATATTGAAATGAAGGTGTTGGATGCCCTAAGAATGGGCAGAGGAAGAATAGCATTTCACATCAGTCATAATGGACAGCACCTGCAACACTTAAAACCAAGCTTAGGTAGTAAGTGTTCTTGTGGGGCCGACTCAAAAGGAAAAACTTGTGAAACGCACAGTTTTGCTTCACAGAGATGAAGCACATGGTTTCAATTCCTGCTGGTAGGAACTAAGGTGCATCTCATTTGTAATCAATATTGTGCAACGAAAACACTGATACTGTTTTATCTGTGTTATAGGGATGCTGAATAAAGCTGTTAACCTGGCCAGGTAAATTGTTGTGAAGTGCTGAGCTCAGTCATAGTACAGTGAGCGTTTTGGTAAGCCAGAAATGGACTTAAAATTGAGGTGGGCTTGACGCTTGTGCACGATCTCAATGCGATGTCATGAGCACTGGAGGGTATCTGCTCGGGACTGGTTGATAGCTAATAAGTAATGGTTAAGAGAACTAAAGACTTGACCAAGGGAGTTTTAAGGGCTTTTTCTCGTTTAACACAGCTCAAACATGTAGAAGTACATCAAAATTTATTTTGTGCTGACATGGCACAAAAATTTCTTGTGAAATTCGAAAAGTAATTTGAGGGGACAGCATTCTGGCCCCATGCAGCATACAGGCCATACCTTGGTGATGTCTTACGTGAACAAAACTCAACCTGAAATTGTAGAATGACCAACAATACCCATGTAGACATTTATTAAAAGGGTTAACCTTGAAGCACTTGATGATTTCCGTGTTCAGTATGTCCCTGGGCCGTCTTGTAAAGCTAATCGCCATTCTGTCCATTGATGGTGATTGTGACTGGTTGCGTATAATGCAGTAATGATGCATCACTTGATCTGTAAAAATTCGTTGGAAGACATTTCTATTGCAAGTCATACTAGCAGCTGTGCAGTTGAATATACTCTCACGAATTAAATGTGGTTCTTCATTTGCATTGCTGTTTGAGTTCATGGATTTGAATAGTAGATTTCAGATAGTTAGAACCAGATCACGAATCTGTAAATAGCATCTTAAATGCATGGGTTCTATTTTCTGAAACTTGTTTGGTAAAACACTTGAGGAAGAAACAAACCTAAACCAACTTTTAGGGGTGCTTTTTCATACTGTGCAGTCAAGTGCTGCAAGTACCGTCACTCACATATGGGGGTCTTTAGTTCGAACCTTGTTATTTAGTGAAGTCACATGTGGCACAAGCATACCTTTAATAAAACCAGAATTGGTTATGCGCATATATCTATTATGTGCTGACATAAGCATCAAAAGGTATTTATTTATTCTTGGTGTATATAATGATTTTTTATGATCATGTTCATTTTGTCAGTTTTTGACTGTGTGTGCAGTGATAAAAGGGGGAATGGTGACCCTGCTTCTCTTTCATTGCCTTCATGATCCACTGCATCGCATGAAATGTCTTTGTTGGGTTTCAGGATTCTCGGAGGCCAGTCGGCACTCGCTTTACCTTGATCTTTGGCATTGAGCCACTGTTTTCAAGCATTGATCTCAAGGAACCTTGTTGGTTCCATTTTGCCAAGCTGTTGAGTGCCTTGATCTGTCCACCTGTGTAGTTCTGTGTACTCGGGAAGAAATGAAGGCACACACAGTTTTGTAATGTTGAAGACACCAGATGTTTTTGCCATGTTTACCATGGGGTTACACGTTGGGGCACATCATTGACAAGCTACTTGTATGTACAGGAGTGGTCAAAAGTTCCCAGGCCCACCCCTGTAATCCTATGGCACTGGGACCTGGGAACTTATGACCACCCCTATACATAACAATTCCTACAACAAGTGCCTGTTCCTAAACAGTTTTCCATTTAGATGGGAAGTTCCAGGTTCAACACAGCATCAGTTTTATGCATCACAAATGTGTAGGAAGTAGAAGCGAACAAACACAGGATATCTAATACTTCTTGAAAGTGCACTATTTGCTGCCAAGTGATGAGGTGTTGCTTCAGCGTTCCTCTTTTGAATTCCCGAAATGTCGGGATGACTACGTGAGCTCTGTAAAGCTGTAGTGCTTGTCACTACTACTCCCTCCTTTGTTTCACGCAGTTCAGCCCTTCATTTTCTTTTTCTTCCACAAAACTGAGAGAGTGCCCAATAACTTTTTGGTGAACACGAGCAACCCTCCTTAAATAAGCAAGTGATATTGCAGCATATGCCTCTTCCATAACCTGTACTTGATTATGAATAATGGCTGGTCCCATGCATGCTGTTATTCTCCATTTATGTGTTGTACTGTGAGCATAATTCAAAATGGTGACAAAATCATATCTTGCGGAAGACTGCAGGGACAGTATTTGATCTCTGTATTCTGTAGAGAGATTCGTAGCGCTGCCATATTTGGCATTGATGGTCGTGACAATATTCTGAACTTGATGTGCATGTTTAATTGAAATGTTAAATGTTGAAATATCAAAGGTGGTTTAGGGGCCTCGTAAAGGGACACTAAAGTGTAGCACTAAATCAGGTTAGACTGTTAAATTATTCTTTGAGAACTCTTAATTAATTTACCATCATAGTGTTATGCGAGTGACGAGTCGCTTGCACAGTAGGCTATTTACGAGGTATATTTTCAATAGTGGTTGCAGCGCTGACCAGTCCGGCTCCGAGCTCGAGCAGTGAGCGATCTTCGTCCTCTTCGTCGGGCGAACACGCACGTCGACAATATGCATTCCAGCAGCCTACATGTAGCAATAGGTTCATGATTAGAAGAGAAAAGGAAGATCATAGTTTCATTTTTGTTTCGCACTAAAATTCAGCATGTAAATGTCCAGTCATGGATTTTAAAGTCTTCTGTACGGTGGTCACATTGGCTCAGTCAAATTTTCTGTAACTTGCTATGTTAAGTTTTTATCTCCTTTAAAGCAAAATGTAAGTCATTTTCGCTAATAAAGAATTATTCAGGCCTAAGCAGACTGCAAAATTTATGATGTCATGGTGTGAAATGATAACTTCAAAAAAATGTTGCCCTTTTTTCTTTAGTGTCCCTTTAAATTGTGAACTTTCTGAAATACACTGAAGATTTATGGTGACAAACTTGCAAACTTGGCGTATCAACTCGGCTGCATTCAAGATCAGGGGCCGCTGACGTCTCCTTATTCTGTCTCTTTTCCAGATGGGAATCCGTCTGAAGCCATCCGGGGCCTCTGGGAGGGAGCATACGTGTCACAGTTTGTGCGCCTCTTTCAGCGTAAATTTGGATTTCAGAGCCTAACAACTCAGGTAAGCTTGCAAACCTCTGCATTTGTGTGCTCCATTCTTTTCAGGTATGTATATTGTGGACATGACCTGGCCACTGAATGAAAATGAGGCAGCGGGTGACTTGACGGGACTTAATTTTTGGTCTAATTAGAAAACACTAACCAGGCATCGTGGAAGCTGGAAGTTGCTACCCAGAGATGCCCAAGTAAAGCAGCAGCTAAGAAGCAAGGATATCACCACAATACTTTTGAATTCCTTCCATTAGACAGTCCGGTGCAGAAAGATACCATATGCAAGACATAACCATACACTATGTTATAGCTTGGAATGTCCTCTTGAGTTTGTGACGCTCTGTCTTGTCTGTTCGATTGTTCAGTCTGCGCTGGAAAAGAACACTTTCAACTCTGCCATTGATCGTAGAATGACCCTGGTTTTACGTCAGATCTTTGTCATACAAGTGTTGACTCAAAAGGCAGTATGGATGGAGGCATTTAACATTCTTGATTTGAGAGACGAATGTGATATGCTTTGTTGCTGTTGCCTAGTTTATTTATTTATTTCGATACCTTCAATGCCAAAACGCATTACAGAAGGGAATGTTAGTTTAAACAAACAATGTATATTTGTTAGCAGCTAGTTCAAACAGTACCCTTCAACTGCGGATTTAAATGCAGAGAGACTTGGAGGAGTGACGATGGTGGTGGGCAGGTGGTTTCATTCTTTGACTGTTCTGGGCATGAAAGAGTCGGAAATGCAGTTAGTATGACAAAAAGGGTCTTCAACTTCATGAGAGTGGTTAGTACGACCAGACAAATAAGATGGCTCACTAATAAGTTCATTCTTCAGATGTGGATTATGAAAAATCTTATAAAATAACGATAAACGAGACACTTTCCTGCGGAGAGAAAGATTAAGAAGTTGAGCATCATATTTGAGTATCACTTGTATCCTGTGTTCATTTCTTGAGTGCAGTGTGGATGTTGCCAGTATACAGCAGTTATAACTAATGAGTTGAAATTAATAGCTTTAATAAATAGCTCTTGCTGTGCTTAGCACGAGCTGTTTCTCTGAAGTTTCATGCGCTTCGTTGGATGACATAACCAGGTTTCGGAAGGCTCTATGCCCTCTTAGTCATGCACACTAACAGCTAAACAGTTAAGCGAATTAATTCCACAGGCTACTTTTACTAAAACCCAGAACCACTTGTTTTTGAGGCCTGTCCTGTGTGGTTCTGTGCTGTTTTGTTTACGTTTGTCGTGCTACGACCACAATGAATCCTCACCAAGTAGCCCAATTTGCAGTTCTAATATCATAGTTTTAAGCGTTTATTTCATGCTGCTTCTGTGCCAGGGGCGTAGCCAGAAATTTTTTTCAGGGGGAGGGGGCCACCTCCTTGATCTGAAGTGAGGGCCAGGCAGGAAGTTGTGGTCGAGTGTAATTTTGTGCTCTATATGCTATGGCAAAAAAAAAGTTTTTTTTTTTTTTGGGGGGGGGGGGGTCATGGGCCCGGTGTGCCCCCCCCCTCCCCGGCTACGCCACTGTTCTGTGCTTCTTTGGCTTGCGCAGCAAGTAGTAATTCGAAATCTTTTTAGCGATGTGAAATCGCGATCTGTTTGTGACAAGCACGTTACTGCTATTTCAATTGCAGCTTCAGTTATTTTATGACTACATGGCACCGCTAACTCTTTTGAGACTTTTTCTCGTTGCGCCACCCTGTTATTGCGCCTTGTCATTGTATATTCTTCTCGTCTATTCTGTGTTGTCTTCTTATGAATCGGGCCACATGGGTATAGCTTGTCATGGGGGTGAAATCTTTCCCCATGATAAAACTAGGGCAGCATTCTTATCTTACTTGGAACCCATTGTGCGCTGACACAGATAATCGCTTTGTTGCACATTTCGATTTTTATTACTGCTACATATTTCGCCTTTGCTGTGTACGTTATTATTGTTAGTATTTCAACGCCATGTTGGGGGGGGGGGGATATAAGTGCTTGCTTATGTTTTTTAGAATGTCTAACATGAACGTTTCCTGTCCTACATGGGCATAGTGTAGGGCTTGCAGCTAGGATGGAGGGCTTGGGGAAGAGGTACAACAGCAGCTGTAGGCATTGGCCCGGCAAGTTTCTGTATTGTCAGCGCTGCGTGCATGTTGTAACAGCTGGTGTATGAGGCCTGCGTGCAGACGTATGGTGCCGGGGTTTTCACAAATGTGCGCTGTGTCGTTTCCATTCTGCCTTTCTTGTTTGCATGAGTTTTGGCTGACGGGACTTTGTGTTAGCTGTTATGTTCTGCTAAACGAGTGCTTTTGATTGCTTGTACAGCATGGTGTGCTCCCCCCGTTTTTATTTGTGAGGTTTTTATGTTACTGCGCATAGTACAACGGTGATACTTCCTGGTTCACGCTCCCGTTTCTTGTTGCTGCTGACAAGTTGCGCCTCCTGTAGAGCTAATTATTCTCATTTTGCTTCAAGAGAGTTTGCAGTTGGTCTAGTTCATGCATTTTACTTAGAATGGAAGCAGTGCAAACACATGGAGACTAGGAAGAGAGACAGATGCAGCCTTTTCATTCTCTCCACCTTGCATGATTATATCGTGCTGTTTTCATTATAAACATTTATTTTATGCCTGGATAAATGGATATTAGACGCATCCCTTTTCAACGGGGTTGGGGTGGACGTCATAAAATTCATTATCTATATATTTTTTCTATTTTATGCATTTTCCAGTCACATGGGTTTGAGTGAATGTGGCATCATGCTGCTTAGTGCAGAGCTCTCTGTTCTATTCCCACCTACAATGACCATATTTAAAGGAAAGGTGAAATGCAAAAAAATGCTTGTGTGCTTGCATTTAGGTGCACATTAAAGAACCAAAGGTGGGCAAATTAATCCAGAGTTCCTCACTGTTGCACACTTCACATGTGTACTGCAATTTTTGCACGTGAAAGCCTATATAATTACTTATTTAAACTCGTGGTTTGTGTTATATAAACCGTTGAAGCCGATAGAAATACATCACCCTAAAATCTGCTTATGTTTCCTGCCTGTCTTTGCACTTCCAGCATTTCAAAAGTCTTATTATTCTGCACTGCAGATTAATTGGCCATTCTTTTAATATCACCCTCTTATCCTTAAAAGCCCTAGGGCTTTAAAAGCGTGTTGCAGGAATAAGCAGTAGGTGGGACGTGCTTTTTATGTACCGCTTGTCGCAGGTCTTCACACAGGTTACACCACAGTTTCAGTGTGTCCCAAGTTTTTCAGTGAAGTAGGTAGTAATGTTGTTAGGTTTTTTCTATGATTCTGCATCCCTAACTGCCTTCATGATGTGGTTTGTGTAGTGCTCACAAAAAGGACGAAAAAGAAACACGTGGGTAGAGACACTGACTTTCAGCTGAATTTTATTTGGGAAAAAAGAACACGGAAGAAATCTGTCCATAATCTATAACACGCGTGGAACCTCCAGATTAGAACATTCCAGTCAGAAATACAAGCTCGGCGCATCATGCTGTCTCATCTTAGGCAACTGCATGTGCTGATCAAAGATTGGTAGTTTGTCCCATATCTGCATTGACAGTTGACTGACGCAGCCGTCCCCTTTCCTTTGGGTGTGGAAGGCTTCGATTAGCTCGCATGCGTGCCATACTCCGTGCTTTGATAATATGATGTCACTAAAATGTGTTGTACATCCACACTTATGGCAGTGAACTGCTAAATGTGATGGCTTGGTTCGAACCAGAGATCACTTACGCTCGCTTAGCCTCACATTTACACGGCCTGTATACATTTGTCCACAGGAAAATGGACGAACAGCCAGGTTTCTTTTTTATTTTCTTTTTTCCCTCATTTAACCAGGTAAGGGTCAGCGCCTTTACCTGTGTGTTTCCTGTTCGGGTTTTTTGTGAGCACTGCACAAACTACATCATGAACACAAACCGACTAGCTCAGTTTTCTATCTTAATTGCCTTTTTGAGTAATGGTAATGAGTCACCCCTATGAGGGGATGCTTTTTTTTTGTCGTGGCTGCTCTGTTTTGCTTTTTATCAGCTCGAATTTATGGTCCTGCTGAGGGACATGGAATAGTTTTGAATTGTGAACCTGTCTAACCTTGTGTCTGACGCACTATCCACAACTTCGCACATCTTCCTGCGTAACATGAGACAGGCATATCCATTTTGCTTCATCTTGACACATGCTTGTCTAGCTGAACGGCAACACCTGCCAAGAGGCGTCACACTTGTCTGCTCCGGATAAACATTGCATTCGTGCCGTGTGTCAGGGAAATGGGCCTTTCTGTGCTCTGCGAATATGTCTTGTTACTTTCTTGTACTATACATAGCATCATCGAAATGTATATAGCCGTGCTGAATGTCAGCTGAAGGTCTTGACAGGGCAACACGTCTTTTGAGGCTGGCTGCTCTTATCAGGAGGAAGAAGGCGATGGAGGAAGACGGGGTGGATGTTATTTAATGACGATTATCAACACACTGAATAGATGTAATCTGTAATTATTTTTGAAACAGAATATTTGTCAAGTTGGGGCCTACTGGTGCAGTCACACACTTTGCCACTTAATGCTTTTTCACTAAATTTTTTATGCTGGTTTCTCAAAGCACTTGCATTGTTATGTTGCTATCGCTAGCTCAGCGGTCACAGTAACTTGTCAGCACAGAACTAACTTCATTGTTCACTAAGGGTGAGTGAGGCATTGAATTGGCACAGCGTTGGTTGAGTTGAGAAAAATATCATGTTTGTTTCTCTTTTCATTGGGTGTGCATTTGGGTGTACACGCGTGTAGTGCACTGTTGGAAAAAAGATTGTTGCTTACTTGCTTTCTTTGTCATCCTGAGTAGCTTTGCGCATCCTGAGTAGCTTCTTACTATTATAACAGAGTGCATTGTGCATCGCATACATAGGCATGATCAAAGATTGCTCTCATTCGCTCGGATGGTGCAGTGTCAGCTCTTGTACAGCGTTCACACTCATGAAGCTTGTGTACGTGCAGGGCAGTTGTTGGTAGTTAAACATAGTGGAACTCAACCATTTCTGCTTGCTCAACTCAGTCGTATCAAAACATTCCTGTTTCCTGTTCTCACACGACAGTACCATCTGCTTGCACTCACTTGTTCCCCTTTTACACTGTGTCAGTCATCTTTTGCATTCTCACCGTAATGTCAGTTGTTCTGAATCTCATTCATGGTCATATCTACTGGCAGGCTCCCTGCAGTCATCAGCCATCGTGATTTTGTACTCGCACATGTCATTCCATTCATTGTCACTATTGTGCGCACTCTTCTTGCAACTATTTCCACTTTACAGATGAGCAGGAAGAAGAGTAAAAGGCACGAGATATTTTGCCAAGTCAGCCCATCAACCAATGAATAGATTAGTCAGTCATTGCCTGCCACTCATTCATCTTAAATCGGATTGTTCATCAGTTGTCTGAAGGCTCCAATGTTTGACTGCACGGGTAAAAATGTAGACGAGTAAATGAATGTGGGTAAAATAGTAGACAAGCAATACATTGTTGATTCATTTGGAACTCTAATAAATTGATTAGTAAGTGATTGAGCCAGCCAGCAACTTCGCACCGCCTATCAGCGCGCTGTCTTTCACGGTCGGTTCATCTGGCGTACACCGATTTCCCACCCGACCAAAAAGTCGCACGTGTTGCCCGAGCCAGTGCGAGTTTGGCGACCTCGAGCGAGGGCGCGAGAGAGGGTCGACTCGCTCCTCCCACGGCGAGCAAAAAGGCGCCGAGGAAGAGGAGCGCTTTTGGGCGCCCCGCTTGGCCGGTCGGACGTAACCAGCCTGGCGCCTGGTGAGGGGCGTTGCAGGGGTTGCAGTGTGAGACGCCTTTTTATTTTTTTTTTCTGCGAGGGAAGAGAGAAGGGACGCGCGCATTGCTGCTGCTGCTGCTCCGGAATCGCGCGCGTCGCTCCCTTCTTGGCGGGCGATGATACGCGCCAGCTACGCTCGCGTGAACGAGCTGCGCGCGCGCGCTACGCTGCTGCTTCTACGCTCGCCGCGTTACGTCATCGGCAGCGGCGGGGCAGAACCGTTCCGGCGTGCGCGTGGCGACGCGAAGAGGCGTGGTGCGTGCGCGCGTCGCTTTCGTTGGAGGAATGGTCGGGAACTGTCCACTTGTGTCCGGCACGCAGGCCTCTTTCTATCCGTCTCTGGTTTTGGACTAGTGTCAGGGGTTTATCCAAAATTTGGATACGTCTGGGGGGGGGGGGGGGGGGGGAGGTACCAGAACTCAGGAGGGTGTGGAAGATCGCCTGTCTGTAAGATGGGGGGAGAGGGTCGGTAAGGAATGTCTGGGGCTGGTGGGGGGAGGAGTGGGGGTTGTTAGAGGTGTGTGCAGTAATGCTGTGGAGATCGACAAAGCAAGCGGCGGAGGTCACCACTAGAAAAACGGCGCAATAAAGACGGGACGAAGAAAGGGAGGTCGTCCGCTTTCGCCTATTTCCAATGGCGGATTTTCGCCGTAGACGTTCGCGTATGTATTGCCCGTTCGGCGTTCACGGCGTTTGACGCGTCTTCTGCGGAGTCAGCTTTTCAGACGGGTCGCGGCAAGTTCTCACATATCCTGTTTGAGCTGATCAGGTTTTGTTACATCTCGCCCCTAGCATATTGATCTCTCCTTGATCTTTTTTTTTCCCCTTATAAAAACCTCTACATCTGAATTGCACAATTAGTTGTGTTCTTAAGGATTCCGATCAACCAGTACTCCAAATGACTCGATGATCTCCACTTCATATTGAAAGTTTATTACGCGCAACAAAATACAAGGTGCTTTCTTTTCAGGTCTTTTGTTCCGATGAATAAGTTTTGATGATGAACGCGTAGTCAGTTTTGCTGGTTCCGACTCAATGACAGGTTAATACGTCCGCCACTATGAAGCACTGCGCTTCTAAAAGGTGGGCGTTTCCTGCGGTGCTTTGTGTTTGAATTTATTGACATTCCATTGCGACGTGCTCACTCGTTTCCGGAATTCTACTGCAGCAGGCACGCACGACTCGTGCTGCTCCGAATAATTGCTCCATGGCCTGTAGGGGAGGGGAGGAAAGCCTGCGGGGCTGTGCCTTGGTGGGCAGTACAGACACTGCGCTTACGTCGCATCATTTGCGGTACACAGTGGAATCGCTGCTCGTTCCCGATGGATGGGTCGCATAATTCATGCACCGGTAACTCGTCTGACGTCGGCGACCACTGCGGCGTCACGGACATCAATGTGATGTCACATTTCCAAGCGCGCGAGCACTGCACCGGTCTTCCCCGAGTTCGTCTATCGTCAAAACGGTATTCACCGGAGCTAGTTGGCCCATAGCTAACGTTCGAGCTGAAATCGAGGGCCAAAAAGAAGACAGCGCGCGAGCACTGCACTTTGTCCCTCGTTTTCAGTCCCGCCGCATTTCGATGGAGACGAAATGCCAGAGGGACCCGATGTACCTAGGTGCGCGTTACAGAACACCAGGTGGCCGAAATTTCCCGAGCTCTCCACTACGGTGTCCCTCGTAATCATATCGTGGCTTTGGGGCGTAAAACCCCAGCAATTATTATATTACGTTGAGTTCCGCTGCTCGAGCCAGTGTTCGTCTATCGCTCGAGTTGGACGGTGTGTCCCGGAGGAGTTCTTTGGAAAATGGTTCCTCTTGACTGCCTCCGCTTCTAGCGTCATCGTTACTTACGGCGTGCTCTCACTGCGTTCGTGATTTCGTTAGCCAAAAAAACAAACAAAAAACAACGAGATGTTCGACTCCGCCATGCCTGGGATTTCTTATGACAAATCGGCGACCCACGCGTTATCCACGTGACTCGGCGGAGAGCGAAACGCAGCCTTACCTGCGTTGCACATGATTCAACCGCTAATAACGTCTTACCCCTCCCTATCCGTTTTTTTCTTTCGTTTCGTTCAGTCTTCATTGCTGCCTTTTTATTTCTGCCTACGTCACGCATATATATCTCTCTCTGTTCGTGCATTGCCCTCGCGTGACTCCGTCCGGCCAATAAATTCTTTCTCTGTAGTTTATTTTTTTCTGAGCGGCGATTCGGAACGGCTGATCTCGTCGAGAACGGCGAGGGTAAAGAGGAGATAAGTGGCGCTGCGAGCGCTTTATGCTTGCGGGGTTTTTATTGGGTGTCGGCGGGAAGCGATAAATCGCGCCCGGAACACATTCACTGACAGCGAAAGCTGTAAACAGGCACTCCGTTCCGCGTTGCAAACAGCTGCCGAATGTGTGCCACATCTCATCAAATTCGTGCACTGCATCGAAGGCTGCTGTTTGCGTCAGTAAACGTAGAGTTTGTTCATGGTATGACAGGTTGTACCGGAGGCGTAGGTGGCGATAGTCTAGTTCAGGGATCTCAAACTCACCTCAGGTAGCGGGCCGCAGTTACGAAATTTGGTCTCCCTCCCGATGGGCCGGGATACCGAAGAAGGTTGGAGGAGGGGGGGGGGGGGGTGAGCAAAGCGTCTCATATCTCATTCTTATATGGGTCATTTCTCTAGGGGATTTGGTTTCAAGTTTCAAGAAACACATCGATGCTGACCTCCAGAATGACTGAAATGAGGACGCCGATTCTGAACTTGTTTTTTGTTCCACGGTTATGTTTTACACATCCACGAGACGCTAAACATAACCGACAAGTTAGTTTATACTGCAGGCCGGGAAAAGAAATGGAACTCGCTAAGACTCGCTGAAAGAACGAAAAAAACCTTGCTTAGTGCCTATTAGGACACATACTCACAAAAATACTGCTCAGCTGTTCGTGTTCTGAGTGAGACTCGCCAACAATTATTGCAACAATTATTGCTAAGCCGGGCTTTCTCGTACTCATACTCACGGGTCAGTCCGAGCTTGAGGGAGTCGACTTATCAGTGAGTTTGCCGACCTGTGTTTTAGACTGATAAAGTGTTCTTTCTAGACCCTGTTTTCATTGGTTTCACGGTAAGGTAAGCTGTCAATATTTTGCCGATAACATTTTCTGACAGAACTATTGCAATGCCTTGCATTGTTACTTGTTTTGTATTATTATGGCGGAAGCCTTACGTGTGTCATGCGAACGTGACCTTGAGCGAAAAGCCGGTGTAGACTCAAAATCTACGAAAAGTCACATGATCACCCGCGCGCTCACTTCGTATGAGCGGCGTTCGCGGCACTAAACAAAAATAAAAAAAGCCGCGTTGGCTTGACGTGAAGTGCGCGGTAAAAATAGCCACACCGGATGGCGTTCGCCTTCGAGTCGTCTTAGGCGAATGCGTGACGGACCGTGCCACTTTTCTTTATGCATTATTCTTTAGATTAGTGACCATGTGCGGTTCTGTGATCATGCATCGCCCCCTGTGTAGGTAACCTGGGACCCTTAATGCAACACTTTTCCAAGTAATCATGAAATAACTTCAGTATTGGATTTTATTGCCTGATGAATCGACTGTCGCAAAAATTTTTAGAATTCGTCAGGTACGAGCGGAGTTACAGAGATCGCGCTAAAAGCGACACAGGGGAGGGGGGGTGGCTCAAAGAGCACTTTCTTTTCTTGTCTTCTTTGAACGCGCGCGCGGTAACTGTGCAGCCTACGATGTTCAAATCACCCAGTGGCCGGGTCTTTTGGGTACGCGAAGCAGTTCATTTGGGTATATGGTACCTTTCTCGAGAGAAGAGAGAGCGATTTCTAGCTGCCTTTGAAATCTCATTGTAATTTCCCTGTCACGTGCTGCGCAATAATGTTTGGCTCATATGCTCACAGGATCCTCGACTACCGATGGGCAGCGTTTTCTGACCATTTTCAAAAAATGTCGATGGGCCCCGTTAAGAGTAAAATGATGATTGACGTCACGCCCCAGTCACAACAGCGAGTCCTGCTGCGACGGCGTAACGTTACACGGTGCCATTGTTCGTGCACCAGCAACCGTACTATACGGAATGAGTCACGTGACTCCTTTCTGTGTAAGCGGAATTTCGCATAACAGAGGAGCGACCGTGCGCGGCAGTTACATTGTCAGCTGTTCGGGGGATTTGTTCGGATGAGGCGCTCGAGTGATTTTCGGTATTCGATCCCGTTGCCCGATAAGATTCGCGCACTTTCGGCCGCCGCCGCACCCTCCGTCCTTTTCCGCTCCGCTGAACGCCGCCGCTGCAGACCGCTTGGCGCCGTCTCCGGTTTGCAACAGGTGCCGCCATCTCGCGACCATGAACCACCTTATCTACATCGATTTGATCTTGTTCCATCATCGCCAGGAATAACGTTTAGCGGATAAAACAATTCTGAGTTTTCTTCATTTCTTTCTTTCGCGAAACTACGAAAATTGTTACAGTGTTCCTTAAATAGGGCCACGCGCCCTTGTTTCGTTATTTTGATGTGATGGGGTTTCACCCGCAAAAAGTGACGGCCGACGACTGTGATCGGCGGTATCAGTGTGCAGCATGTATTGCTTGTACATACTATACTTTGACTTTTCCTTTCCTGGGCACCAAATCGCCGAAATGAAGAGTTTCGTCTCGAACAGTCCGACTGCCACCTCCTTCACCGTCACAACCACGTGACAGAAGCATCGGTTAAGAAAAAAAAAAGAAATCACTGATTTTTTTTTCTGCTGCTTCTCTTTCTTGCCAAGTTCATGGCGATACATTTCGTTTCGATTTTCATGTCGTAAGGCATGCACGGCCTCAGAGATCTTGCGATATGGATGCTTGATACTATACGGACTTCTTTATTTTCTATCGGGGCTAGCTGGACTAATGGCGCGATCGATTGGCGTCGTGTCGCCGTGCTGCACCTGCTGGATACACGAAATTCCCTACCGGATTTGTTTCTTCCATCTGTTTCCCTCGTTGTAGGCGCGCGAGCATGCGCGCTTACATTTTCTGGCAAACGTGGAAGAGCACGCCGCTCTTGCTCGCTGCCGCGTATTTAGCGCGCGACGCGCTAAGTACTCGCCGCATTTCGTCCCGTCCAAATGCGGCTGATGAACCTTGCGCGCGTTTGTGGCGCGGTTCGCTGCTGCTGCTGCTGTCGCGCTCTTTGTACGAATTTCCCTTCTTTTTTCGTCGAACCCTTTTCTGCGACGCGAAGAAGAAGAGAAATAAGCGAAAAAAAAAAAAGTAAGTACGGTGGAGGTAAGAAGAAGATGATGATCGTTGGGGTTTGACGTCCCAAAACCACGATATGATTATGAGGGACGCCGTAATGGAGGGCTCCATTTCGGCGTCACGTTAAAGAACCACCTGGGGTTCTTTAACGTGCACCTAAATACACGGGCCCCAAGAATTTTCGTCTCCATCGAAAATGCGGCCGGGATTTGATCCCGCGACCTCCGGGTCAGCAGACGAGCGCCATAACCGTGGTGGTGAGGTAAGGAGAGACATTATCGGACCCCAATATAAACGACGATTAGTGGGAGCGAGTGAGTGAAAACTTTATGTTTGGCGGTATTGGGCGGGATGGGGCGGCAAGCATCCCGGCCTAGGTGACGGCCTCGAGTCCTTGGACACAGGCGGCTGCCTCGGCGTGCCGTATGGTCCACAGTTGATCTGTGAGGTCGTGGCTGAGCATGGCCGCCTCCCATTGCGCCCCGCGGTTCGAGACTGCCATGTGTACTCGGTTCGTAGGGGATAAAAAAGAACAAAAGGCAGCGGCTGCTGCACACACTTGCCAGTGCAATGTGCGATATCTAGTAATAATAATAACTGTTGGGGTTTTGACAGACTCTGTAAATATGGTTTTGAGAGACACCGTAGTGGAGGGCTCCGGAAATTTCGACTACCTTGGGTTTTTCAACGTGCACCTAAATCTAAGTACACGGGCCTCTAGCACTTCGCCTTCATCGAAATGCGGCCGTCTATGCCGAGATTCGATCCCGCGACCTTCGGATCAGCATGTCGAGCGCCATAACAGCAAGACCACCACCGCGCGGGGCGCAGCATCCAGGAGCCTTATTTGCTTCACGATATTCCGTGCCCCTTCTCGGCCTATGGCAGGGTTGGTAAAACGTGTAACGAAGTAAATACAAAGAGACAACACGTGTTTACTGATAATACGGAATGGTTTCAAGTATGGTTGAAGATGAACATGCCGGATAGCGCCGCTAAGCCCGAACACGCGAGTTCTATTCCCGCCCACGTCGGCTGCATTTCGCCGGAGGCGAAATGCAGCAGCACCCGTGTACTTGGATTTCGCTGCACGTCAGTGAAAGCCGTCGTGATCAGAAAATTGTGCTGAATCCCTTACTACGGCCTGCCTCATAATCATATCGCGGCTCTGACGTGAGACCCCGGATTTCACTTGTCTTTTATTTATTTATTTATTTATTTATTTATTTATTTATTTATTTATTTATTTATTTATTTATTTATTTAGTGCTCTTGAGGCACTCCACGACAATACGCTCTGTCACAGGCAGCTTTACGGCAAATCATTAGTATTGTTATTATTTGTTCTGTCAAAAAGTTTTTGTTGTGGTGATGGTTGCTTCGCGGTAACGGCACCGAAGGAACACAGGAGTGTTATTTCACTTCCAGCACTTCCGATTACGCAGTTACCGCCGCGCTTTCCTATTCCCCGCACAGCTGGCCATTTTTGCTCATTACTGCGTGCGGTAGCTACGTGCTTCGAATAGTGGTTATAAGGGAACGCTAGAACGAAGTACTGAATTTACTGAAATACGAGGTAGCTGATGTATCGTGATCGGTGTCGATCTAGCAGGATAGTAAAGATGCAGAGCGACGGACGGTTTTCTATCCGTCGGACCCGTCTGTTCACGATGGTGCTGGTTACTCTAGTAACATCTGCTGGCAGGCTAGTTGGTGATGCATAGTTCATAGGCATAACAGCACAAACGTAACAGGTCTTCTTTGTTAGCTGTTTGTTATTACATTGCGTTCCTAGCCGAACGAGGTTGGTCCACGGGAACAATTTACGCACATTCGCTCAAGAAGAACCGGTATTCGTGAAATCTGTTATCTGTCGCGTCAGCTACGGCACTATTTGGGCGAGAGATTCAAATGGGTATGTCGGACGGGCATTTCTTTCGCTAATAAGTGTTTTACGTTCGTCGTGTAGTAGCGCGAGAGATTGCGTTGAACTAAGAAAAGTAGCGAGGAGGGGAGGGGGGAGGGGCAGTGTGAAACGAAAGAGGGCGGGGGGGGGGGGGGGAGAGAGTGACACCACCAGTGAAAGGTGAAAGCCCACGACGCCCGCGCTCGGAAAACAGGAGCTCGTGGTGGTCACACGCATAGATGCCGTTTTGCCGCACGTCTTCGTTCTCACGAGTACACAGACAGAGGGGGAGAGCTCTCCCTCCGAGAGAAAAGGAGTCTGAGCGGATCTCTCTCTCTCTCATCTGGTTCGGATGTCATTTATCTCGTCCCTCGGCGGTAGTAGTGGTGGTATCTGCCGATGATCGGGTGCTCCGCCGCCTCCGGGTAAAGCCGACCGCTGATACCTGTCGCACGCTCTCTTCGTGCCCGTCTCTTTTTCGCGTCTGCTCTTTTACCTCTCGACGACGGCGCTCACTTTCTTTTGGTAGCGCTGACGTCGCTAGCGATGCTCCAGCTTCCTCAGCTCGTACTTTCGTCGCGTACGCCACCAGCGCCACCGTAGCACTGCTCGCTCTCTTCGCCCTCTGGCTTCCTCTGACACCCCCCGCCGTGACAGGAATGGGCCGCTGAGAAAGGGGGATGAGGGAGAGGATGGTGTTGCGAGGGTAGCGATGGTTGGTGGTGTGTTGAGTGCTGCTGCTGCTGCTTTTTATATATTTATTTGTCTTTTCGGCGCGGATGAAGTCCCCCTGGCGCGGAGTTTTCTGTAGCCGATTAGTTGTTGCCTTCCTGCGTCTGATTGTGCCTGCCCTGGCTGCTTCTTCCTGTCCTGAACGGAGGAAGAAGTAGAATGTGGTTCGAGGTAGGAAAAAAAAAAAGAGGGCAAGGAGGAAGGGTGCGTCTCCGGCCCTTCTCGTTTAGACGTGCCGGAATGCCTAATGAGTCGCAATCTTCTTTTCGCCTCGCGTTCGTGCCTCTCTCTTTGGTTTCGACGCCGAAAGTGTCGCTCTGCCCTGTTGATAGGCTCTCTGTCGACGCCACCTCAATGGCGTGCACTTTCTGCCGCGAATGGACGAGCCGTGGTGATAGCGACGGTGGAGTACACGGCCCACACGTGACCTCACCGTACTGAAAGCGCCGCCATTCATAGCTTCCGCGTCTCTGCTGCCTGTCAAGGACGTCTGTTACCGCTGTACGCGAACCCTTTCGTGCACTGCATCGCGTTTTCGTTAGTTTATGTGCAGGGTATTACGGATTACAAGCCTTGCGACTAATTGCTTTCATGACCTTTGTATGCCATCCATTTTGTATCCACTTTGTATGCCATCCAAGAGAAGTAACAAGAAATAACACCAACTAGCCCAACAACAAGTTTTACTAAAGAGAAGTAACGTCTACACTCTTAAAAAAAAAAAGGTAGTAGTACTTGCTAACTTTGGGGTTGTAACGGCTTGTCACATATGTTACTACCCTGTTAGTAAGTGCAGTTAGTAACGGCAAGGGTGGTAACTGTTACTACCTTTGCCGTTACTAACAGCAATTAATAGCTGTTACTACCCTAGCCGTTACTAACCACAGGTAGTAAAATAAAGGTTGTAAAAAAAAAAGGTAGTAACCGATACTAACGTGTTCATTTTGCCACATTATTAACAGTGATCAAATTTATAATGGCACACTACGATACATCTTCGGGTAATCTTCCGTGCAGTGTCATGAACTAGACGAATACACAGATGCAACAACAAGTTCACTACGCGACAGTACTTACTAAGCGACTCCCGAGGTATTTATAGCCCCTACATTCGAGATGCACGACTGGTACCGGTGAGCACCTGTGTTTCACGATGAATTATAAAAAAATGTGACGCTAAAGTACCACACCCTACTACCGGATTATGTGTGCTTTGGGACGTAGCACAAGACTTTTAATCAACCGTATTAAAAGAAACAATATGTCCTGTCTATTTGCTATAAAACTGCCGCAATAAAGCATTATGTACAGCGGCCGAGACACGGTACTAAGTCCACTAACATAGCCTCAGTGCATTTCAGTGAATTCCTGTGCTAGTCCATAGACAGTAAAAAGCTAATAATTATCATTTCTGGGATTTTACGTGCCAAAACCACAATATGATTACGATACGCGCCGTATAGACTCCCGATTAATTTTGACCACCTGTGGTCCTTTCACATCCGCCTGTCATGCTGGTTTGTTGGAATTGATATTGTGTACTAAAACGCGTATAGCACTTGCTTACAGTGCAATAAATTTTGCTCCTCCGTTTTCAGAATAGCAGAACGATGCTTAGAAATAGCGGTTGCGTAATTTTAAAAAGAGAACTTGTATTTTTTTTCTTGTTCCATGGACATTTTCTTCACCAGTTTTCGATTAAAAATGATGTGTCGAGACGATTGCAGTTATAAATTAACACAGTAGGTATTAACTACAATTTTCGATTAAGTAGTTAACGGCCAGGTAGGAAAAAGGTAGTAACGGTCGATGAAAGTTAGTAACGGCTGCAGTTACTACCTATTTGCTTGCAGTTACTAACGTAGGTAGTAAACAGGTAGGAAAAAGTTAGCAACGGTTGCAGGTAGTAACTGTTTACTAACGTAGGTAGTAAACAGGTAGCAAAAGGTTAGTAACGGTCCAAAACAGTTAGTAACCGCTGCAGTTACTACCTATTTGTTTGCAGTTACAACCTTTTTACTAACTTTTTTTTTAAGAGTGTAGTTGTTCAGTATTGCCAGGGAAAACGTCAGACGGCGTCGAGTTTGTTGTAATTTCCTTGGTAGACTCCGTCTTCGCATTAACTTTTTTCTCCTACTGC
Organism: Rhipicephalus sanguineus; assembly: GCF_013339695.2. Classification (NCBI taxonomy): domain Eukaryota; kingdom Metazoa; phylum Arthropoda; class Arachnida; order Ixodida; family Ixodidae; genus Rhipicephalus; species Rhipicephalus sanguineus. Next base: position 17,367,611 of record NC_051184.2, read on the forward strand.
CTTTCACGGCGTCTCTCGTAATCATATCGTGGTTTTGGGACGTAAAACCTCAACAATTATTGTATTATTAGCTCGATCGTAGCAATATAAAGGTGCCTATATATTTCATCTGATTGAATTATATGCTTGGGCAACGCAGTGAACGCACCACAGACTAACCAGGAGCAGTGTCCTCCTTGTGTCCCCTTTCGCCCGCGTTTGCTGCAGTAACTAAACATGGCATGTGAGCCGGTAGGTTATTTGCCGTCAAGAGTGCCAACACTCACACAAGTGCGCTTCTTTTCCCAAACGGTAAATGGAAGCAAGAATAGTTTAGACGGATAAGTTTTCTAAGGGAACTCAGTTGCCGCTGATTTCGCCATCGTAGCTTTAGGTTATTAGAGAAAATAATGGTCGAAGTTTTTGTTTTTTTTTTTCGCGCTAAAATTCCAGTACCTGGTTAACGTCACGCGCATTTCCTTTGTTTTTTCGTACTTTGTTGACAGTGGCCCAATAAAATTTAATAAATCTTTCTATTTTAAGTCCTTGGCTCCCTTAGCACGCACTGTAATTCGTTTTTAAATTTTTACCGATGAGGGTTAACGTAGGCAGTAGCAGAAGCCATCAAAATCTATGACGTCACGGTGAGTTGGTGTGGGAACTTAGAGGTGGTGCGCCACTTCTTTTTTGTTTTTTTGTTTTTTTGCGCGCGTTTTCTCGCGGCAAGAGTGGTGGTTTTTGGTATCGTGAAAGAGTAATTTACTAAAGCGAGGAAAATTGTTTTTCGATTTAGCGTCTCTGAAGCTAATGCGAAACACAAGATGTGATTTCGTTAAAGAAGAAAGTTCAAGAAGGCAGCGTCGAGCTTCCAGCGAAACCCGTTCAAAATCCGCGCTGGAGGTTTTTATTCGCGGTCCTTTTCTTTCTTTGTGGACATACCGCCTGGTCGGTTAGGCGGTTTGCGCTTCGCCAACTGCGTGGCCAACCTGTTCAATGCCCTTTCTTGTGACCCTCGCGCATCTCGCTTCACTGCTGGGATGCGCGAGAGCGATATCGCCGCTGACGACGTGTGCTTCTCAAGTCGACCATTTCCAGTTTCTGTAAGATCGCTCTGCTTTCGATTCGATTCAAAGCGGGCGAAGGTAGAAGACGTTGTTACAAGTAGTGCACAATGACAGCGTTATTCGTGGGCGTTTGCAGGGTTCTCCATTTAGGGGGGGGGGGGGGAGAGGAAAATTCTAACCGCAAATTCTAACCCTGGTCGAGTCCGAGAAAACGAGCTCCGCAACGGATGCAGAAATGAAAATGAAGCGATGACGCGCTTCTCGCGAAGGCCTGCCATTGGTTCCAGGCTTTCCGGGGTAGAGGTTGGAAGTAAACAGTTATTTTAATGGTAACATCAGGAGTGCTTGGTCGCCATTGTCGTTGCAAAACATGCGTCGCGATAACCGTGCGCGGGAAAGGTCCGAGACAGAGTACAGGTTTGGGGCAGAATTGACGCCCCCATTTAGATGATTGGGGGTGGTAATCACGTATTAAAGAGTGCGAGGTAAAGAAATAGAGGCCAAAATTGACAATCCGCTGGACACGGTGCTTACGGACTAAGCGTGGCGTAGTCCATTATGGCGGGCCCGTCAAACGTTCCTTGGAGAGCCGTATTGCTTACAGTAAGACAAGAATGAATGAGTAAATGTCCCGCGTGGGCGAAAGGCACCGCCCCGATGCGGTGCGGTGCCGGCCGTGCTATCGGTCGGCCGATGCACCCACGGGGAAAGCCCAAGGCTGCCTACGGGCCGTGTCCGAAACGCGCTGGTGACAGTTCCGGAGCCCGCTGTCAACTTGACACCAAGGAGTGTGCTGTAGGTGGCCTTTCTTTGTCAGGCACGCATCTTTACGCTCGAAAGTTTTTTCCATAGATGCGGGTGTTACTTGTGTTGCGCTGGAGATTCCTCCTGCGACAGCAATGCAACAACGCATGGCCTATAGTCGGATACAAGTCAGGACAGGCCCCGAAGCGCGCCAGCTGATCGCCTCCACGACTAAAGAAATAATACCCCTGGTAGTATGAGAAGTTGTACACGATGCGACTGACCTGGAAAACCTGCGTCAGACGGCACGTATCGGCCTCCTGCATACCGCGGTGTCGTGTGGCTACTCGTCGGATCAGGCCACAGATTTGGGTTCCCAACCTCATAACTTGCTCATACATGTGTAACTGGGGGACCATTTTATTCATTAGAACGTGCCTTACAATTTCCCTCGAGGCATTACGGAAGAAAGCGACATTCAGGGAAGAGTCCAGATAGCACGATAATTCTCGTCGCCATGATGACGCCTTGATGATCGTTGCGGAGAAACTACACCGCGGCAACGGCGTTATGTGGACGATATGATACCTCCGCGACTGGAGCTCGGATAGAGCTCGACCGCACGCGTGCTCTTTCGTCCGCTGTCGTGGTCGTCGTCAGCGATCGAGCGAGCGATGGCCCGAAGAAGAGCAAAACGAAGAAGGCGTCGCGATCGGGGCGCAAAAGAAGGGCTATCAGCGTCCGATCATCGCCTGCGAACTCGACCCCTGCGACCGACCGGACGGCCCACCTGCCCTCCCCCGTGCCTCCTCCTCCTCCCCTTTGCCGCCGGCGCAGAAGTGCTCGACGACCGAGGACCGAGGAGCCACGCAGAAGAACGAGGGAGGGATGAATGAGGAAGGGCAGGCGGCTTCGGTTGCTCTTTCCTCGGAGCTGCTGGCCGGCGGTCGGCGACCAGGAGGAGCATACCCCCTGGTTCTCTTTTTCTTCCTTTTTTCTGGCCTCCGGTTCTCCCACCGGCCGCAACGCGTTGACCGGTGCGTGTGTGTTTGTGAAGGCATGGAAACCGGTTTCTCTTTCGTAGCAACACCCCCCCCCCCCCCTCTTCATGGTCCCGCCGTCCGATGCCGCCACGGCGTCGGACGCCGATCTCGATGCTCTGTTTCTCCGTCTCCGATGTTGCTGCAGCTTCGGGCGCTTTCTCTCTCTCTCTTCTGGACCATTTCTTTCTTTTTAAAGATCTTTGCTTTCGTTTTCTCCTTTCTTTTTTATCGTTCCATGGGCGCGCGCTTCCCGTCTTGGCATTGGGACCGGCAGCCAGCCAGCTCGGCGTGGACCGGTGTCCACGATGCGGCGGGGAAGGCGGGAGACGGATGGGGGAGGCAGCTCTTGTTTCTCTCCTCGTGCATCTAGTAGTGGAGGTAGTAGTGCGGGTTGAAGAGGAGGGGAGTATCCGCCGTATGCACGTTCTGTGGCGACCGCCCCGACCTCTGTTGGGCAAACTGCGGACCGCTCAATTTAGTAGGAATGCCCCGCTGCTGCCGCTGCCTCCTCCTCCTCCCCCTCCCTATCGAAGAGGGGGCGTCGCCGTCACCCCCCTCCACCACATGTACGCTGGCCTGTCGCCGCTACCTAACCGCGTCGCTAGAACCACGATGTACCTTCAGTCGTCAACGTGTCAGCATCCGGTTGCGTATTATCTGTCTTGTCCGTGTATGCACCGGTGTTCTCTCAGTCGTCGACGTAACTGGTTATGCGTGCCACTTTGATCGTAATAATTAATATATTAATTCCCACGTACAACATTAAGAGGCACGAAGACGACATTGTGGATCCTGGAACAGAGTTGGCCCGATATTCTAGTGGACATTAACTAGAAGGAAATGGAGCTGGGCACACGGCGTAATGCGCACGGCAGGTAACCAGGGGTCAATTTAGGGTGACGGAATTTGTACCGAGGGACGGGAAGCGGGACAGATGTCGTCAGAAAAGTTAGGTAGGGCTGTGTCATGCTAAAATTTGCAGGCATAACATGAAAAAAAAAGGAAAGCAAATCAACGAAACCAAAAACTCACACGCTCCCCTGTGCATTCGCCTAAGACGACTCAAAGGCCATCTTCTGCTTCTGATTGTATTGATCCCCCCGCTCCGCCCCTCCACCCGACTCTGATCCATTAGAGTTACAACGTTGCATATTTGAAAAAAGTTGTAGCTGTCGCCTACGCAACACTTATACGTTTTACAGTGTGTCTGTGTGGGCTAAAAATACGAATACTGGGCCACAGTACCCAGGAAGTACTCTACGAACGTCAGTAGGAGAGGGAGGTGGTGATGGTAGAAAAGCTGAGATGTCGGTTGGAATCGAAATTCTGACCTGCCAATTTTTGCCAGAAAATGGCGCGCACACAATCACGGACACTCGAAAAAAGAGGGAAACAGCACAGGCGCTGACTCGCAACTACGATTTATTAGAGGGAAGGCATGCATACACATGTCACATTTGTCACGTGATCCGGCTCCTCTCGCCCAGTGCAGAAAGTACACGGCAATATTTTTAACAACATAGACAAGGGGTTGGAAACAAGTGCCGTAGGTCACGCCCTCAGAGTGCTGATGAGATAGGAAAGTTCTACTTCTGTTAATGTGGGGGCGCTTACGCATTTTTCCATATATTGGCGAAAATGAACAGCTACTAACTAGCCTAATTATCCGTGCTTCTGACCCGGTACCCGGCGTCGCGGAAGGGACGTAGATAGATATATAATTATTAGGATTAAGATTGCGGTGAACAGAGTTAACTAGCCGAATGCACTTTATTTTCAAATACAGACCACTCGCATGAGAACCGACCAGACTGGTGGAAGCGAGACGGGTTTTGAGGTCCACGAGAAAGTGTATTCCTAGCACTCTTCCACTCGCATTGTGTTACTGGGTTCGACGATAAACTATCTCTCACGAAAAATAGGGACCGATCCCGATTATAGTGCAATCTAACAGACTGCATATAGTTGGACTTGTCCTAATTAAGTTTCTAAGTCGCGTGACTCTAGCTGCCGTATTTAGTTGCACACATCCAGCACTCGTCAACACTGACTTCAGCTGGCTAAATTGCGGCTGATGTCAGTTAACGTTGGCTAAACGCTGGTTATCCGCTGTTAAAAGACCAACATGTCTCGATTCTATCTCAATACAGTGATTCAGTTGTGTACCAGTTTTTAGGCGAAAGCCTTAGATGCCTCGCCAAACGCGAAAATTGGCTGTCGGCGGCGTCAACACGAGTGACCCCAGACATCATCACGCGATGACGTCGCCATATGACGTCATCATGATTTCACAGATCGCCAGAATTTGTGACGTCGTGACGTCACATGACGGCGACATAACATTACCTCGTCGCTTGGACGAAGGTTCCGAGAAGAGACACGGTGAGGGCTTTCGCCTTCGAGTCGTCTTAGGCGAATGCGTAGGGGACCGTGGGAGTTTTTATTTCTGGTGACCCACGGTCCACGAGGACCCCGCACGGTAGCGCGCCAGATAAGACAGGTGGCCGGTGAAGAAGGTGCTGACCAATGGCTGCTGGATCCCTTCTTGCTCGTATTTTTACAATCGCGTGGCTTACGTGCTTCTCCTCGGGCGTCTCAAAAACTGTCCGTGCGTGCATGTGTAGCTCGCAAGTAGAAAAGAGCGTTTGTTAAAGCTGGCTTCTTTGCATAGAATGTTTCAGTGCGGAGAAGCCCGCCCCAGTGCATCATCCGCGCGTTTTATGGTTTATGGAATGTATCTGCGGAGTGGTGACTTGGAGAGCATACTGTTCGCGAATGATGTTAATAAAAATGCAAACGGAAATCAGTGGTACATCAGGTCGTCACCGAACCTTTGTATTGTTCCGAGAGGTTCGCACAGCTAGGACGTCGGATGCACACGTTAAGGTGATCCAGCGCGCACGACATGTGAGCGTCGCACACTGATCGCCCACGTGTTTGCAACAGGAATAATAAAGAATACGTGTGGCTTAACCTTACGCGCAGCACTTTGGCTATGACGGACACCGTAGTCAGACGGTGATCGTTACACGAGCTTGTTTTCAGTTTTGTAATGGATCGAACCCATGCCTTCGTCATAGATCAATTGCAGTGCTACATATGCTGCGCCGGTGGCAATCGCAAAAGTACCACACGCATTTAGACAGGCGCGGTCGTCGACCTTGTGTGGCGTGTAAGCACGTATTTGTATGTAAATAAAGCGTTGAAATGTAGACGGGTTAGTACGGATGCATCTTCTGGCAAATTGTGTGGAAGGAAAGGATACAAGTACTGCGCTCTTTCTTGCTTCTTTCTTTCTTTGCATCTTGTCCTGCCGCGTAGTTTGATAGCGGACATCTTTTTATATGTGGCCCGAGAATAAACATCAGCGGTTCTGCGCATGCTCGCAAGCAAAAACTACGCTCGGAGTTCTTTAACAAGCTGTTTTATGTCACGGCCGGTCTCGTAGGGCGAGAGCCTACTCGCGCGCTTTCTACGGACTGACCTGACCGTTTATATACTTGCGAAACTAATAGCATCTTCGACTGGTCGTTTGAGAGCGCTCTGACTGTGTTTGAAACTGTTGAATTCAACAGCTTTAAACCTTTTCAACGAGAACAAGCAGGTACGCAAGTCATGTTTCTCCTTCATGATCATGTTTTGACCCGATAATATTAGTAGCAATGGTTAGTTGCTATTTTACATACTTTTTTCAGCGCCTGCGGAGCACTCGAAAACGACCAGTCGAAGGTGCCATTAGATCTGTGGCGCTTCCTTTCCTTAATGCCGTTCTTTCGCATCCCCCAACGACAGCGTCGTCCCCCAACTGTAGGGCTTCTAACTTCTCAGAACTCTTTTAAGTCAACCGCCGACGCTCTGTGGCTGATATAAGTTTCCTTTCGCGGCTCTCCTTGGAGGCAGAGTCGAGCTCCTTGGGCAGCAGATACGTGGAGCACCATCGCTGCTTGAAAGACCGGTAGACAGTGCCTCCCTCGGCGCCTTTCGCCCTCGTTCTGTAATGGGGTACGGCGATGGTCGATTTTTGACCGTAATATATGGGGCGATACCGAAGGCGGTGAATTCTAACAGAAAGTCTCACATGTCGCCGCGTTTAGTTGCACACTCACAGCACTCTTTAAGCGCTGGCTACTGTTGTCCAAATATTGGCTTGCGCCGATTAATGTTGGCTTTCAGCTGTTGTTACACCAACACTGTCTTCATTCAATCTCAGGCCAGTGATCGAGTTGTTTACCAATACTTCCTTGCGTTGCAGCCTGCGGCTTGATATCGCGGGAAGCGCATGTTCGAGGCGTTTTCTTTGGCTCTCACAGCACCACTCCTTCCTTGCATGGATGAGGAGGCATTGTATGTGACGCAGGAAAGAGCGTTATGAAAACCGCAGCCTTTCTTCAGGCTTCCTCCCTACGCGGCCTTGGTACGAGATGGGAAAGTGTCCTCCTTTGGACTCCGTTTGCTGCCGTCGCCTGAAGAAAGGACGCAACTGGAGCGTACGCGCGATCGGCCCCGTTCCTTTTGCTTCTTTCCCATGCTGGGTCTCTCTCTCACCCCGGGGAGTGTGCGTGTCTATTTGATCGAGCGGCCGTGGTTACCTGGCGATACCGTGCATCGGGAACTCCTACGGCGATGAAAGGGACAGTCTTTGCGGGGATTTCGGTTGAGTTTGAAAAATTTCTCGGTGGTATAAAATTGGTTTCCTACCTGCGGGTTGCACAAGTAGGAAAAAAAGTAAGAATTGAAATCAGGTGACGCCACCACCGTCTTGTCATTCAGATTACTGCACCTATTCGCCGTGACGTCATACGTTTTGACGGCGTCTGCTAGGGCACATGCGATTTCTTATCTGTAAAAATGGAATTACGTTGGGCTCTAAAGGAGATAGCGACTTGACATAACAAGTGTCGCCCCGCCACGGTGGTCTAGTGGTTATGGCGCTCTACTGTTGACCCGAAGGTCGCGGGATCGAATCCCGGCCGCGGCGGCCTCATTTTCGAGAGAGGCAAAAATGCTAGAGGCACGTGTGATTAGATTTAGGTGCACGTTGAAGAACCCCAGGTGGTCGAAATTTCCGGAGCCCTCCACTACGGCGTCCCTCATAATCATATTGGGGTTCTGGGACGTTAAACTCCTGATATTATTATTATTATTATTATTATTATTATTATTATTATTATTATTATTATTATTATTATTATAGCAAATGTAGGGGGAGGGAGAGAGAGACAACTTTAATAAAGTAAAACTCTTTGGTTACTTTGGGTGGAGCCCCTCTTTCAGGGCCTGGTCAAGGGTCGCCAATTGGCTTCCCGAGTTCAGTTCGGAGAGTCGTGCCTGCCACGACCAGTTGATGAGTCTGTCCTTCATTAGCAAAGAGACGGCGTCTGTCGGACGCTACGTGCATTGGTAGGTTGTGTGTGCGAATGTCTGGGAGGAGTCGCACCACGGGCATGCTATAACACCGTTTCAACAGCGAGAAACGGGTGCGCCGCTCCGTAATGTCACGGAGCCAGTATAAGCTGTGTAAAGGTCTTAGGGAATGTGTCAGTTCCGCTTAATTCAACGAGATAATAGATTTTTTTCACTCCGGTTTTAGGAAACTGGGAAATGGGTGCGTACATAGGCAGCGTTTTCAGTCGAACCTACACAATCCTAAGTATCGGTGTCCTCTGCTCGTTTGGTCACACGTAACAAGCATGTGTTTCTCTTGTAATAAACGGGATCCATTTGAATGTAATCACAGCTGATTTGCAGCTTACTGATGTAAGTTGATATTCACAGCGCCGTATAAGAGCTTGGCGAGATAGAAATCCAGAAAATTTGTTTCGTTCGCCCCAACCTACAATGTCATGGACCGCCATGAAACGTTCGATAAAAGTCACACGGTCCCTTATAGACGACTGGAAGGCGAAAGCTTTCCGCACCCAACGTGGTTTTGCACTGCCTCCTGGTTCGGAGGCATTGGAAGCTTTCTGAACCTGACGTGGTTTTGCAGTGCCTCCGTGATCGGCCCACCTTTGATCAAGCGACGATGCCGTGTGGTGACGTCACAGGATGGGATGACGTTATCACACGATGAGGATTTATTGCATCACTTGTGTGGACGCCGATGGTCACTTTTCGCGTTCGGTGAGGCATCGAATGCTTTCGCCTTAATAAAATAAACGAGCCAGGGAGAACCTGGAAATATTTTGAGGGTTTGGTAGTGAAAGCTTAGCCGTCTTCAACACTGCACGCTTTTAGGTAAGCCTTGCCGAGCATCGACGACGTGCGCGTCGTCAACTGTTGTGTTCGTTGCAGCGGCGTTGCAGCTCCCTCATTTTCCTGTTCGCCCCCCTTTTTTCCCCACCGCTTTGGTTGGTGGTTTTGCCCCGTTCCTTCTTTCGCTTCTTTAATTTTTATTTTTTTGTCGCTCGGTGCTAGAATTCAGAGTTCTCCGCAGTTGCTTTTTTTTTCCCTTTCGCACGCACGGCTTCCTCGAGCAGTCGACGTTAGGCTCTCCCTTTTCGTTTTCGGCTCGCTGGGCTGTCGCCTGCTCGCGCATTCGAGAACAGCCCCTACCCCAGAGAATCGATACAGTCGGTGCCACTGTTCTAGCACCGCTCTGGTTTCGCTTCTGCGTCGTACGTGATACTTTAATCCCACTTCTTTGATTCTTGTCTTGCACCGTCTTTCTTTTCCGTTCAACTCTCGCTTAGCTGGTCGCGGCAAACTCGAGGAAGTACTTCATCGTAGCTCTTCCTCATCTAAACCTACGGCGATAGGCACCAAGGTACGACGGATATCAAAGGCGCACTAGACAGCAATATTTAGTTGAACAGTTTTTGAAACGCTTTGTTTGGTACAGACATCTTGATTTGCGATAGGGTAAAACCGAAGTAAATCATTCGCACCACAATTTAAGCGGTACACCTTGTATCGAGGAAGCTACGGCTGACTATAGGCTACCCTCCTCCCAAGCCGTGCGTTTCCTTCGAAACCGAGCGGTCAGGGCTAAGCTCCGCCTGTCGTGATCCTCCGCGGTGTAGACTACCATTGGCGTACCTAGGGAGGAAGGGGTTGGAGGGGGGGGGGGGGAGGGGCTCGATAGCCACCACCACCACCCCAGAAATTTTACATTTTGTGTAAGACGCACACATACAAACGCATGTACGAACACACACAAAGAGGTGCCACACGAGTGCGCCCCCCCCCCCCCCCCAAAAAAAAAATTGTGTGTGTGCGTAGGGGGGTGGAGCACTCGGGCTCACAAGTTCCAATAACGCGACAAAAACGACCAGTATACCGGAAGGGTCTTCGTTACGTCATACTGACACACCTGCGTTGAGGTTCTGGTGCGAGGTTTTAAGAAAGCTGTCTTTCAATTCCCCCTGCTGCCATCAACCATGAACTCGATGAAGCCGGGTTGACTCGACGCGTTAAGACGGAAACCAGTCATGCGTTTATGTCGACGTTAGCGGGTCGAGCAAGCGTCAGTGCGATTTCGATGAAACCGCGGGCAACCGTTCTTCCAACTAAACAGGTCTGTCTATCAAAACGCGGCTATGTCGGGTTGGGTCAGTTCGATTGCTGACTCCGTCGCGTCTCATTCGTGTAGCGCCCGCTCAACTTCCTGCGACATTTACATCCAGCTATAATTTATCCATAAACACGTTACACTTTGTTACCTGTATGTAGTACTTCCGACGCGCCCACCGACGACTGTCCCTGCGAGCGTACGTATCATTGAATAAATAAAAGAAATCATTCGTTAGAGCTGGCTTTTCCGCAATGTCAGTCTCTACGAGGAGAAGCCAACTTTACGCATTGTCGCGGTTTTCGCCTGCTTCAGAATATTTGTATTAGAAATCTTGTGCGCTAATTTGGGTGGTTGTGGAAGTTTCCATGGCACGAGAAAGCGCTTAATGAAAGCGCATCTTTCGAATCCGTCAAAAATGTTTTAGCCGCTGCATGTGGCCTCTGAGATCGTCTGCCGGCACGCGCGCCCGTTTGCTGCATTGTTCGTTCGACTCTGCGAATGAGAGGGAGGGCGAGTGTTTTTCACACGGGTGTGTGAATTCCCGGCTGCACGCAGTGCAGTAATATTTGGCTCACATATTCGCAGGAGCGCCGTTTTCTGAATATGCTAAAAAAAAAAAAAAGTTGCAGCGCTCCTTTAAAAGGACACTAAAGTAAATCAATAACTCGGTTTAGATTGATAAATTTCGCTCTGAAAATTCCAATGTAGTCAATCTCCCCATCATAGCCTTAATAATACAGGAGAATATCGGGGTCAAAGTCTCCTTTTAAAATTTCGCGCCGAAATCTCCAATGATGAAGTCATGGATTTCAGAGTGCGTTTTTCATATTTTGGAGGCATTGGCTCTACGAAATTTCCTGGAACTTTGCATCTTAGGTCTATGGCCGCCTCAGAGGACAGTGTACTTCATTTTTACCGGTTAGGAACTACGTAGGCCCTGGCAGACGCCGTCAAAATTTGTGACGTCATGGCAATTGGTGCGTGAACTTCCAAGGGGGCGTCGTCACCCGCATTTTCTTTTCTGTGCGTTTTCTCGCTTACCAAGTGTCTTGTCGCAGCAAGTGTGGTGTTCTTAGTATCGTGAAAGGGTAACTTTACTAACAGGAGAAAAATAAGTTTTCTCTTTAGTGTCCCTTTAAAAGTGAAATGGCCGTGTGCCCGGCGCAGTATTGTTTGGTACGGCTGGAAACATATTTCAAATTTTTTTGCCGCGGCTTTCCGTGGTAGTTGATCTCTCTGACTCGCGACTGTCGACACAAAAGCGCGAGCGCATGGACGTGTCCGCGCTCTTGTCTTTTCTAACGCGTTTTGTTTTCTCCTGCCCGTTTCGACCTAGTGCATATACGACCCCGCCCATCCAGTTGTTTGTTGCTTCTCCGCAGCGTGTGCACCGCGCACACGACGCGATCGTGCGCAGAGGGACGCGTTTTTCAAAAGCGGCGAAACTTCGCGCACCTGACTCGGCCGCGAGCTGAGACGAGCGTGTGTCGATGCCTGAAAGCCATGCAGCTGCGGCGGCGGCGACGACTGCGCGCGCGAGATATCACCTACTCTGTTGGTGACAAGTGATTCACTCACTCACATATATTCACTCATTAACGCACACGCACACTACTCATTCATACTCACTCAGGTTTTCTCTCTGTCTCTCTCTCAATCAATCAATCAATCAATCAATCAATCAATCAATCAATCAATCATTCAATCAATCAATCGACTTTTACCCGCAGTCTCCTCTATCGTTGATGGAAATAAAGAAATTATTATTATTATTATTATTATTATTATTATTATTATTATTATTATTATTATTATTATTATTATTATTATTATTATTATTATTATTATTATCATTGAATCAATCAATCAATCGATTACAGACTATCACTTTCACCCTTAACATATTACCCGTCCTTTACGTGAAAGGTCGACGATGTCTTCGCCAGCAAGTCCCTCTGAGGTATATATCCAAAACAAACTTCCGAAAAAAAAAAAAAAAAAGAAACAGCACAGGCACCACTGCTGCGTGCATGTCAGACAAGCAGACGCGTAGCGAGACAAAATGTCGCATGACTTGAGGTTCCAATCGACTCGCTGTCCTTTCTGTTGCGACGTTTTGCTGCAAGCGTTGTCTCACATCTTTCGTCGTGCATCTGCTCCTTCGGGCCTTCCGGTGTCGATGTTCGGTTGTCGTTCGGGCGGTGCTGTGCCGTGGCGAGAGAGAAGGACTCATTGGTGGAGGCCCTCTGATGACTCAGGCGCGGTCTCAGCCCAGTCATCCGCGCGGGCTTTCCCAGCACACCCCGACGCTCCCAAGGTCTCGGTCAGGGAGCGTCTCTCTCCCTCTCTCTCACTGACGGCGCATTCCTCGTTTCACCGTTATGGGCAACTCTTAATGGTGTGGGTGTTTGCCGGGAATTGTCGACGCATGATAGTCCGTCGTACGTATGTTTCAGTGCTCACAGATCCGACCGGTGTGTACAGCGCCAATTGGACGACAGCAGCGTCCATTCGCGGGCGCCCTATGCGTCAATTCGCAAGTCATTACGGCTATTTTCCTTTGTTTTCTTTCTTTTTCCATCTCGAAGGCGTGATGTGTTTGCGTACCGATGCTGCCGTCGCAGTAAAAATGGCACGACCGAGTAAGGAAATCATGCGAGGAAATCGATATGATTGCTGTCGTTTCCGCGCATGCTCATATCGGTTTGTTCTTCGCGTTTTCATCGAATTAAAAATCAGTTGATAGTCCAGCACCCTTCCCGTTTCTGTCTCTGTTTTCTTGCCGCGGTTTTTCTTTTCTTTTGGTGCAGCTGGCGTTCCCTTTCCCTAAATCGTAAAGCATTTATCATTGTCTGCTAAGGCAGTTTTTTTATATCAAGTAAATAACTTAATTAATGCTGTCGTGTCTACTGATCAGCGCATAGTCAAGGTCGATTCAAATAGGTCGCGAAGCTTCGGGCGAAGAACGGTTCAGAACATATTGCCAACGACACCAGCAATGGGAGTTATGGGTGCTGCGATTGAAGCGCGACTATGTTTGGAGGGAACAAACACTAATAGCGAAAAACCAAGTTTTATTCAAACGTAAAGCAATCTTTATGTTTTACTAATTACATTTATTTCCTAAACAATATTATGTAGGCGCAATGTTCCAAGAATGTACGACAGTGTTTAATTCTTACGAAAAACCTTTTTCTTAGCGCCCCCTGAAGAGAGGCCCACGTCATTGTCATTCAGTGCAGCCCTTGCGGTGCATGGAAAGGCGCGCTCGTAAGTTCGTCTGCGGCGACACGCCCCCTCAGATGTTCTGGTGTTTCGCACTTGCATGCGTTGTGTGAATTATTGCGGTGAGAATTTGATTTTGGTGTGCGCGAAGTTGCGAGGTGCGTTTCATCGTTGGTGAACGTGTTGGCTACGGTGTTCAACGGACAGCGGCACGAGGCGGCTAACATTTCACGCCGCACGCTTTCCTCGGTACTCGCGGAAACGATGTGGTGTTCGAAGGATACAATAGCAACACGCGTACGCCTGGCGAGCCCTCCCTTCTAGATAAGACACCGGGGCAACGGTTCGGAGTAGTGTGCTTGCTGGATTTCCATGGATCAGTATTCCTGCTGCCCGGTTTCTTCGTGAACACGCGGGGCCTACTATATTTCCTGTTATCGGTGAGCAGATCACTAAGTTATCTGTCGCGCTACAATCACTACAATTCGCATGTGTTGATACGTTGCACGTAAGGTTAATTTATCGGAACAAAAGGCAAAACATGGTGCACGTAGTGTACGCACTTTTTGTACTTATTATGACATTTGTTGCTCATTGTGTAGGGTGTGCTAAATTGCGTTATTGTGATCATTGAATAAAACTGAAATATCATTATTTTGGCGTGACCAGGCGTCATTTCTTCTCGCCAGAACTGAAGCACACATGCAATGCGCTCTTTAAGTCCCCTGCGCATGTGCGAAGCAAACATGAGAGGTACGCTACTTCCTACTTTATTCACGCTGTGGAAGATGACACAAACGCAGAATAAAAGCTCAAAGAATAAAGTTTCTTGGTAAAACCAAGGCGAATTGCACGACGGTACACTTAAACACCTCTGTTTAGTTACTGGTCGATATTAGTTTAGCTAGCGTTGGCTTCAAGCGCATTCGCCAAGGGCTTGCCGGCTCGCCGTAGCGCGAGTCCTTAGCGATCAGGGGCCTAAGAAAAATATTTTGAGGTCAAATTTCGCGCTAGTGCCAACAAAATGACGTCACTTTACCGGATACTGCGTCACATCCGCTTTATTTTTTGTTCCGCCGGAAGTGTTCCCTCCTCACACAGATGGCGCTAAGCCCCATGAGCAGCTGACGAGCAGCCATTTTCTGAACGTATGGGCTTCTATGGAAGCTTCGCTACCATTTACATTTACCTTGGCATAGTGTCGTCACCTATGTTCCTCGCTTCTTTACATGTTTAACTACTGCGAACGCAAACACTTCTCAGAATCAAGCTGCCGATGTATTGGCAGTCAAAAACCAGGAAAAAAAAAACTGAAGCGTCTTGCGCTAGTTGTGCAAGGCTGATTCACAGCTGAGCCTGGTCGGCACCTGTAGCTGGTCCTGGTACGACCAAGAATTTTCTAGAATTTATGAGTTATTCATCAGTTATTCATTGGCTATCGACTGGTTATCACAACGTATCGGTCATGCATTTTTTGGGTCATGCTAAGGTCATCCAAGCATTTTCTGTAATGTATTGGTTATTGATCGATGAATGATTAGCTATTGGTGGGCTATTGATTGGCTATCAGAAGGTATCCGTCATGCATTTGGGTCAGGCTAAGCTAAGCCGTGCATTTTCTAAAATTTATTGGTTATTGATCGATTAGCTATTTATCGGTTATCAATTGGCTATCACTTGAAAATTGGCTGTCAGCTTAAACTGCTCAGCTGTTAAAAGGAGAGGCGTACATCGATAATTGTACCGGGCGGAATTAGCGTCAGCTCCTTCTTGTGTATTTGTACATCTATTTTATGCTTTACACAGGAAGTACGAACAATTGCGGAACTATACTCCAGTGCACCGTTTTGTTTCGACGTCCACCAGTGCTTCGATTTTTCAATGAATTCGCCCTGGTGCTGCAATCTGCTAGGGTCCTGGTTATCTCATATGGTAGAGCGACCGCCTTGCGTAACGCCGTTAGTCCCGGGTTGGAATCCCGAATAGGTATGGATTTTTCGCCGACGAAGAGACGCTCTTACTGAGAAGTCTCTATGGATTTCCTTGTAGTTTTGCGCTAAGGACGGGTGGCTGATAAGTTTGCCCTTTCATGTACTTTCCATCCTCCACCTTGCGGACTTCCGCAGGACTGCATTGCCACATAGGACATGAGCCATCGGAGACAGGGAGCACCGCCTCTCTGTACGGTTTCGCGGGAGTACAGAAGCAGGCGTGGCAACCTCCGCCGTAGTGTGTTCCCATATATTAGAGCGGAACTTCCAGTCGCCGTCACATGCCCGAAAGTCAAGCGACTTGAGCAGAAACGTCACTATGACGTCATTCCACCGCCAGAACTTGAATGAAAGGGAAAGGTTCTGCATGTCGTTGCATAAACATCGATATTTTGCCAGTGCGACGTGTCGCTTTGTGAATAACGTCATACTAACGTTTCTGCTCAAGTCACGTGACTCCCGCATGTGACGTTGACCGGAAGTCTCGCTGGTGCGCTCGTTAGGATATAGAAACCCGCTTTGTCGTACTTTCCGGCGGGTACGTGCGCATTTACAACAGTCCAGAGGACAATATGGCGGCGCCCAGGGAGCTCCCATTGGCATTGTATACGTATTGAGCTATTACACATCGGGTCTCTATTTAAGTACGCGTAACGGGAGTTCTGATGAGTTATTTCCTGTTCGCGTTTTGAGTGATGCTGTTAATATGTTTTCAGCGGGGTCGGTCGTTGTTGGAGTCCGATCCTCCCCGGACTCGGTTCGTTGTCGTCCGTGGTGCGAGCGTACCGGAATTGATTCTGGAGTGTTTCCAAGTTCCGCGAGAAAAGTCGACGGGGGCAATTCCGATAGTGTGCGTGCGCGACAGCGACGGCAGGCCCGTATTTGTCTGTATCGCGTCGTTCGAGCGAAGGGTGCAAGAATATGCCGCCTTCTCTCGAGTATAAGCAGCGTTTCCAGAATCCGAACGTGTTGTACTCGGCGTTTCATTTTTAATTTATTTATTTATTATAATTTCATGGACTTGCTGCCTTAACAAAGTCCACTTGTCGAAACGATGGCTGCAGCGACAATCCCTGTTCAACGAATTCTCATCACTGTTTGGGAACGTCACTCGTGCGACAGATCTTGTCGGCTGCTTAGCTTGTGTCTGAGAATAAAACGTGAGCACAAGGGGCTTCAGAGCTGCCCAGAGCCGTACATATCGTAAATGGAAGTAACAGCGCGAAAGGACCAGTGAAGGAACACACAGGACGAGCGCTGACTAACGACTGCAGGTTTTATTGCTTCAATAGCGAGGCCCTGCGCGTTCCTTCGCTTGTGCTACGTCTCCTTTCGCGCTGTTTTTCCTATTTACAAATGCGTGACCAACTAGCCCAACGAACCACACTTGCGTATATGTCGTTCGAACGGTCGGGTTTTGGGTGGCATCTGGTGGGGCAGAGATCGCGTGATTTTCTCGATCTGCAGCGCCCCAGGGTGCATACTAGCGCTACGGCTGGTTATCGCGGAAGGCGCAGCTTTGCTCCGGCCCCAGGCGAAAAAGTGGGTGAGGTCAAGCACGGCTGGGGAGGAGGGTAACATTTAAGCTGTCGTAACTTCCTTCATGCAAGGTTCTTCGGGTAAATTACGATGCGAATGATTTACACGAGGTGTAACCTAACCGCTTACATGAAAAGAAAGAAAGAAAAGAAAAGAAAGAAAGAAAAGAAATGTTTCGGGTACCCTGTAATAAATATCATGGATTGAAGTGGCGAGTTGGGCTTGTTGGTACATAATTCTGACGAACTGCAGCGAAAAAAAAAAAAAAACTTGAACGGAACAAAAACGAAGAGGACGAGCGCTGACCTCGTCTCGCTCGTCCCTCGTCATTTTTGTTTCGTCCGTGCACGTTTTCTTGTGCTGCAGTGTCAGATATCGCGGGATTGAGAACCAAGAGATGCAAGGATAGCACACACTCTCTTCTTGTCTGGTGTGCGAATTTGTACGAAGGACCATCAATGGAACGCTGATTTGGGGGGACCAGTTTGTGCGTGGTTATTGTGGGTAACAACATAAAAATGCAGTGATAAGTACAGCGTCGTTCACCTCGACAGCGAGCTCGTATGGATTCGCCCGTCATTTACCTCAGCTCTTTTCCACGACGTCCCATGGCCGAGGCGAACATTTTAATGTCGCAGTCTTTCGGGTGCTGTGCCTTCTCTGGCAGCAGTGGCAGAGGGGCTAATGTTTTGTGGGCGCAGCGTGTGCCGAATTGTTAGCTTCTTACCCAAAGTGTGGGTAATGAAAGAAACAGCGAAACATCGCCTAGGAAAATTGGCGGTGCCCAAATCATGGCGGCCATGATGTGTCACCCAATGAAAGCGCTAAAAATCTGCCACTTCAGGCTACTGTTTTGTTTTGTGTGTGTAGAGTGACATATTTGTAATCTTTATGGATCCATCATGTAGATCGCCATATTAATCTAAAAAGGAGGAAGACTATACAAGTTCTGACTTGGTTTGTTTGTTAATGGGGTACCTACACAGAATTTTGCTGCCGGGATAGCCTGCGGCATCGATTCTCGTGAACGTGCGTACATCATCTACCAAATATCAACAGCGAATATAGCTTGAAAGCTAATTTATATGAATTTTGAAGTTCGCGTGCGCGATCATATACGCCGCACCTCGCGACATTGACAGCATCTAAGGTGACCTGAAAGTGACCCCCAACTTCCGAGACGTCACCACCGCGGCCTAGCTCCGAGCTGGCGCAGCTAGTATGATGACGTCATAGTCGCCATTGCGCTTTTGCCGCGCTTTCGCCAGCAGGCTACTATTCGGTAGCTGCTCGCGAGTCCGTGCCCGCGGCGAACGTGCGGAAAGTGTGGAAGCCTCAAGAAAGTCGTTGTCACCAGACGACGATGACGGCGCAGCGCAAAGCGGCAGGCGAAAGAACGCAAGCAGACGACGCAGGCAGCGCAGAAGTGCGTCGCAGTCATGTGGGCCGTTTCATGCACTAAGTGGCGTTGTACCCGCTGGCTTGTCATTTTCGGAGCTCTCCTAAACCGAAGCTTAGACTGGTCGGAAATAAACAGACTGTAATGAATTATCTGTCGCTCGCTGCAGCAAGCTATGTGCCGTGTTATGACTAATAGGGACCCAGCAACATATTGCAGAAAGAGAAAACGAAAAAAAAAAAAAAAACGACGCCAAACCAAAATTTGGTGTCATTACCCCTTTAACTTGATGCTTTACGTAATGGATCGAAGCAGCCCAACTGCTATGCGTCTAAGCTTTATGGCGTTAGCTAATTTTCTCTTTAAAAAAATTACTGATTTTCACCAATCTTTGTTTTTTGTAACCAATTGAGACCCTAAATGAAAATTATGCGTCGGCCACAAATTTCATTAGAGTCGGCTGAGCTGTGACGCTTCTGCAGTTGACTAAGGCACGTGAATAGTGAAATTGACCGCGAGCTTGCCGTTTTAATGACGGCTGTATTCGGAATTACACGATACCTCTCCTGGCTGCCCTTTCGCTGCTTCAGTTCTGAGTGCGCGGCGGTGGCCGTATTGATTGGTCTCGCGGGCGCGAATCCCCTCCCAACTATTTTTTTTTTTCTTTTTCATTGCCATCCTGCTCCAGCAGCCAGAGCCGTGGCATGAGAGGGCGTTCTAGCGCTGCGTTGCCGCCGCCACTGCGAGTCGATATATCCGCGGCCGCACAGTAGTCGGCGGCGTGTGTGTCCGCGGCGTCGCCGACGGCGCCTGCAGCGGTGCCAGCCGGAGCGCGTGTCGTAGCGCCGGGTCGCGCCTCCTCTCCCTCCCTCCTTCGCTGAGTGCGCGAGCACACCCTCACCTACCCACTGTCTCGTCGCGAGAGAGCGCCTTTTTCTGGTTCTCGGTTAGATTCTTAAGCGTGGTTCGTAGGGCTTTGGTTTTCTTGGAGGAAGAAAAAAATATCAAGGAGAGAACGCTGCACGATTGAAGACAAAAAGTAATATCGTCTCAGCACGTCATTGGCACATCAGAGAGCGCAGGCAAAGCTACGTCAGCGCACAAGGATAAACAATTTAGTGAGTTTTAGCATGTCCGGAAAGCACCATGTCGCGCCACAACACTTATAGGCGCATTTTCATGCTGTGGGAGTGTTCTTGTTAAAAAAAAAAAGTTAATGAAAAGCGGGTCCATCGGTACGTTTCTACTGGCGATTAACACGAGCAGCCAGATAAAAAACCCTCGCACCGTGTCACTCGCACGGAGGACTCGCGGGGCGGTGTTATCGATTTGGATTTTATGCGGAACATGACGGCGACCCAGACAGCGACGACAAAAATGCACCTCGAGTGCCCATATAATTGCTATCGCAGTAATACTCTTGCTTACTACAGTGACAGTTTTGTGTTTGTCACGTTGACCTCAGCGCCTCCAGATAACGCCGCTATCTTTGCCGATCACATTTACACCTCTAGTAACATCCGGCAAGCTCCCGAAGTACAGCCCTATTACGGCCTTTCGCGTGTACGATGTGTCGTGCCCGAAAAGAAGTGTACCCTTTCAAAAGGCAACGCATTACCAATGACATCGCTGCTGGGAATTTACACCAACAGTGAAGTATAATAGTTGCCTGTTGGATTGGTTGTTTTATGCACCGCCAGTTAGCGCCACTGATCCGGTCGTCGGGGTCACCGGTGGCTCAGTAATTAGCGTTTGCGGACAAACCAAAACTCAACTCTCTTGAAGGTCATGTGTTGGGCCTTCTCTGTGTTTTTTTTTATTTAACCTTAGTGCATTATGCCATCCAAGCCTTGTTTTCTTACTACGTACTTGTTTGTAAGAATAGTGCATTTTTATCACTTTTCTGGTATCGCGTTGTATGCCTTGTAACCACTCCCCTCTTTATTTCCACTGACCCTGAGTGTATTAATTAATTAATTAATTGATAAGTGCGAATTAACGCCTCGATAACCAAGTCTCAGCATGTAATAATATCTCTGGTTTTACGTTCCGAAACCCCGATATGATTATGAGACACGCCGTAGCGGACGGCTCCGGAAATTTCGTGCACCTGGGATTCTTTAACGCACTCCTAAATCTAAGTATACGGGTCTTGAAATTTCGCCTCCATCGAAATGCGACCTCCGTGGCCGGGTTCGAACCCGGGACTTTGGGGTCAGCAGCTGAGAACCGTAACCAACTATCGTGGCGGCTAAGTCTCAGCACGTAGAAGGAATTGTGACATCCAAACGACCGGAAGAGAACTACGGAAAGTAGCACTGCAGTGGACTGATAGCCTCAGAGTGATTTAATGAGTGCCTCGTGTGCGCATAGCTTTTTTTTTTTTCTGAACAAGGAATTTTAATAATATCTGGGGTTTAACGTCCCAAAACCACGATATGATTATGAGAGACACCGTAGTGGAGGCCTCTGGAAATTTCGACCACCTGGGGTTCTTTAACGTGCACCTAAATATAATTACACGGGCCTCAAACATTTTCGCCTCAATCGAAAATGCAGCCGCCGCGGCCGGGATTCGATCCCGCCACCTTCGGTTCAGCAGTCGAGTTCCATAACCACTAGACCACCGTGGCGGGGCGAACAAACAATTTTGAAAAAGAAAATCGTAAATATTCAGCACAAAGAAACATAATACAGCTTATTGACGGAAACTTAATGGAGTAGGAAGGGATTCCGAGATAGTGTAATGCGTAAATGTTCATTTGTCTAAATTGGGCGAAATTGATACGTTGTCGTCTCCAGTCCTCGCTCTAAGGGAAAAAAAAACCGTATGTGTGACTCCTTTCGGCGAGTCCTGCTTACCACGTATATGACTATCTTTAAAAGGACACGTTAACTCTCCTGCGGGTTACACGATCGACTCTCCGAAGAGAGTGTAATGACCTCCAAAGAGAGTTGACGCGTGTCTTTAAAGAGAGTCACGTGCGTGGCAAGCCAGAACTCTAAAAAAAAAAAAAAGAGTTCAAAGGGCTCTTCTTTTTTCTTAGAGTGCTCTTTTACGACGTGTGATCTATTACTTTTTGGACGTTCACCCGCCACAGTCGTCTAGTGGTTATGGCGCTCCACTGCTGACCCGAAGTTTGCGGGACCGAATCCCGACCGCAGTGGCCGCATTTCGATGGAGGCGAAATGCTATAGGCCCGCATGCTTAGATTTAGGTGCACGTTAAAGAATTACGGGCAGTCGAAATTTCCGGAACCCTCCACTACTGCCTCTTTCATAACCGTATCGTGGTTTTGGTATGTAAAACTTCAATAATTAATTGGTTTTTGGTCGTTACATCGAGCCAGTCGGTCTGTAAGTCACTCACTGTAAAACCAATAAGTGTTGTGAGTGCTAGAAGTGCTGACAGTTGGGCGAGTTGGTACTGATCCGCATTGGCTGCGCAACACGAGAGGAGGACAAGAGGGAGACAGCGCCAATAAAACTGCGCTCCTGGTGCCTCGTGTCTTGTCCCGTGTTGCACATCCAGTGTTGATTGAAAAGTTTAGCTGCCCGACAAAGTTAGCTCAGGTCGGCTTGTCGGGCCGGAAACCGGTCGTACTCGGCAACGGCAAAGTCGCCTAAGAAGTCGCTAATGATAAATAAAAACAATACATTCCTTGTAAGAACCTTCCGCTCCAAGTTTGCCGCTGCGCGTAGAGGCAGTTAGTCGTTAATACGTGCATACATATCGTGCAAAACGTATGTCGTGTCGCTATAGTTTCTTTTCTCGAAGTTTGAAGTTTGTGGGGACCAATAAATAAGCTCTAATTGAAGTGCATAGCTAACATCGGCATGCAGCTCTGCTTTGCCCGGCAGCCGCGCACGCTTGCGCGCCCATGCCACCTACCTGCCTTCCTGCCAGCGGCATGCGACGCGGTCAGGTCGGCCAAACACGATTTTCAGGTTTCCGGTCGAATTCGGCCGCCCGCGGACTCGCTCTCTCGCCCTGGCTTCTCTCCCTCCCTGCCCGGCATTTCTTTCCTTTTAAATGTTTTCATTTCGCCGCGCTCTCTCGTCGACGCATCGCTTTCGTTCGAGATGCGCTCAGGCAGGCTCGCTGCGCGCGCGTTGTTCCGGAGAGTGCATCTACTCGAGCAGCTGCCTTTATTATCTGTGTATATATGTTTTTTCGGAGACCTTCGAAATCGTAGCTCCCGTGTGTCTCTTTCGTGAAGGTTTCTAAGGTACCAAGCTCTGCACGGAACTATTCGATTCCATACCGCAAGCTGATAATTGTTGTGGTTTTACGTCCCAAAACCACGGTATGATTATGAGGGACGCCCTAACACAGGGCTCCGGGAATTTCGACCGCCTGGGGTTCTTTAATGGGACACTAAAGGCAAATAATAAGTCGACGTTGATTGTTGAAATAGCGGTCCAAAAACCTCGTAGTGCTACTTTTATGCCAAGGAAGTGCTTATTTTGAAATAAAATCACGTTTTAGTGGTCCGCATCGCGTTGGCGCACTTCAAATCACCTGCCTGAAGTCAGACTTTCATACGTCACTGCTGCCGTGCCCAACGTTGTCCGCCTTTACTGCGCGGCCGCCGACACTAGTAGCAGCAGAACGAAAGTAGCGGGACCCACAGCATCAACAACGGCCATCGAAGCTGGCCGCAATCGCCGCAATGGATGTGAACGGAGAACTTGACAACGAGACATTGGCTCGCGGCGCTGGGCTCCAATTCAGCGACTAAGCTACTTCGAGCGTAAGGGTTCATTCCGCGGCACCCAGTGAAAAGACGCATCGGTTTTCTTGCTGCAGCACTGGCGTTGTGCGCCATTCGGACATCCGGCAACATCACATGCATGCGGCATTTTGTCGAACTTTCTGTCAGAGCGACTTTCACGAGCGCGCAAAACACACGCGGCAGCACGCGATACTGAAACTACCACTTAGACGCGACCGCGTGAGCGAAGCAGGGCGCCGGGCGAAGCGCAGTTCGGCGAAAACGAAACCTTTGAACCGCGAGCGCCGTTCCCCATGGCAACGCTAAAGAGGTTCTTTTTTCCATGAATCAAACAGAAACGAACAAGCAGCATTTTATTACATCTCTTGATGCACGGGAGGTTCTTTTTTTATTGCTGCTAGTTTGATTACGAGTGATTAATTATAGTCGAATTCTCTCACGTTATCGGGATCATTTCCAAAATGTCCCGCTGGTGGCGCTCATCGTGTGATACATTCAGCTTAATTTCTCGGTAAGTAGGGCACTGCTGGTGATAATATTGCCGTTTTAGACGTTGTCATACATTGAGCTTTCACTCTGACATAAATTGTTATTTGCCTTTAGTGTCCCTTTAACGTGCATATAAATCTAACTACGCGGGCCTCGATGATCTCGCCTCCATCGGAATGCGGCCGTCGCGGCCGGGATTCGATCCCGCTACCTTCGGGCACCGCAAACTTATTTTACGGCAAACTCGGGGGGACCAGCAGAGTAGCGATGCCCCGTAAGTGCGAAATTCGCCGTGGTGTCTGCACGGATGTTGCTCAGACACCGCGGATGTTGTGTGGCGCTGCTAAGCTATTTATAAGCTGCGGACGCGACTCCTGGCCACGGCGGTTGCATGTGAATGTGAGATCGCCCGTGTACTTAGTTGCACCTTAAAAAAAAACCCCTAGTGGTGAAGATTAATACTGAGTCCCCCACTACGGTGCGCCTAATAATCATATCTTGATTTGGGCACGTAAAACCTAGAATCCGTGTGGGTATAGTATCACCATATTTGAGCGAAGTTCCGTCAACGACCTGCCGCGGTACTCTGGTTATGGTGCTCGACTGCTGACTCGAAGGTCGCGGCATCGAATGCCGGACGCGGCGGCCGCATTTCAATGGAGGTCAGTTCCCCAAGAATGGAATATTTTAACGCAACGTTGTCGTGGAGGGAACCATTGCGCTATTGCTCGCGTCATTCGCTTTAGTCGCTACCTCGCCTCGATTTCTTCCAGCAAATGGTTGCATTATTTCACGGGCCTATCGTTGAGTGTTGCCTTGCCGCATGTCACCTCGTTAAGGGAAATGCATGGACTCTATAGCAGAGAACCAGTCTGTTCTCTCCGATTTCTTTTTGAAGACAGTCTACGCCCACATTCCGTTGCGGGGTATTGGCAATGTTCGATTTCTGACGAAAAGTATAGGCGATCCCTAAGGCAGCGCAGCCACTTCACTTTGACAACCGTGTTTACTATCAGCACTCGTTCACCGAAGCTAACGCTGACTACAAAGGGATACATATTAGCGCAAACTAGGATACAAAAATGTCAAGCAACTCGCCCAGCAGCAAGTCTTGCTTAACATTGACTAGTTCTGACTGAATGGTGACGGTAAATGTTGGCTGTCCACTGTTGTAACACCAACATCGCCTTCATTCCTTCTCATTCCAATGGCAACCAGTCTTTTGCTGGCATCACCACGACAGTTTGAAAAACGGGCGAAGTCGTGCCGAAGTCGCCGGGTCGTTTCCCTTTGCGGTTATGACGTGCCCTAAAATTAAGATGTGGGTTGATGTGCGTATATGCCTTCATAATTTGTATCCGACTGCCGAGTGGCGAATTCAAAATTTTGCGGTTTGCTACATAAACTGTGCGCGATTGACTGCGACTTTTCTCCGTGCGATCGCCAGGTCCCAGTGACTTACGTGAAATATATGTACGGAAGAAGGAGAACAATAAAAAAATAAACGAGAAAGTGCTTAATTTATCACGAGAAGTGTCGTTGGCACATTGATGGGATGCTGGAGACAGCGAAGCGAGTCGCCTTACTAAGATGTGTCGATTTCGTCCGTAGCAGCGAGTTGTTATATATATATATATATATATATATATATATATATATATATATATATATATATATATATATATATATATATAATATGTGGTGTGTGTGTTGTGCGTGCGTGCGTTGTAAAAAATGTCCGGAGTATGGTCATGCATGGATACGACATAACGCACGCATGTTTTCACGCGGAGCAGTTGTGGGCTTTGAGACTTTCTGATGACGTCACACTTTCGGGGCGGAAGGATGTTCTACACCTACCGCCATCACCGTGGGCGGCGCTGGTTAGCGCTCCCAGTCTTCTATCTATAGGCAAGGTATAGTCAATGATCGCCATAGCGCCGCAGCCAAAATGCGGGAGATGTGGACTTGGCTTCTACAGGCGGCAAGTCGCCCACTTTTGTTACCCTATTCTCCATTACCTCTTCATGTGTATTCTGGAGTTTCAGCTTGTAATCACTGTTTAAATCAATTTAACTCGGTCTGTCCACGCTGAACATCGTGGTTAATAGCGCTAACATAACACTGAGTCGTGCTTGATTAGTTTCAATTTTTTTTGTGATGCTTGATGTTTAAAAGTGTTCTTTTATAAGACACTGATGCGCCCTATAAGCTTGGATATGCGTCGATGGTGGGGATGTCACCGGTGTCAACCTAATTTTGTTACTTATCCTGAACCAGATGAATGCCGCTCTCCTCCGTCTCTCCTTGTTGATTTTTTTTTGTTTTTTTATGGCATATACCTGTTAAAGTAACTACTATGAGAACTAATCCCCGTTTACAGTAAGTAGCATAGCACCACAATATGTTCCGCTTGGCTTCGTTTCATAACCTATATCGTCACCGCGGTGGGATTCTTACGCGAGGAATAATTGACACCTTGCAAAAAAAATTGTACATTTGCTTTCTTGCAGGAATATTTTCCATCCACTGAATGCTTACAGGCGCTTGCAGGGCCAAGAATGAGTGCCAACACTACCGAGCGCCGGGTCGGAGTACCTTTGTTCCTATTTGAAATACCGGAGTGTGCCCGGCGGTACTGGGAATTGAACCCTACCCACCGGCTCACTAGTTACATTGCTGCGATGCGCAAAGTAACATTGACGGGGCATTTCATTCCGACGCTGTGCTCAGTCTTCTCTCTTCTGTTGAGCTAACGTCATTCTACTCTTAATCAACGAAGCTGTGTTGATCGGGCTTCGCTCTTATAATAACTTACCCGTCATGTAAACCGGCTCACTGGGTATGTGATGAAAAATTTGTTAACAGGGGGTGTTGGCTGGAGCCGACGTTTCGACAAGCTCCAGCACACACCCACTGTTCACGAATATTTATTGCAAGCCTCCATATTCCCCTGACTCCTGCTTTTTTTTTAGGTATGTGGTATCCTTTATAATCATTGAAGTTCGTAACAGGTGATAGCTACGCTTTACTGGCGTGTCAATAAGAGTTTGACTGGAACGCCGCAGATATTTCTGTCTGTGTTGGTATACGGTGTTTCGAGGTTGACGGAGACGTCGCGTGTTGGATTCCTGGAGGCGTAGTACAGGGATTCGCCCGTGCCTATTAGCGAACCTCATGTATAAAAAGAAGGGAATTTTAATTTTGTTTCGGTCAATGCTAATATCACAGGTTGTCTTTGTCAAATGTTGTGTCGCGCTGTTGAGACCGAGAGCGCGGCTTCGATTGCCGGCCGCGGCGGTCGCATTTCAATGGGAGCGAAACGCAAAGACCCATGGGCTTAGATGTAGGCGCACGTTGAACAACCGAAGGTGGTCAGAGTTAATCCGGACTCCTCCGCTACGGCATGCCTCATAATCATATCGTGGTTTTGGCACGCAAAACGCCAACGATTATTATTAATTATTAATATTACACAGCTTTTCCTTTCATTCCGTGGAGGCCGCCACTTCGTCAAGCTACTCGCTTTAGTAGCTTTTTGTGACTGTTCATTTCTTTGAACGAAGTCACGTGGGGCACGTGACTTCATTTGGTAAAAAAATTGGATTTTGATAGATAATGATGACTATGAATCAAATTTTATCGAGCCCAGACTATCGGTGGTGCACGAGTTACGGGACCGACTTGTTCCCAGCAGCTCCTGGCCACTGCCTGTCAGAGAATTTCTTTATCTTTCAGAAAACTTATCACACTTGGGTACTCGTGCTTTCAAAAATAATTTTTGGTCCTTTTTCTTCGACGCGTTGACACGAAATGTAGGTGTACCTCTACGTAATCTCCGCTTTTATCTCAAAACAACATTTTCGGCAGTTTGTGTACCTTTTTATCGGCAAGTATATGGCATAAGCAAACAAACATGCTTACATGTTTCAATCAGTGGCATTTACATAACTGGAACTAGTATCAGTAGCTTAGGTGCATTTGTGTGTTTTAGTATAAAAAAAAACCCTTCATGAACGACAATTTTCATACATCGACAAACGTAAAAAAACATTGCAAATCTAATTTTTGTTGTACACTCACAAATTTAGTTCCACATTTGCAAAACGTTAGTGGCTACCTTTGTACAATACTGCAATGCTTTAAAGACGACAGATCTTTAAAAAAAGTGCATATAAAACAAAATGAAAGAACACAGTTTATACAATTTAAAACTAATTTTGAGCTCCAATGCGACCTGCATCTATCTTTAAAAATGTCTTGCAAATTTTATAGCCGTAGCTTTTATTGCCACTGTTGTAGAGCCAAATTTTAAAACACGTTTTCAAAATCTCGCCCCACCTTAAATATGAAGCCCGATATCGCGCGCACCATTGGGATGCTTTGCTGGCCGCATTATGACCTAGTTCAACTCACGGGCGCGAATTCGGGGACGCAAAGAAAGACCACATGTTCCTTCTTTGCAGCCCGAGTGTGTTGGTTGACGTCGAGTGGCCGAGTCTCAGTGCGCACATTCGGCCAGCGCAGTGTTTTGAGTTATGCGCGGTGGCGTAATTGCTCTAGACGGCATTTTCACTTGTTCCTGGTGCCGTGGTCCCCAAAACTATCGCTCACGACTGTAGATTTCTGCTGAAAACGTGCTATGGACACGTTTGTGCTTGGCAACTGCGTTCAACCAGTATGGCCATAGTAGCTTATTGCTTATTGCTCACGATTGTGCGTTTTTTGGTCAAGTGCCTCGCCTGGACGCCACGCGCTGTTTTTGAGCTTGTTTTCAAAGGAAAAATGAGCATAAGCCTATGTTGGGACGCCGTGCGCACGTGTTGTTTGCGGCTCGACCTTGCACTCTAAGCCGAAACTGGGCAAAATTGGACTAACGGCAGTCGTTAAACCAAAGGATCAACGGTTCGTCCAACGCGGTTTAAATGCGAGACAGTGCGTGTCGTGCGCAAACGCCCGGCAAGAAGGGGACCAACGGGGGGTGTAACTGCGCGCCGATCGCCCGCTGCCGCGCTGCACTTCTCGGCCCTGTCGGCTAGCACGATTACGAGTTACATGGCTTACACGCCAGAGTGAAAGCGAAGCACTATTACAACGAATAGAAGCAGTTATGAGAGTCAATTTCAACTCGCGCCGGCGCACACAGCGAGCGAGCGCGCTCACCCACGTTTCTTCCCTATCGAGCTGCCGGACCCAAACAAGTGCAAGCCTTCGAGTCCGGACACCGCGGATCTCTCGCTTCAATGTGCCGAATTAGGAAGAACTACGAAGAACACTGCCAGCGCTAACAAAAGTAAGCGGTTCGTCAGCGGTTGTATTCCCGCAGAATCACCGGCTACAACTACGAAGTAGTATACGAAGTAGGCTTCGCTACGTCGTCGGCACTAAGCCGACCGGCGGCCGGTGCGAGTTCGTTGCCGGTGCAGGTGAAAGAAACGTCGCGTAGAATTTGTTTCACAGAGAATAATGTCTTCTGGAATAAAGTACAGTTCAATCTGTGTCTTTCTCTTCATGCGACAACTGTTGTCAAACATCTAGCGTGAAGGCGAGCGCCGATACGAATCAACGTGCGGCCGGTGGTGTACAGCGAGCGACTTACGAGCACGGTGAAAGAACCGTGCCTGTGCGCCGTCTCGTCGTTGTAGGTATACATATATCTACATCGCTCCGTAAGACGTCGCGGACAGCGGACATCTATTTTTCATTTGTGTGTAAAAGAACGACGACGAAAACTGCGCAGGAGACGCATGTTATGATCGCCAGCGGTGGTTCAATTCAGCCGTGCTCCTCGTAAAGGCCTAACGACGTTGTCGGCAAGAGCCGGCATCGGCGGGGCGCCTCACTGCTTCGCCGGCGTTCCTGCATAAGTGCCGCGTCTATGTTTGTGTGTGCATAAATGGATTTTACGGACTTGTGCACCGGCATTACTAAGGCTGGTTCGGCCGACACGATAGAGTACCAGCTGATGATTCGAATTCGCTGACTGCAAGAGCGTTAAAAATCCGGCGGGTTCATATTAAAAGATCGGTGTGTTGCGGTTCTAACATTGAGCCCACGTAAGTTTAGACGTACGCTGCGAATGTTTATTGTTTTATTATGCCGAACAGAAGTCTGCCACCAGCACAACATGGGAGGTCAAGATACTGTGCCTATATATAGCCGATGGTTGGTTTTCGGCTGTGTAGCGCGGGCGGTATAGGTGCATAGTAGGTGCGTGTGGTGTTTAGATTGCAATGGTTGTGTGTTGTTGTATGTTTGTGTACGTGCCCCTAACACTGCATCATTCAATGCTGATTCAGTTGGAAATAACAAGAATTACGCCGACATAGCGAAGAATCGCCATCTTTTTTTTTTTTTTTCTCGGTTAGTCCCGACGGTTCAACTGTTAGACCCTCGGGAGCATCCTACGAGGACCAACATTTAAACCAACTGGAGTAAGTGCTAGAGAGTAAAAGTTGAACCCCTGTAGTTACTCCCGCAGTTGGTCCAAAAATGGTTCAAAATCTGTGGCAGCCCATTTAGACCCCTGAAGGACCAATGCCATACCCCATTTTAGTCCTTTTCGGCTTAGAGTGTGCGACTTGATTTGCCAATGAGGCTGGTTGTACGTAGACGTGTACGTACGTCGTACGTCCCGTTGAATTTGTATGTATACTTTTGGGTGTAGTTAGCCATTTCGCGAGTAATTTTTTCCGGTACGGAATTTTAGTACTGTCGCTTACGTACCGTTTGGTGGTTCGCAGTGACGTGAACATTTTGGGTCGTGCTCTTGTTTTTTTTTGTTTGTGTTGTAGCTGGCGGCATAAATATTTACTTGCAGCGTCTCTTTAAACTCCTCAGGACCGATGAATAAAAGTTTTTGACTGACTGACTGACTGACTGCAGCGTCTCTTTCCCGACCCATTCATGCACAGCGCGAGGGGACTGACGAAGCCAATGCAGGCGGACACCTGGGGTGGTCGAAAGCCCTGAAATGACCGTGTCGCCGAAATCCCATTTTATTGTTCGCTTGTGCGAGACGAGCTCTCCCTTATTTTCCCGTCGATTGCTGCATGAGCCTTCATCGCACTAGTGTAAACAACGGTTTCTGAAGGCGCATGGCATGGTGAGGGTAAGGGTCAGGCTCGGCTCACGCGGAACATGTAAATGCCCTCTTCTCTGCTTCTCACCTTTTCCTTCCGCATCCCCCTGCAGGCGCTGAGCCGTGCTCCCAACTAGGGCTACAGAATCTCACGGTCCCCTATGCATTTGCCTAAGGCGACTCGAAGGCGAAAGCCATCGTTTTCTTCTCAGTCGACTGTTTTAGCTTCATGCTCCCGAATGTTTTCTGCACCCAACGTGGTTTTGCACTGCCTCCGAGATCAGCTCACCTTTGACCAAGCGACGATGTGATGACGTCATCATGTGACGTCATGATGACGCCACGAACGTTGGTGAGCTGTGACGTCATCACATATCTTTTTTTCATCACTAGTGTTGACGATGCCGACGGTCATTTTTTTTTTTTTTTGCGTTCCACGAGGCATCCGAGGCTTTCGCCTTCATAAGGAGCGCGAACTGCTTGCTCGTTCGCTCGTGCCCCATTAGTTGCGCTCCTTATTCGACAGGCTCGCATGCCATCTTTCGCATATTTCTCTTCTGAAAAACAGCGTATCTTTTTTCACCTTCAACCTTCAAATTCACCCCCCACCTCCCCTCCCGCAGGCGCGTTGTATTAGGCACTCGAGGGTGGCCCCTATACCAGAACTCTTGCTGGCGAGCAGCAGAACCCCAGGAGAGTGCAAAAGAAGACAAGCGCTCGGGGCCCCTTGTGCCTTATAACCATAGAAGGTACAACGGCGCCTTGTACCTTCTATTGTGGGAGGAAATTAGCTGCAGGACTGCCGTACAGTACCGGCAAACCGTTTGCGCCAAAATTTGTGGAGCCTAAACGACCTTAGAAGGACAGAAAACTGACATAATCGGTAAGGCTTCATCGTAAAAGCAGGCGTGACGTGCAAACGCGGACGCAGGAGACGAAGGCGAAACAACATTCGTTTCTCTCATGTCCGTGTTTTGCACGCCTTACCTTCTTTTATGACGAAAGCCTTTTATAAACAAGGATCTCTTTTCGTTTACATCAACGGTATGCGATGAGACGCCATTTATACGTGTAGCGCATCAAGTCAAAATTTTCCAGGAATCTCCATTTCTGCCAGTCATTCTCATTGGTGCATGTAAATAATCCCAAGGAGAGTTTACTTTTGTAAGTTTTTTGCGCAGAATTGGTCCGTCGCGATGCGGCGTTATATATATATATATATATATATATATATATATATATATATATATATATATATATAAGCTTGGCCGTTGCTAACTAGGCCAACGCTGGCAAACAAGCTCGTTACTGGTCCTCCTGTCGATGACCGTGGTCGAAGCTTATGCGACGCCAAAGAAAACCTCGCGGATAAAAAGTGCCTGGCGCCGTCCGTCTTGTCGCCATGGCCGCCAGAGAATAGCAGGGCGCGATACGGTTGGCCCGAGAGCGTCGTCTTTTGCCTTGACGCCCCGTGTGTTTCTTGGTTAACTTTTATTCTCTCCCCTTTTGTCCTTGCGCATTTCAATGCGGGGGCAGCGGCGAGCGAGATCGCCTTTACAACCACCACCACCTCGCGATGTTGGAACGGCGCCGTACGTCGACTACACCTAGGGGGAAATCTGGCGCCACCTGCCATACTAGTTTCATGAAGTGTGGCACGTTAGCAGAGAGCTTTGCTTATGGGTCTTCCCTATACGAGAAGACTGCGGGTGTAGCTGGTTCGTGGTTGCGGCAACATAAGGCATGACATAGCAGTGTCATGCCTTTCGACCATCTGGGGTTCCTTAACGTGCACCTAAATCAAAGCACACGGGCCTCTAGCATTTTGCCTCCATCGAAATGCAGTCGCCGCGACCGGGGTTCATTCCCGCGACCTTCGGGTCGGCAATCAAGCATCATGCCATATAGGTTCAAGCAGAATATTGGTTTGGGTTAGTTGACGAAGACTCACATTTCAAAACTCCTCGGCGCAAACTAAACAAGGACAAACGAGCGTCCTGCCCATTGTGTTCCTCTGTCCGTGTTTAGTTTGCACCGCAACGTTTCCTTGAAATGTAGATGTATAGGTGCACGTCAGATAACCCTGGTTGATTAAAGGAAAGAAGTGTTAATTTTAAGGGCTCGTTTTCTTTGTTATACACAATATTAATGAGCACTAACGGACAATAATGCCAAGGAAAGTATAGGGGATGTTATTAAAGAAAAGTGGACGAAAAGATTACTTGCCGCGTGCAGGGACCGAACCTGCGACCTTCGAATAACGCGTCCGATGCTCTACCAACTGAGCTACCTCGGCGGCCATCCCCCCGTCCACTCTATAGGGTATACATGTACATTTAAACGTGGGAGCATCAGTCAGCGCCGCGAGTAGCCATGACGGCGAGTGCGGAACACTTTTTTCTGCCTGTTGGCGTCACGTAGCACGTGAACTTATTACGAGCTGGCAGCTGACCAATAATCCCTCGTATACTACCCGAAAGCATCAAGTCTGCCAGAACGAGACCCTTGCTATGAATGAAGGAAAGAAGCGTTAATTTTAAGGGCTCGTTTTCTTTGTTGTACACAATATTAATGGTTGATTAAATCATTTTCGTTCGGTATTATTTCCGTGATATAGTCAGTGAGCCCTCGCGAAGTTCTGACCCCACTGCCTCAAGTACTCGCGAGTACTTTGAGCAGCCTTTTGAAACACTGAGACATTTCTCTGGAGTTCTGCGGTCCTAAACGCGTACGTCTGGTCCTCGCACGATTACATTAAAAAAAAATAAGTAAAATGCACATCATCAAGCGTACGATTGAAACCGGCACACTGTGGGTGCGAAGGATCGTGAGCGGACGCCACCCAACCTCCTCCCGTCCTTCTTACTGTATTGTGTTATTATTTTTTCTTCTTTTCTTTTTGTGCCAGCGGTGGCCGGTGTGCCACATAGGCCGTGCGCGGGGCCGCCGCTCTGCATAGCGAGGAAATCGGAACGGCTCGAAACGAGAACAGCCCACCGGTGGTGGTGGCGGGGATGGGAGTAAAACGGTCAGCTGGCGCGTCTCGCATTGTGATGGACAGCGACGAAGCCTCTCGCAGGTTTGAATGGTGCGCGCACAGTAGACCACGACGCGGTGCCCCTGAATAAGGAAAAACCGCGGCTATCGTAACCCCAAATGTCGAATCCTTCGTTTCTGTGTGCTTTAATGCGTATTGCATTACTGCCTCCGCGCCACTTGGATCGATCGACCGACATAGTCTCTCGTTTGTGAGGCGAAAGCCTTAGATGCCTCATCAAACGCGAACATTGACCGTCGGCGTCCTGTGTCGGCGTCAACACGAGTGATGCTTGAAATCGCACGATGATGTCATATATCGCCAGAATTCTTGATGTCATTATGACGTCACATACTGTGACATCACATGATGACGTCATCGCATGACACCGTCGCTTGCTCAAAGGTGGGCCGATCACGGAGGCAGTGCAAAATCAGGTGAGGTGCAGAGAGTTTTCGGAGGGGCCCGGGGAGGATCAGTACGTCTGCTGAGAAGAAAAAGAAGATGCCTTTCGCCTTCGAGTCGTTTCAGGCGACTGCATGAGGCACCCTGTGAGTCTTTACTTTGACTGTCTATGGCGCGTGTTTCCACGTCATGAAAGTGACCAGTAGCGAAACTTCCGGTCGCCATCACATGCGGGAGAGTCACGTGACTGCATGAGAAACGTTGCGTATGACGTCACTTGTACAGCCGCACATCGTTGTCAACTCTGGTTCTGCCAGTAGCGATGCTGGAACAAATAGTGAGAGAACCGCGAAGCGGCACGGTGTCTGTTATTGGCCCTGCTACGGGCGAACTAACTGGCATCGGGAAAATAGCGATGCTTATGCAAGGCCACGCGGAACCTTTCCTTTCGTTCAAATTCTGGCGGTCGTATGACGCAAGACGTGACGCCTCTGCTTAGGTCACGTGACTCCCGCATGTGAAGGCGACCGGAAGTTCCGCTATGGAACCACGCCGCCGTGGTAGCGGCTAGCTGTTGCGCTGAAACGCATGGGCGCAGGTTCGATTCCAAGCCACAGCAGCTGCCTCTGCAATCATCTTATCGCGAGCAAGATTAGTTGTGGTATGTGTCAGTGAACATGTGGATGTGTGGCAAAATGCGTAACGATAAATTAGCCATGCTTACTGGCTGCTTCGCGAGGAACAGCGGCATCGTCTACGAAAATGAGCCGCGGTCGTACTGTTCGATTAACGATGCATTTTGCTTTCAAAAACGCTGGCGCGTGTTGTGTCTCCAGTCGCAGTGACCGTTTGTCAACGGAACTTCAGTATTCTACATGTTAGTAAAGATGAATTTGACGCGATGATATGCGAGTGCGTGCATGTCATCTGCACCGTGTGCCGAAAAAAGAAATGTTGGGCATAATCTCTGCGCTAGAAGGTACGACTGCGCATGAGCTACTAGCATGTTTTGCCATTGCTAAGTCTTCGTGTACGCTTCGCCACGGGGAATGCACGAACCCATTAAAAGGCATCGCGTTTTTTCGGAGATCTCATCGGTCTTAATGAAACAGCGGAGGTTCTTGTTTTTCGTATTCTTGTTAACTTTCATTTACGTGTGGCTCTATCGTTATGAAGTGACAGTGCATGTTACAACTTTGTGTGTCAAGTCTAAAGCAACAAAATTAGTGAGCAAACACATTGGAGGCACAGGGACAGCGAAGTAACCGCGCAACATGTCATCTTTTTAATTACATCATGGAGTTTAACATCCCGAAAATGCTCACTTGGCTATGAGAAACGCCGGAAAGGAAAACTTGGGTTTAATTTTCATTTCGCAAATGGGGCACCTGGGTGCTCCCTTTGTAAAATGAAAATTAAAGCGCCCATGTTCTAGTGTCCATTCTACTCAAATATCGCCGAGGGCGTAGCGTGGCCACGGCCGCTCGATGGAAATGCGTGCGCTTCCATCAAGCGGCCGTGGGGTGACAGCCACCGCTGTGCACTAACTTTCGGGTGAAGTGCGCGTGTCGGCAAGTTCTGCGGCGAGTAGTGTCCCACCGGCGACTGGAGCTGCGCAGTGGCCGCTGACGTTTGAATCACGGCCACGAACACATTTACGAATGAGCAGCCTAGCGACGCGGTCACTCAACCCTTGCTGAGCAGGCATGCGCGCATTCACGGCGAGTGACATCACTGCTTTTCTCGGATATAAGGCACTCCTCAAGTATATACAGTCAAAGAACTCTAGCTTGGTTCTACGGAGGGATGGATGGATGAACAACTTTATTATGGTCATTTAGGACCTCAATAATTATTTCGTTCAATCGAAGCACATCTGAAACACTCCTGCGAGTAACGGGATGTTTATTTATCTAAGTAATGTCGGCAGACGCGACGGTTTAGTTGCACCCGCGATGGCAAGCGTGGGACGGTGTAGATACTGAACTAGCAGGCATATTTAAACGATTTCAGGTTTTCGATATCTTTGTAATTGCACGTGTGCCTTTCACAAATTCTTTTCCTCATTATATCTCCACATACATGCCGCGGTGGTCTAGAGGTGATGGTGCTCGACTGCTGGCCCGAAGGTTGTGGGATCGAATCCCGACCGCGGTGGCCGCATTTCGGTGGAGGCGAAATGCGAGAGGCTCGTGTACTTAGATTTAGGTGCACGTTAAAGAACTCCAGCTGGTCGAAATTTCCGGAGCCCTCCGCCACGCGCACCTCACAACGATATTGTCACCCGCCCTTATTTCTTTATTTAAATGTTATTGTGTTTTACCCACAAAAACTGTTAGCACCGCCTGTTTAGAACTGGTCAGGAAGATTCGCGTTCCGTTAAGATTACGCGCGGGACGCGACTAGTCAAGTTTATAGGAGAGCTTACGCGAGCACCAGCAATAACGCTGGAAGGTTCGATCACTGATATATAAAAGACGACGCGTTCCGCCAATGATCAGATTATTCGATGACCGACGTTTGCGTGCGACAATATCGTTGCACTTTGAGTGTCATTCTTTTTCTGGGCACGAGTTCGCCCATTAGTTTCATCTTTACCGTTTGCGATTGCTTTCATCACCGTCACAACCACATGTCAATATCGTGGTTTTGGGACGTAAAACCCCGACAATTATTATATATATATCGCACATAACATGTGTACAGCTGCGCGCACATTTCGCTTGAGAAGGTATCGTGGGCGTCGGTAATTTCCTCCTTTTTTTTTTCTTTTTTTTTTGCATGGCAGTGCCGCATTGCTTACTGTTTGCTTACTCTTTCCGCCGTTAAAATCGAGCAGGCGCTGTTGTCGAAGTAGGAGGTGCATATATAACTGACCACTAGGGACACTTTCCCGCGGCGGCAAACGGAAACGCCACGAATGGAGGGACGCACACACAGTCTTCGTGTCTCCGTACAGTGTGCATCCCTGCGGCGATGATGAGATGGGGGGCTCGGCAGAGCGGGGCGGTTTCGCGCAAAGTTTCGCGCCGCCACCCGGTGTTTTTTTTTTTTTTTTTTTTTTTCGCGGAAAAGGCGATTTCTTCGTGCGAAGTGCGGTACATGCGGAGGGAGGGCGGCAAAAGGCAGAGCCGCTCTTCTGTCCTGCTCCGCCGGTTCGCGGCGGGAAACCCGCCTTCCACAAAACGCCGCCGTCCTTCGACCCCGCCGACAGCTTTCTCGGTGCTCGTATTTTTTTTTTTTTTTTCTCCCTGGAGGACGGATGCCTGTGCCGTCTTATCTTTCTTTTTCGTTTCTTCTTCGAAACGATCGGAGTGTTGTACCACCCGGCTGCCGATACGTGTGACAGGCACAGATTTCTATAAAAACTAGAAGGAACAGTGGCGCTGCCATCGTGTGCTCAACTGTGGGAATGACGATCGAATTTGTGTATGTGCTTGTCGCTTCAAGCTTATGTCGGGGTGGGGCCAATAATGATAATTATTATTGGGGTTTTACGTCCCGAAGCCACGATATGATTATGAGAGACGCCGTAGTGGAGTGCTCCGGAAATTTCGACTACCTGGGGTTCTGTAACGTGTACCTAAAGCTAAGTGCACGGGCCTCGATCAAGCATTTCGCCTCCATCGAAATGCGGCCGCCGCGGTCGAGATTAGAACCCGCGACCTTCGGGTCAGCTGCCAAGCACCATAACCACTAGACTACCGTGGCGAATGGGGCGGGGCCTAGGAATCGCCAACTGAGAACGGCGGGAGGGTCGATGGAGGTGTGAAGGCTTCTTTCTGGATCCGCCACTCGATGAATTCTGGAGTTTTACCTGCCGAAACCAGGATATGATTATGAGGCACGAAGTAGTGGGGATTAGTTATGAGGGTTCTTTAAGAACCACCTAAACGTAAGCACACGAGTGTTCTTACATTTCTCCCTAATCTAAATGCGGCCGCCTCGGCCGGTAATGGAACCCGCGTCCTCGAGCTCAGCAACACCCTACGTGTTACCACGGCGGGAGAATGCAGGGGGAAGTGACGTCTAAAGAACTGCTGGACGCATCAAACATTGAAATGGGTGGGATTGGATAAAGGCAGCGTTGGTGTTATAACAACGGGTATCCAATGCTAGCAAACGTTAGACGTTAGCCAGTGCTAACGAGTAACTGAATACTTTGTGCCTTTGTGTTTTTAGCGCAGTTTTAGTCGTCATTATGAATTTAAACCAACTAGCCCGACTTGGTGCTCTACTTCAGTGAATACGGTAGTTTAAGCAACACCACCCATATAATTTCTTTTTTGTGTGTGGTTTAAGTGGCGAAGTGAGACGCTCTGTTAGGCTGCACTGACTTCGTCATTGGCCCATATATCTTTCGTCAGAAATAAGGCATTTCATTGCGTGTATTGATACTGGCAGCCCTGTTATAACAGGGGTGGGAAAACACGGTGTCAATATATCGTGTACTCCGTTCCAGA
The DNA here is from genome assembly GCF_013339695.2 of Rhipicephalus sanguineus. NCBI lineage: Eukaryota > Metazoa > Arthropoda > Arachnida > Ixodida > Ixodidae > Rhipicephalus > Rhipicephalus sanguineus. The sequence continues at coordinate 17,406,319 of NC_051184.2, forward strand.
GGGTGGGTGGAAGAAGCCAAAGAAGACTGTTGTTCTAGAAAAAAGAAAAGAAATTGCGTGAAAACGGCACGTTGTAGAAAAGGTTAAGGTCGCATGCCCACTTCGTGTGGGTCGACCTTCTGTGTCGGCATTTTGGAACTGTTGAACTGACACAAGAATTCGTTGCTACGCAAAATGGCGTGCGAAGTCTCCACGCACCTGCAGGCGTGCCCTTGTGTCTGTTTTAGATCTTTCCCACCTTCTCGCCCTCCTCTTTGTTCGCTCTAAGTGACCATTGCTTATGTGATCTGTATTGAGCAGTATGAAAATACTACAGCCCGGCAACAGGTGTCACGCTCGCACACACCCTCGATTCCTTCCGTCTCTGCGTGTATTGGTTGACTGAATCATTGATGACATCTTCTCCCGTCGCACACGCGCCACTCCAATATCCTCCGTATCACCCATTCGTGTGAATGGACCCTCAGCGAGATCCCCTCCTCGGGGCATGCTCTACGCGACTGGGGGGCGACAATCGGACACACACCGTCGATGACGACAGTGACCTCGTCTTCGAAGGGAGGAAGGAAATTGCGTCATAAAACGCAGGTATTTCGGAAATGGAGCGAACGGGCGTCCCTCCTCGGTGTGCGCTCCTTGTCGTCGCAGAGTCTCGGCCTTGGAGGTGCACCGTTGCCGACGTGCGCGGTGTTGTTCTCTCCGTATTGCTGTTTTGTTGCTCCCCCCCACCACCACTGCGAGGTCGCCGTTCCGGTTCGCGACCGATTAGGTGACCGCATTTCGACGCGGCGGCCGGAGATGTGAAACGCGGGCCCCGCTTTGTCGGATCTATCGCGGGAGGGACCTCCTTTTCTCGGCAGCTCAGGTCCCCACCTTCTCGCGCAACGATTCGTTCCCAAGGGTTTTGTAGCGCGCGTTCTAATTTATGCGAGATTGCGGAACATCATCTGCATACACTCGAGATAACGGCGTCGCTGGTTCTAGCCAGCGTTTCTTAAACGGAATGTTCGTCCGAGCGACGTGGCGTGGTTTGGCGGCCTTACTCGGATACTTCCGGGCACGTAGCGTTGGCATTACCCAGAGACCCGTGTTTAATTGAATGCTATAATTGATTCTTATTCTCTCTTCAAACACGAGAAAGAAGCGTGTATCGAGTGACGTGTTTCATTTTGTGGTTCAGGATAATCTCGACAGTCGTACTTCGCGCAGCTTCCAATCACAAGGCAGGACAGAGCTGAAGTGATCTAGACTGAGACTTGTTCGTGAAACGTGGTCACATCCATGGTCCAGTGGTTGAGTGCAAGGGCAGCACAATAACGCGGCGCACTTGCCCTCCCTCTCTCCCTGCCTTTCCTGTATCACTTTCTCTCTCTCTCTCTGCCTGGTGCAGTAAGAAGAAAGCGGAACAGTACAGTTGCCAAAACAATTAACTATACATACCACGTACCTACTTACCTCTCAGATTTGAAGCAGCGGTGAATGCAGGCACGTAGCCAGGGGGGGGGGGGGTGTCCCGGGGGGCCCGTTCCCCTCCCCCCGTAATTTTTGTGATACATGGTGTTTTACCGAAAATAAATAAGGAAAAATAGGCTTTGTTCTCAAATAGTCAAGGCTTTCAGCAAGTGCCCCCCCGAAAGAAATTCCTGGCTACGGGCCTGGTGAATGGCGTGACCGATACCGAATTTACACGCATACTACCAAGTAGTTAGCGCTGGCCAATGGTGACGGCTAGTACCGGCTAATGGTGTCATATATTGGTTAAGTGATGCAATTACCAATAGTGATTGTGCACACACTGAAAGTTCTCCAGCAGGGAGTTTCTCTGGACACATCGCTTGTAGCCCAAGGAGGTTTTTTTAGATCTCCTTGTTGTAGCCTACCTCTGCTGGTAATAAAACGCACCTGATAACGCATTTTCTTTTCGATTGATTTGAAGGCGGTGCCAAGTTTGCCGTCTGCATTCCAGGTCTGTGGGCTTGGCCGGAAGATCGCCGTTGCGAGTGCTTCATGCCGCTTGAGTTGCTTCGGCGAAAAGCTGGTGCAGATAAAACATTTCAAAAAATATTTCTCGAGTTTAAAAATTATTACACTCTTGTAACTTCGCATATGTTCAGCGAATACGTAGTGCTTTCTAATGAGGTATCATTCATATTTTTCGTCCGACCACCAAGGCGAGTTCTTTAACGTTGAATACAAAGCTTCTTTTTCAGAAAAAGCGATATTCGCAATTTTTTTTCTGACGATCTGCTATACCTTCAGCGCCTAAATGATTTTTCTTTTGTAGCATGTTGAACAGGCCAGCATTAGATATTTTATTTTGTGCCCTTTGAATTTGGCATGTTTCCGAAAAAATATCAAATTTCGCAACATTATTAAATTTTGCTTGTACCAAAAGCCCTTGAAGAATTTATATGCATATAGAAGTCTTTATTTTTACCATTACATCACTTCACTAGCTTGCCACAAACACCATATTATCGAGTACATCACGTAGGCGTCCTTCGAAAAATGAAAGTTTGGTTGATGCCCTCCGGCTCAGTCGGCGCAGAGCTACAAACTCTTACAAATAGGCGGAAAGAGTTTTGGCAACAGAAATAAACGAGCAGAACGAGTTTTGAACTTCAAGCAAAGTGTGCAAATTTTTTCAGCCATATTTATGATGATCGGAAAAACGCTGGTTGATTTGGCGTGGAATAATGACCCAGCTGCGAACGTGTCTACGTTGTTACAGTCTCGTGATTGGCCCGTGCGACCTCTTCCTTTCAGGACAGTGCAGCGATTTAGCGAGGTCGTGCGGCGGGAGCAGCGCTGCAAACGAGCCTCCCTTCTGTCTTAACATCCTCTTCCGTCACCTCTCTGCGTCGCGCTGTTGCGGCATTGGAGGGACCGAAACGAAAAACGACTAAAAAAAATAACCAAGAACGACGCGGAATTCGGACTCCGTTGCCAAGAGCGGCGTCGTTCGGCTCCCTCCATCTATTTGCGGGAGCTTGCTGCTTCGTGTGCCACAGACGTCACCATCCCCGCCCCTCCCCGCCGCTTATCCCTGCGCCGCCGCTCTTGTTCCGTGCAGTGGTCTCGAAGCGATGCAGCAGTAACGCTGAGTTCGGTTTACCGTGGCGCTGCAGGCTCCGAGGTTTGTCCGACATTAACGAGAGTTTCGTGCAATTAAGTCGCGCGCTTTCGCTAGCTTAAACATGGATCACCAACTCGGCCCTAGTGCACAGCCTGTTACCTGCGAAAATATTTACTGAAACGTGTTGTTCGGGTGTACAGGGTCCACCACATCTAATGCCGGTGTCACACAGTCACTTTTGACCGCGATTGGGCATGATCCGGATCGAATTTCTCGATCGCAATTGGCTCCCTTACTCAAGCTCCAGAAGGGAGCCAATCACTGTTGAGAAATTTGATCCCGATCGGGCTTAATCGTGATCACCAGCGCACCCGTCTGACACCGGTGTAAGGTGAACACCACATTAGTATTCAAGCTGGTAAAACTAGAACCTTTATTCTACTTCATGGGGGAAATGTACGTTATATGACGTCTAACCATGGTGTCGAACAATACGATAATAATTGTACGAGTTATGTATTGAACATTAGCTTCTATGAGGTGTTCAGTTCTGACGATGTGTTCATTATAGATGTGCACGACCCTGTACATGACGCAGGAGAGTGGATGACCGGGCTGGTTGGTACATTTCATGCTACGCTTGTTGTGTCTCGCTCGTCTGTGTCGTGTGTGTACCAGTGGCGTAGCCAGGGGGACCGGGGGGGGGGGGGCGCACACCGGGCCCGTGCCCCCCCCCCGCAATTTTTTTTTTTGCCATGGCATAAAAAGCACAAAAATGATACTCGACCACATCTGCCTGCCCTGCCTCCACTTCAGATCATGCAGCCCCCCCCCCCCACCCCCCGAAAAAAATTTCTGCCTACGCCCCTGGTGTATAAGTACTTCCGTACCATTAATTGGAAATGATTTGCGCGTATCCATAGACCTGTGCAAATTTCGTACTTACGGCTTCAGTCAACTTTGTGACATTGCCAGAGGTGGTGTCCGAAAGCATGGCGACCATGACGCGTTCACTGATCGCGTCTGATGCATGGTACACGAAAGCGTGCCACCTTCGAGGTTGGTTTCTGTTACACTGGGAAAGCTGCCGCTTGTGTTTGCAATTTGAATACCACTTAATTAATGGTCTCTAACGAGGTATTACCCCCAGACGCGTCAGTTCGCAATGATATGAGCAGAAACCTGTTTCCTGATGGCTGGGCATTGTTAAAAGCTTAAACGGAGAAAGCGCGAAGATTCGACAGAGAGAGATAATAAAACGAGAGTAAGGCAGGGAGGTTAACCAGAATTGTAACATCCGGTTTGCTACCCTACACTAAGGGGAGGGGAAAAGGGAAAAATTCGACAAATTCATGTACTACTTATGGTTCCCGTTGTAGATGATTGATTCTAGCGTCCGAGTACTTTCCAGTTAATTTTGTAGCAAGTCCGCCATTTTCATTTTCCTGTGCTGCTCTCTATCGTATGGGTAGGGTTTTGGTAGGGGCCGGCACAACCGGTATCGCCAGAACAAAAGCCTCCGAGATCAAGAGGCGTTTCGCAACTTTCCCGCTAGGGTAAGGGCGCATGCGCCGTGGCATCGTGGAAAGGACGGGTTACGCAGGAAACTATGCTATACTCGCGGACAACTTTTCTTGGCAATGAAGGGAAGGTTAGAGAGCCGAACTACGCGTGTGCTGCCGCTGAAGAATATAGTCCCACAATCGCGTCCGTATTTTCTGCGTGAGATAAAAAACAACAACATTACTTTATTTTCTACAGGACGCTCTTTGAAAACAGGGTCAGCACGCATCAAGGATATATTTATATGTGTTTAACTTTTCATTTCGCGTTTTTGGGCGCGTGAAAACGTCGCACCTTTTACGTGCACCTCACAGTCAAAATGGCGTCTTCGTCTTCAGGTGAGCGATCGTCACCCTCCAGCTTTTCCGATGACTCTCGCCGAAGGAGCTTGCGACGAATGTCACTAACAGACGGCTGTCTAAGTCTGTGACGGCCGCTCGAATAATCAAACGGCCGTCACACGAGATACGGTAGGTTCACAAACCAAAACTAAGTTCGAAAAGCGCGCCGAACCGGACTACTTCGCGGAGCAGTGCATTGCTCCGCCCCCGTAGCCTTTCCTGCATTGCTAAGAAAAGTTGTCCGCGAGTATAGCAGAGTATACATAGTGGTGGTTACCACGATGCGGATCGCGTGGCAGAGGACTGTATTTGCCTGCCATTTGAATTCCAAAACTGCAGCTTCAGCTTTTCACGCACCGCTATTGCAACGGATTTTCAGTAACGGTGCGTCAGCAGCGCTGTGACTTTCCATGCTTCCGGCGACGGTGTCCTCCCGTCAAGCGATTCGAACTTGGACGGCGGCGAGGGTGAAATATATCGTGCACTTGTATTTTTTAAATTATTACTGTTGCGCAAAAAGAAAAATAAGGGGGGGGGGACGAAGAGCAGACACGAAAAGACAGGGCCACGCGCGGACTTATCCGTTGATAGAGTAATACTTGTTGCTGGCTTAGTTGTGGGCTTTCGCTTCTGTGTGCTGTCTAGTATGGAGTCATTTCTAGCACCTGTCGCGCCTTCTCTTCTGTGTTTTCTCTGATACAGCGCCATTGCTAAGATGAACCAAGTATCACTTGATAGCCACCGCGTGATGCTGTGGTTTCGCGCTTGCTTTTGGCATTCGTTTTATTTCTTGATCTTTGTTTTTTTGCGCAGTATATTGTTACAATTAATCACTGCCAACTAGCCCAACTCGTCATTCTCCTCAAGCTATTTCTGTACGCACTGTAATGAAAAACGCACAGTAATGAGAAACGCACAACCAAGCCGATCCGGAGCCCTTTGTCTTTGAGACTACGACGGTCGTAAATCTTAAACTAAAGCCGCCGCCTTTGTGCAACAGCCAGAAAAGCGCGAATCGGACGTTTTGCATGTCGTCGGGTGCTTCTGCCCTGATCGAGGTGCACATGCGGCAACGTGCGATCGAGTGCCTTCCTCGGGCCGTACCGGAACACCTGTCCTGTGCATCTGCCCGTTCTCTCTGTTCATTTGGATGACGCGAGGTTCCAGCCTGCACAACGCTGCACTGATTTAGTCGTAGCTCACCTCTCCTTCATTGTGGGGCGTCCTTCTTTCCCCAGCCTCGTTGTGTGTTGCCGGTTCGGTGTTTCGGCAGACCCCGGCGTTTTATTTCTAGAGGGTAGGCCTCACGGCGCCGGCAGCGCGAGAGCTCGCGAGAGCTGGCTTCAGCCTTTGGAGTGAAAAACGCAATAAAAAAAGTAAATGATCATAGTAAGTAAAGAATCGCTGAGTCTGCTTCCTCGGTGTTCGAGTTCCTCCGGCGCGGCTGAGCAACTCTGGCGTTGCGAGGTCGCGCGTTCGATTCTGTATCAAAGCTTTTTTTGTTCGAGCTAGTCGATCAGGCATGCTGGTAGATACATGGAGACATAAATGCTCTTGGTGGAAGCTCTTCGTTACGTCAGCCAACTGAACAAGTAAACGCTGTCTTGTGGGCAGACGTAGGTGGGGAACAATGTATTTAATTTATTCGTCAATGTCTGTAGCCGCGTTTACACGAATGCGACGGTGTCGCGTCGCATCGTAGTCATGCATATAAACAGGAATAAATGCGCCAGGAAGGCGCGTCACATTAGTCATTAGTGCGCCAGGTGAGTGTAGATTTACGGGTTCGAGTCGACTCATGCGGAGCATGTAATCGTTTTGAGCGTCGCATTATAATGTCGGAAAGGATGTAGCTGCGGTGCTGCTGCGCTTGCTAAACTGCGAGCAGCTTCCTTTAACGTTGGTCGGAGCCGCAGGCCAGAACCTTTCGGCACAGTCGGGCCACTACCGAAATCCGGTTGCACTGGATCTTGAACCTGGTGCAACGGCATTTCCCATATGCGACACCATGTGGCGCCACATTGTTGGAGGAGTTAGGAGGAGTTAATGCGCTACATGGAAAGTGCGTCGCGTCGCCTTTCCCAAAATGCATTTCGAAATGCCCTACTCGCATTCATATAAACGACACTTTTCTGTGGAGTAAGTAAGAAGACCCGCCACGGTGGTCTAGTGGTTAAGGTGCTCGACTGCTGACCCGCAAATCGCGGGATCGAATCCCGGCCGCGGTGGCCGCATTTTCGATAGAGGCAAAAATGCTAGAGGCCCGTGTACTTAGATCTAGGTGCACGTTCAAGAATCCCAGGTGGTCAGAATTTCCGGAGCCCTCCACTACGGCGTCTCTCATAATCATATCTTGGTTTTGGGACCTTAAACTAGAGTGTACTTTAGTTAAACCCCAACAATTATTATTCAGAAGGGAACCCGAGCAATGACATAGAAGCTGCCCATGCGAGAACACAATATAGTAAAGAAAGGAACGCATCTCCACGAAGTGAATGATGACGATGGGCGAAGCTAGGTCAAGGTCCATAATGTCTACGTTGTAGTCGCCGGCTAGTATAAAGGGTTTGTGCTTGTAGGTGTTTCATATTGTTCCGTCACAATTATGATTTTTGCTCGTCTATTGTAAACCTTTTTTTGATTCACATACACACATATGTTTCGACTATAGCAACGGATTTCTAACCACCATGACAGCGGACAGTGAGCGTCGACTACAAACCTAGGTCCTAAGGTCCATAATGTCTACGTTGAAATCACCGACTAGGGTTTGTGCTTCTAGGTGTTCTAAATTGTTCTGTAACAATTATGATTTATATTAGTCTATTGGTAAACCTTTTTTAGGCTATTTTACATGGTGCTGTGCCGCGAGCACGGACACCACACAACGGGCAAGCCTTGACCCTAAGGTGCTTCGCCCCTAAAAAAAAAAAAAAGCAGAAGTTCAGGGGGGAAGATGGAAGCTTGAAGAGGATGAAAAATTCGCGAAAACGGGATGCCGCTGGCTTCAGCGCCACTCCGGGTCCACGAATTTTTCATCTCAATTCATCCTCGTCGTCAAGCGGTATGATAGGTGTGGTTGTCATCGTCAAGGAGATTCTTCGAAGCACGTGGCTCTCAAAGGGAGCGTGGGCCTTCTTGCAGGTGACGTCACAGTTGGAGGGAGCGCGGCGGGCCGTCCGTTATCTAAGCGCCGTCGTTGTACCGCATCGGCGTCTTTGGAACAAGTTCTGTTAGGCTGCGTTGCGTAACTTCTCTGCCCTTTTTTATTCACCCACGCGTTACGGAAGCGGTGTCCGCAGAGGAGCAGCAGAAAAGAATTGGTGGGCGCTGCGCCTCCGCATCACTTGCTGCTCCCGTTATGCTGGGCTGTTGCTGCGCGACGGCGTTCATTCTGGAAATATGCTATTCGGCCGCGAGCGCGCTTATGCGCGTGTACGACTCCTCCCCATGTCGTCCCCCCATCCCTCCCTCCTAAATATAGCGCGAACGGCAGCGAGAAGCAAGACCGGGCAACCAGCAGCCGTGTAGCGTCGGCAACGTTGAATGGGCACGGGAGGAGCCGGAGGTCGCCTTGTCGGCAGCGCGCTCGCCATGTGGCTTGCATGTAGTTGTAGTTCGATAACTCACCTTTCCGTCGTTGTAGTAAATGGGTGTTTATCATAGAGACACGAAAGAGAGAAATTATTTTTCTCGTATCAGTAAACCATCCTTCATCAATTCCAAAAGCACCACTCTTGTCGCGAGTAGCTGGAGAACGCGCGAAAAGGAGGTGCAGTGTGTCTCGAATTTCAACTCGCCGTGACGTCATGTATTTTGAACTCTTCGTCGGCTGTCACTCGGGCCTTGTCTTATGTGTGCGCTAGATGCTGAAATGGAATACCAACGTGCCCAGACTTACGTGACTTCAAGGAGAATAAGCTTGTGCACAGACTGCGCTAACGGAAGTCCGAGTCCTCAAAAGAATTGATTCAGAACCTCCGCCGGAGTTAAGCGTAAACATCCTTACTTACTGCGCAGTTCACGTGACTGTAGTTTTGGCGTCTGGCTGCTTTCATTTCAACAGTTCAAGCTTGAGGCTGGGCCCGTAGCGTTCGCAGAAATTATCATCATCATGAACGGCCTCTACCTTATGTGGCATCTCGCGGCGTCTAGCAACACGTTAGAGGAAGGTAGGAGTGGAGAAGTGGAGAGGATGAAGAGAACAAATAAATAAAACAAAATAAAATTTCTTGGCAAGGCGAGATTCGAACCCGCGTACCCACGGTTCAAAGGCGAGCGTCGTAACCACTCGGCTCTCCAAGCACGCTAGCGGAACAAGCATTTATGGGAACCATGTGTTTGCGTTGCTAGGGCGAGAAAATGAGAAAAAGAAAGAAAGAGAAACACAGAGAGAGAAACACTGAGAAGGAGAGACAACGAAAGAAATAGACCAAGAAAGAGAGAGAAACAGAAAGAGCACAAGAAAGCATAGCATAGGAAAGGAAAGTGAGGGTGGGGAGGAGGGGTGAAGGGGAAGAGTTGCATAACCATGTATAGCAAGTGGGTGTGAAAGGAAAGTGAGGCTGAGGAGTGATGTGAAGGGAAAGGAGGATGGGAGAAGGTAGGGGTAGAGAGTTGCATAGCCATGTGTAGTATAGTATAGCAAGTGGGTGGGAAAGAAAAGTGAGGATGAGGAGTGATGTGAAGGGAAAGGAGGATGGGAGAAGGTAGGGGTAGAGAGTTGCATAGCCATGTGTAGTATAGTATAGCAAGTGGGTGGAAAGGAAGTGAGGCTGAGGAGTGATGTGAAGGGAAAGGAGGATGGGAGAAGGTAGGGGTAGAGAGTTGCATAGCCATGTGTAGTATAGTATAGCAAGTGGGGTGGGAAAGAAAAGTGAGGATGAGGAGTGATGTGAAGGGAAAGGAGGATGGGAGAAGGTAGGGGTAGAGAGTTGCATAGCCATGTGTAGTATAGTATAGCAAGTGGGTGGGAAAGGAAAGTGAGGCTGAGGAGTGATGTGAAGGGAAAGGAGGATGGGAGAAGGTAGGGGTAGAGAGTTGCATAGCCATGTGTAGTATAGTATAGCAAGTGGGTGGGAAAGGAAAGTGAGGCTGAGGAGTGATGTGAAGGGAAAGGAGGATGGGAGAAGGTAGGGGTAGAGAGTTGCATAGCCATGTGTAGTATAGTATAGCAAGTGGGTGGGAAAGGAAAGTGAGGCTGAGGAGTGATGTGAAGGGAAAGGAGGATGGGAGAAGGTAGGGGTAGAGAGTTGCATAGCCATGTGTAGTATAGTATAGCAAGTGGGTGGGAAAGGAAAGTGAGGCTGAGGAGTGATGTGAAGGGAAAGGAGGATGGGAGAAGGTAGGGGTAGAGAGTTGCATAGCCATGTGTAGTATAGTATAGCAAGTGGGTGGGAAAGGAAAGTGAGGCTGAGGAGTGATGTGAAGGGAAAGGAGGATGGGAGAAGGTAGGGGTAGAGAGTTGCATAGCCATGTGTAGTATAGTATAGCAAGTGGGTGGGAAAGGAAAGTGAGGCTGAGGAGTGATGTGAAGGGAAAGGAGGATGGCAGAAGGTAGGGGTAGAGAGTTGCATAGCCATGTGTAGTATAGTATAGCAAGTGGGTGGGAAAGGAAAGTGAGGCTGAGGAGTGATGTGAAGGGAAAGGAGGATGGGAGAAGGTAGGGGTAGAGAGTTGCATAGCCATGTGTAGTATAGTATAGCAAGTGGGTGGGAAAGGAAAGTGAGGATGAGGAGTGATGTGAAGGGAAAGGAGGATGGGAGAAGGTAGGGGTAGAGAGTTGCATAGCCATGTGTAGTATAGTATAGCAAGTGGGTGGGAAAGGAAAGTGAGGATGAGGAGTGATGTGAAGGGAAAGGAGGATGGGAGAAGGTAGGGGTAGAGAGTTGCATAGCCATGTGTAGTATAGTATAGCAAGTGGGTGGGAAAGGAAAGTGAGGCTGAGGAGTGATGTGAAGGGAAAGGAGGATGGGAGAAGGTAGGGGTAGAGAGTTGCATAGCCATGTGTAGTATAGTATAGCAAGTGGGTGGGAAAGGAAAGTGAGGATGAGGAGGAGTGAAGGGTAGGGAAAGGAGGAGGGGAGGGCCACCAGCTCCGCTGTTTGCTCACTCTTTGCCCCACTAGCGCGTAGCTTTGCCAATTTTTTTCCTTTACGAGGAATGCGAAATAAAAAATGCATGTCACCTGCTGAACAGTTTACACTGAAGAAATTGAACCATATACCCGCGTGTGTTACGTGGGTTCAACGTTGGTTGGCTTTATACTGTGGGGGTTGCTGGACTCGTGGAAACTTGCTTCTGCACTATGCGCGTGTTGGAGTGAAAGAGAAATAAACAGTGCTGTCAAATATGCACGCGTAAGCAGGCTCTTATGCCAGGCGGGGTCGGCGGTTGTCAAAAGACTAGCTGCGTTTGCGTGCCCACGCCATGTCAACGTTTTCCGTAGTCTAGTAAGAGGATTTCGCGCGATAGAGAGAGAGAGAGAAAAAAAAGTATGAATTGAATGATCCTATTTTGTGGTTCTAGACGCCGTTGCCACCGCGATAATCTTCCCGCATCCTTTTTGAACCTGGACCCTTTTTTTTACCTCTCGACTTTTCGATAGCGGTGCCGGAATACCCGCACGCGTCGATGCGGTGGATCAAGCTGTCGCCTGTTTTTCAAATCCGCCTTCATTTCATTTTTTTTTTTTTTGATGTTCTGTCGCCTGCGTAGAACCAAGAGCGGTCGATCGCGGTGTTGTGCCTCGTTTGGGAGGTCGCGTATTTTGTTGAGAGCGTTGACGTGGCCCTAATGATAGCGCGACTTCGCTTTGCAAGTTCTTGCCACTTTGGCGGGGACGTCGCGACGATACGACTAATAACTTGGTTCCCGAACCCTCTACTGTGACCTTATATATAACCAGGGAGTATAGGACTCCGGGCGCACGTATAAGGTTAATACTTTGTGGGGAAGAAATAAACGCGAGATAGGGGGGGGGGGGCTTTAGCGACTTCGTTAGCACCGCTGAGTTTGCGCGTCCTAACTTTACCCAAACTATCGATCCCGTTTGTGCGTCTGGTTCAGCTGTGACGCAGTAATGTCGGAGCATGTCGTCATGGCGACGCGCTTATATCGTGCCGCGGAAGACGATGAAAAACAGACAAATAAATAAACGTATGGAAGGCGAGAGAGTGAGGTGAAGGGGAAGAAAGAGGGAGTTAAAAATATGCGGGTGAATGTACGAAGTCCTCGTAGTTTTACTCGCCATTTGCGGCAGCACCACTGCAGCATCGCGTCATAGAGCGGTGCACCGTTGCAATCTCCGAGGCCACTACCCAGTAAAGCGCGGGTCAAAAGGCGCCAAAATTTCGAGCATATATCCGCGCGATGCCCCCTTCTCTCCTCTCTTACGCACAGACCACAATGGCCCCAATTATTGTTTCTTTTTCTATTCTTTAAGTTTCAGCGGTTTATTCGAGAAAACACGCCGGTCTTGATATGCAACATTTGATGAACTGCTGGTGACTGGGGGAAAGATTACTCGTTTGTTTTAGACTACGCGAGAGCATCGCACCTTTGAAACCTCGGAAGTGTTTTTGGCAGTGCCGATGCATAATGGGGTCTCTGGCACGGTACCTGGTTGCCAATTTACTCGTGTTCAATTTTCTCCTTTGCAGCCCACAGCTACGAAGGTTGTAATGAATACCTGGCGCATCCATAAAGACGGGATTATACGTTTTAAATAAATATAGCGCGATAGGTGCTCGGGCAAATTAAAGCCGGAGTTCTTCCTGTATAGACCGAGATGATGCACACTATGATGCACAATTTCAGAATTATTGCGACTGTTTATCGGCTAGCGCGGCATCTCATTCCTTTGAAGGTATGAATTAGCCGACTGGCGAACGAATCAACGAACGAACGAACGAATAAGAAAATAAATAAGTAGATAAATAAATACCCACAAATTCGTATGTATTTCTAGAAAGGTGAGAATTGAGCCTCTACTGCATTGACTCGGCGTACCTTTTCTTTCGTTTTCGGTGTTTGCGTTCTAAACATAGACGCCCCACTGTAGTGATTTGCAAAAATCTGTAAGTCGACTCCAAGCTTTCTTTACTAAACAAGAACTCTCGTTCACAGACCGCTTTCCTCGCTCTTTCTCCCACCCAATTCCATTGAAGGTGCGCGAGCACCGCGAATGATTTTTAAAAGTTACTTGTACGTGATTGTCACACCTCACATTTACCTGCCCGCGCATGGTGACCGGGGATCCGTACATTGGGGGTCGCACTTTCACTCGAATTAGGAGAGGGAAGAACACGTAGCGATACAGAAGCAGCTTGTGAACGAGGGTTTTTGGTTAGAAAAAACAAAACTTTGCAGGAAATCCGCCTTACAGATTTTTTGTGAATTGTCAATTATTCCCTTGCGTAAAGTTTAGACGATTCGTTGTCAGACGCAACTCTCTTTTTCATTTTTCAGTGCATTGCGGCGGGCCGGTTTCATAGCCGTACACTAGAGGTAAATCTGGCGCTAGTGTATGTGGGAGCTGCAACGCATGGCGCTTCAGCCAGCATGGGAATGAGAAGCTTCGTTCTCCCGGCTCCGTGTGGCCCCGTGTAGCCTGCAGCCGCAAGACGAAGTTGACCCTTTTGGGTTGACCAGTTCAAATAAGCTCATGAGTTTCACAACGGGCCATTCTTTTATCCGAAACAGAAGCCAAAACACAACGATAAGCAACGCCACAAGCGTGCTCGAAGCCGCAAGCACGTGGACTAGGCAAATCCATGTACTATACCCATAATTCCCACAGTGGCTGAGCGATCGCAGCGTCACATTTCCCTCTAGTAAATATTGTGGGAAACTGCATTGCTGCGAAAGACCAAGCTGTAGAATCAACATTGGAGGGGGGGGGGGGGATATGGGCCGGCTAGACGCTTCCTAATCAATTTTGCGTCGCGTTGTTGCTTCGTATGTGGAGGATGCTGTTCGTCTGTATCGCTCTGTCTGAGCTTAATGTTTGCCTTACAGCGGTTCGAGCCTGCGTGGCGTCTGATTGGAGCGCACGACAAAGTACGGCGCTGCTGCGAGAGGTCGAGGGAGAGAGAGCAGCGAGTATAAAATTAAAAGACAGACAGATGCAGAGAGAAATCAGGTAGAGCCCGCGCAACGTGGAAAGCGTGTCGTCACAAAAAAAAAAAAAAAAAAAAAAAGAGGAGAGAGCGGGAAAGGCGAGGGAGAGAAGTCCTGGGAGCGAGAGATGGGGGATGATTCTAGACTTGGAGCGAAACTCCATACTTCTCTGCTCTAGCTAAATCTTTGCAGCACGGGGAAACGCGGCGGCGTTGATCAGGCGATCGTTGCCATACTGCGCGTCACAATATAGTGCCGAGTTTCGCGAGAGCTACAGAGGCACCGATTCTTCGCTACGGCTGTGCACTGTAACATCTGAACCCGTTGAAGAGTCGTGTTTTGTCCTTAGCTTTGTTATTCTCTGGTTTTATTATGTTTTATTATTATTGTTTCTGCGGTGGTTCGCTTAGCGTCGCCTGCCCGCTGATTTGCGCGAGCTGACGTAGATAGGCGCACGACGCGTCACACACGCCGCGACTAATCGCTGTGAAACATTCTCAAAGAACAGTAGGTTTGCGACTGCGTGTTTAGTGTTACGCTCCAACTGGGTCTCGATACCTTGCTTGCAGCGCTGCAGGCGTAAACGAGTGAAATTAGCATTCATGGCGTATGGGATTGAGGGGGCCGGTAACTTATGCGGTGCCGATGTGTGCAATATCACTCAAACTGTATGCAATTGCACTGAACTTACAGGGACAGTTGGGCGAGTTGGTAAACAGGCATTATGAAGTAAAAGCACAAAAAGAAAAGACAGGGAGGAACGAATACGACAGGACGACGCCAATTGCACTGCTTCAGTGCAAACGACACGAAAATCGTATGTATGTCGTGTTGGGCAGAGATCGGTTCATGAAGGCTGCAGCCTGCCTGTTCGACTTTCTGTAAAGTCTAATTTTAAGAATGCTCCTCAAGTTTAACCATTTCTTCTGTAGAACCGCATGGACTGATCGCCAAAATTTTTTTTCTAAGTTCCGATGGTGCATAGTCTAGGTGATAGTGGCGCAGTTTAATATATAGCAATGTACATATTCGCATATGTACTACATTGCTATACGCAGTTTCTCAATCGCCTAAGGTAGCGAGGTTGGTCTTTTGACGCGTCTACGGCGTAGCGCACACAAAACCGTTACACGAGGGAAATGCGTGCCTTTCACCTGGACCCGCCACGGTGGCCTAGTGATTATGGTGCTCGACCGCTGACCCGAATGTCGCGGGATCGAATCCCGGCCGCGGCGGCCGCATTTCGATGGAGGCGAAAGGCCGGAGGCCCGTGTGCTTACGATTTAGGTGCACGTTAAAGAACACCAGATGATCGAAATTTTCGGAGCCCTCAACAGGAATGTATTATATGCCTTTCACCTGTGTCCCCGTTTTCGCCTGCGTTAATGCGTCTCTGCAGTAGCCTCTGCAACGCTGCACGCAACTCGAGAGGCGGCATTTATGGCAGCGTACTCCTCTCGCGTCGCGGGCGGACGGCATCGATTTTTTCGTCCTCTCGCTTTCCCCCTCCTCGTTCTAGCGCTCTCCTTTGTCACCTAAGCGCCTGTAGCGCCATCTCGGAAATGGCGATAGGTCGCCCGCAGGCGGCTGCTCGCGTCGGGGTCACGCTACACTCCTGCCTTCTTTTAAAATCTTTTGAGCCTGCACACATAATGCCGATGTAAGCAAACTAGGAACAATAGAGTTGAGGCTGAGCCAATATTTATTCGCCATAATCTTGCTTGCCCACCCACCTCGTGACCTGACGTCGTATTTGTTGTTAGGTTTGGATATATATAATAGCGACAGGAGAGGAAAGGTTTATTCGACGTTTCGACCGGAGTCCGGCACACACGTGCACATATACATACATACACACATACAGGCACGTAGGCAAGAGGGGGGCCCGGGGGGCCCGGCCCCCCCCCGAAATTCGTCCAGCCTTTTATATTCCCGGACAACATTTTTTTTTCTTTTTGCCATGAAAAGACTTTCTTTCGAATAATTAGGCCTTGGCCCCCCCCCCCCCCCCGAAAAAAAATCCTGGCTACGTGCCTGCACACATACATACATGCGTCTGTGCCGTAGTTGTCTTCTTGGTGTCCCTGTTGTGTATTGAGCCCCCTTTTTTGAATTTAATAGTAATAATAATAATAATAATTATTATTATATCTGGGGTTTAACCACGATATGCTTATGAGGGACGCCGTAGTGGATGGCTCCGGAAATTTCTGCTACTTGGGGTTCTTTAACGTGCACCTATAATTTTTTGTTTTTTTTTTTATAAATCTATGTATACGGACGTCAAACATTTTTGCCTCCATCGAAAATGCAGCCTTTCTGCATTTTCTGCATTTAAGATGAATCGTTACCAACTAGCCCAAACGGCTGTTTTGCTACAATACGTAAAGGGCCCACTGCGTTCAAGAAAGCAACATAAATTCATGGCTGCGCAGCGCGCATTATGGTAGCGACGCGATTTCAATACTCCACAAACATGTTTAGCGCGAATGAGACACGATAGACCGGTGACGGTTCTAGAGCCTTTATGCGAAAAAGCAGAAAGAAACCGGCCTGACAAAAAAAAAATATTTCAACTCTAGTACTGATATTTTCGGCTGCTGGATCATTCTTTCAGAACAGTGCTTTAGTTTGGCATAAAATAAAGGAAGGATGGATTGTCACAAAGAATTGTTATATCAGCAGCAGTAGCGTAGCTTGGGGGGGGAGGGGGGGGTTGTAAACCTTTCGATTTTGCATGCGTATATATACGCAAACATATACAAACACACACGCGGACATGCATAAACTATCATTGACCCCCCCCCCCCCCCCCCAAAAAAAAAAAGCATTCTGGCTACACTACTGATCAGCAGAAGTGAAATCGATGTTTTGGGCTGGTTTTGTGCGATGGAACTTTATACTCGCGGACAACTTTTTTTGGCAATGAAGGTAAGGCTACGGGGGCGGAGCTTACTGCACATGTACTGCTCCGCGAAGTAGTCCGGTTCGGCGCGCGTTTCGAACTTAGTTTTGGTTTGTGAACCTTCCGTATCTTCTGTAACTGGCTGTTTGATTATTCGAGTGGCCGTCACAGGCTTAGGCAGCCATTTGGTAGTGAAATTGGTCACAAGCTGCTTCGGCGAGTAGTCGGAAAAACTAGATTGTGACGAAGACGCCATTTTGACTGTGAGGTGCACGTAAATGGTGTGACGTTTTCACACGCGCAAAAACGCGAAATGAAACTGCATAAAGTTAAACAATATAAATATATCCTTGATGCGTGCTGAGCCTGTTTTCAAACAGCGTCCCGTAGAAAATACAGTAATTTTTTTTTTTTCACGCAGAAAACACGGACGCAATTGCGGGACTACATTCTTCAGCGGTAGCACACGCGTAGTTCTGCTCTGTAGCCTTCCCTTCATTGCCAAGAGAAGTTGTCCGCGAGATAGAAGAGCGGACGCGTAGCGCTTTCCGTGTGCGAACTAAGGTTGATGACGAACCCGCGCCTTCTCTCCTCCGTTTTCAGCAAGGAACAGCGAAACTTATCAGATCACGTGGACATAGTGCGGGAATCTCCAAGTGGCGGCGCCACCAGTGTTTCGTTTTTACGTCATAATTTTATGGCCGTCCCCAGTCTTCCATGAGTCTTCTGCTTGTTATTCCAGGAATGTAACCTGCCCGTGTACCTTGACGTAGCACTTTCCTTTTTAAACGAAACTTGGGAATCCGCCCGAGCATGGCGTAATTTACGTGGCTACGTTGTGTCACTCCACAAGGAAACGCGGCCGCCGTTATCGCTGTTTATCGGCGGTCACGAGACGGGCCGCGATTACGCTCCGTTGTGTGTGTGGCGCCTCGGCGATGTGTTTGCCGGCGGCATCACAGAGCGAGGGATAAGACAGTGATAACGGCCGCTCGTTCGACGTCCCCTGACGGATGTCACTGGTCGGCCGCTGATCGGTGTAGGAGCCCTGACACTGACCTTTCAGTTCGCGCCCAAATTCACGTTTCTAATAATAATTGTTGGGGTTTTACGTCACAAAACCACTATCTGAATATGAGGGACGCCGTAATGGAGGGCTCCGGAAATTTCGACCACATTGGGTACCTTAACGTGCACCTAAATCTAAGTACACGGGCCTCTAGCATTTCGTCACCATCAGCTACCGCGGCCGGGATTCGATCCCGCGACCTTCGGGTGAGCTTTCGAGCACCGTAACCACTAGACCATCGTGGCGGGTAAACGTATGTTTCTCTGTCATGCACGCGAGAAGTGAGGGAAGGCTGTTGTGGTACCTTGGCCATTTCCAGGTTTATGCCGACCGCCTCGATTTCGTAAACTGGCGGTACGTTGGGCTGCTCCGCAAAACGTCGTCGTTGCAAGCCTAAATGGCAGCACGAATGCTGCCATTTGCAGCGAATGCTTATGCAGGATTCTGTTTTTTCGAGGTTGTGGTGGAGGGATGTGTTGGTAGGTTTGATATGTGTATGTAATATGGGAAATAATCGGGGTTGGGGGTGAGGGAGGGAGTGTCAGGCGGTTGGTTCCTCTGAAAGGGGTGTAGGTTAAACCACCAGTTAGGTCGCATAGGTTTTACTTGTGCCTGGGTGGAGTGACTTAGCCAGCATTGAGGGGGAGAGTTAAGCTGAACAAACTCCACTGAGAGTGATGCGCATGCACACGCACATCTCTTTTCATCGGAATTTGGAAGTTTGTTTATGCAAGGTTTCTTCCAACATTACGCTACATGTGTAAAACAAAATGCAGCCACAAATTAGGGCTGCTGACGTGTACGGCCCGGGGTGGAGGTGCACAACCCCGCCCCCTCCCCCCAAGTGACGCTTCCGCACTGGATACAGTGAACATGGAAAAAAACATAGTGCTGACTTCCTGCAGCCTTGTTGTTTGTTTAAATTCTGAGAGTTTGTTAGTAGGTACAGAGACAAACAATATTGTAGCCAATATAGTAAAAAAACAATGAAGAAGAAATGGCAGCATACTATCGTGGAGTTTAGGCATGCACTAACTACCTATTTTGCTATTTGCTTGTGGGTGTTTAATCCTAATATTTCTCCCTTAATGAACCTATGCAAACATGTTAATGTATTCCTATTAAACAATAATGAATGCGAAAGAATTTCCGTGCTGCAAGACTTGTACATTCTTTACAACATGCAGTTTTCTTTTTTTGTTGTTGTTGTTGCTCTGTGTAATAAGGTAAATACATAATTTCATTATTTTGGTATAGCTTACATTGAGGGATGGTGCATGCCCGTTTTATCTGCAGTAAATGCAATGTTGAGGCACACACTCTCACTTTCTGACCAGTAATGATCCTCCTATCTGTGGCAAATGTAGGGGGGGGGGGGCACTAACTGCCCACTGCATCTTACTGAGATGTTGCCATTTAGAAGCACAAGGAAAAAAATGTCTTCAGTTAGCATATAGGCAAAGTATTTGTCAGTATTAACAAGTAAAAGTGGAACCCATTATTATTCCTTGACTTAGAACCCTTATTCGACACGAGTTCTATTTTAAGCTATTTAAATGCAAACATTCCATGTCACAGCAACAGATCCATAGAGCAGCCGCTCAAGAGAGGCTGCTGCTGCGGCACTTTCAGTTAGGCACAAGTCTCTCTGTTATTGTGTTCAAGGGCCATGTAGGGGCTGTAGTGTCACACTGGAACACTGTTGTTATTTTTAATATTTCTTCATTGAGACCATAACACCTCACTATATCTATCATACTTTTGGTGGTGGTGAAACTTTATTGACAGGAAACTTGTTCACTGTAATATTTGTGTGTGTGTATGTACGTGGGAACCATCGTTAAAGGCGCAACACCACACAACACAAGAGAAGACCAGACGAGCACAGGCGCAAACTAACAACTGATTTATTGAAGGCAGATCTCCAGGCATATATACCAACAGGCTGCGCAGGCGCAACGTCACAACAATCCTCGGAAAACATCAAAAAACATCAAAAATATCGCGAAAGAAAATCAATTTCAGCTGTGTGTACACACACGCACACACACACACACACACACGTAACTATATATATATAGTTAAAAAAATTCAGGCACGTAGGAAAAATTGTTCTGTAAAGGACTGACGTTTCAGTCGAGGGACCGGCCTTCGTCGGAGGCCGGTCCTGTGGCCGAAATCTTCAACGAAGGTCGCCCTGCGGCCGAAACGTCAGTCCTTTACAGAACAATTTTTCCTACGTGCTTGATTTTTTTAAACATTTACTTCCGGGTCCTTTGTTAGCACTTCATTGTTTTAGGGGCGAAGCTCCTCTTAGTCTAACCTTGTCACGTCTCCGTTGTCCGGCGTAACCACCTTTGCAAACTGCCCACCATTTCGTCTTTGCCAACATCCCACTACTTCTTTGCAAATATCCCACTACGATTCATCACCGATCCATTACTTCACCGACCATAAAGCCGTTGTAATGAAGGGGGAACGGAAGCCACCTTTGCAAACTGCCCACTACTTTGTCTTTGCAAACATCCCACTATGACCCATCACCGATCCATCACTTCACCGACCATAAAGCCGTTATAATGAAGGGGGAACGGAAGCCACGTCTAGCTACCACTTGCGATTAATAAATTTCTTGTATAAATATATACAGTGTTTGTCACGTCTTTGATGATGTACTGGGCTATCGCTTTGATTACTGCTGGGCGAAACCACTGAAGATTTCACGGTGTAACCATGATTGCTTCAGGAGCTTCGCCCAAGCTCTTCATCATTCACCGTGGATATGCTGTGAATATGTGTGTGTGTGTGTGTGTGTGTGTGTGTGTGTGGTGTGTGTGTGTGGTGTGCGCGCGCGCGCGTGCGTGCAAGAAAAGCTGCTATGGGGTCTAGTTGGTACGACTTCATGACTATTCACACTGCCAGAAACTTCATGAAAGAATGAGTGAAAAAAGACACACACAGGGTGATGTGTGTTATTATGCATATGGCTCCTTTACAGCTAAGATGCACACAAACACATTGTAATTCAGCATTCCCAAAATATATCAGGGTGGCACTCTTTAAGCGCATTTGGTCCTTGTGCCACAAGAACTTATGTCATCAATCATGTAATGTGTATCAAGTTTGGGGCAGAATCGGGCTCACTGTAAAATGCTACCACTGCACGAAACTTCAGCCAGAATGCCATTGGCTTAGCCTGGAGATGCATTACAGCTGCTCCTGGCATTTGTATGCTCTTAGAAAGTGCTAAAGCATCAGGGCATCTATGAAAAAATTTTTCTTTGTTATTTGTATTTGTAAACAAAAAAAGCCACCGCTGCTTTTAGAATGTTGCCCTGCGAGTCAATTTAATTGCTTTCGGGAGTCCCTAATTTGAAATTGTATGCATTTTATTTTTTGTATAATGATTATTACTGCTCTTGAGCAGCCAGCATGTACTACCTCAGTGTATGTGCTGCAAACGTCACTCAGGGATGTTTCTTTGTGCAGGAATTGGAAGACTCACTTCTCAATCCCAAGAGCCTGGTTGTTCCCGATATCTGCGCTCGGCTGCTCAGGTTCATCACCCGGCAGTCCTCCGTTTTGTGAGTCCACCCTTGAAATCTGTGGTCACTGTTCCTGCTCCATGGAGTAGGCTCTGTTCCTTTAATTATACACTTGATGTATTTCCTACCATGTACTGTGGTGCTCAATATGAGTTGCAACACGGTGGCCATGGCTGAAGGGGCCCCAAGCCGACACTGTAACACCAGCAAACATGAAATCGGTTTTGCAAATATGAGTAGTCGAAACAGTGTTTACGTCACTGGTTGTTTTGTATGTCTACTGTGCAGTGTTGGCACCACTTTGACCATGGGCAGCACACGTTGCAACACGTTAAAGAACGCCAACAGACCAAGCTTAATGTGGAGTATCTCACTATGGCAAGATGCATAAACAGATTACAGCTTTGACAAATAAAACCTTGAAACTTCATTTAAGATTGGTGTAGTGTATCATATTTAGACATATAAATTCACTGTTAACTTGTGAATTTTGCCCTGAAGGGACCCTGGGAACAAGCATTCGAACTGTTGTGTTTTTTTTTACTTAAAATTAATTTTTATTTAGTTTTTACCAAAAAGCTTGCCACTTTACCCATGTGTGCTAATGAGGTTAATGCATTCACTAATAAACTTAAGTTCCTTTGTTATTACTGTTGGAAAACAGTGCCATATGAGCATGCTTATATTCATGAAATTCCACAATGGTAATTTATGTGGTAAATGCGGTAGCTAATATTGAAACTTGAGGAAGATGAGCTTCTTATTTGTCAAAAAGTGTAAGGTATCCTGCTTTGAGCAAAGCTTTGTTTTATAACAACTTTTTTTTCCTTGTCTAGAAGGCACAGCTGTGAGCTGCTGAGACTTTATTCCACTTTATTATTATTAGATTCACTTGGCAACATTGATGCAACCCTGCTTTGTAAGAGCGGAAAATACACACACACACGCACACATGTACGCACATACATTTGAACAAAATTTGTTTTGGAATAAATGGTGCTAAAACGTACGTCATGTATGAAATACCGGCCTATATTTCAGCCGTCATGTATTGTTTCAAATATTGCATGTCATTGCACCGACC
The DNA here is from genome assembly GCF_013339695.2 of Rhipicephalus sanguineus. NCBI lineage: Eukaryota > Metazoa > Arthropoda > Arachnida > Ixodida > Ixodidae > Rhipicephalus > Rhipicephalus sanguineus. Next base: position 17,429,022 of record NC_051184.2, read on the forward strand.
ATTTAGTTCCACTTATCGTTATGTTATTTCACACTCTTTTTGCAACTTGTGTTTGCCTCTTTTTCTAAATTCAGCATGTTTTGTTTTACCCTTGTGTTAAATAAACTGACGATAATTTAGCAGCCAGGCATGAACAATTATGTGTGGCTCTTGCTCTTGCAGCTTACTAATTGGTGGTGGTTTACTTTGCTACATGTTAACCTGCTACACTTAAACGTCAATTGATAAAGCTTACGACAGTGTAGCTGTATTGACCAGGAACTTTTTATTGCATTAAATCTCATTAGAAGTGGAATGTGTAAAATACATATTGCCTTGTTTTTTCATTGTTATAAAAAGATAGATTCTTATTCCTCAGCATAAGAAAGCTGACATTCCTATAATTTAGAGTGGCAGTGCATGTTTAGATATAGTGCAACATACTACTAAGCCTTATAATCTAGATTGAGTAAACGAGCAGCGCAACGGACAAGGACAGAGGAACGTAACAACACACAGCGCTGTGTGTTGTTACCTTCCTCTGTCCTTGTCTGTTGCGCTGCTCGTTTATTCAATTATGATCTACCAACTTGCCCAAGTTTCCACGCTCTATATCTAGAATCAGGGTCAACCTTAAGAAGTGGACACTGGCTATACATAGGGACAGCTTTCTGTGGCTATGCGACCAAAGCTGCTAAGCAAAAGTGCATGGGTCGTAGCACCTCTGGATGTAGCTCCAAATCCGAACTTCCACTTTGACAACATCAATGCAACAACTTGCTCAAATTTTCAGACATGTCACAATAATATTGTGACATGCTCTTTAGCATGTCACATCGAAGTGTTTAGGGTAGGCTGCAGCTACAACTTACGACAACTAGCTGCATCAGGAAATCAGCAACATGCACATTTTCACTATGTTGTGGAAGTACTGCTACTTTACCACATTATTGTAGCGAAAGACACACCAGTGGGAAATTCACTGCATGCGCACATATCGAGCGTGTTATGCGTACGGTGTGTTGTAGTCACAGGAATATGACTAACCAAAGTTGATGAAATAAAAAGACAGGCAGTCTATGTATATTTGATCTGGATGTTACGGCTCGCCTGACGATATTTGTCCTGAACACAATGCTGGTTGTTAGAAGCCCAGTACTGGCACTTCCAGAACTAGAAGTGATGTCGAGTCATTCGGACAACTTCTGCAAATTCGTACATTTGCGGTAGCTCCACACCAGTAGCATTCAATGCCTAGCCACAGAATGTCGTCCCCGATATTAGAAAATCGCCACTGTGCTGCTGAAACTTCTTTGCTCGTTTTCCTTAAATATTTCTTTTTTGTTGCACTATCCATTTTGCTTTGCTGCCTACTCATTTTTCCTTCCAGTTGTCTTCCTTATTTTCTAATTTCTCCCTAACTTCCAGGTGTGATCCCTAGTGGTCTTCCCCCTTTCCCCACTAGTTCTCCCTGCTGCCTGCTTGTTCCCCGCAACATGGCTTGCTCACTAACGCCCAGGTGCAAGGGTTGACGACCGAGTGAACAGAAGCATTCGCACTTCAAAACAAGAAGTACTTACCCACTTCCTTGGCACCATTTTCTGTTAACTAGTAAAAACACTTTAATGCAGAGAAACACAGAACCAAACCACATTTAATTTTTTTTAAATTACGTACCGTATAGATTCGTGTAAGAGTGGCACTTTTTTTTTTTTTTCATTTTTGACAAGCTGCAGCTCTTGCATGAGACTAGGCCATTTGGCCTAATTTTTCAGATTACGAGCATGCAATCAGCGTAATCATGATTTCTCACCACCACAAACGCAAATGCTACAGATTCATTCATGGGTGCCTCACTATTGGCTACATGTCCTTGCCATCACTGCCGCTGCTTCTTGCGCTCGGTTAGCCAGCACATTCGGGATTACGTCACCGTAGGTGCCATCCTTGACATTAGGTATTTCTGCCATTTTAATGCTGTGCAAAATTGTTTGAAATATGGTGATTGAAATATGGGAATACCCAGGCTGGAATTTCTTTTCATAGATTTTTCTATTCGTTGTAGTTACCTACCTTATTATCCAGATTTTAGGCTGCCACATTGGGACTGTGGCCCCTGTACTGGTATTGACCTTACATGAGTCTATACGGCATTTGCAGTTATCTCGTGTGTTATGTGCCTCCTTAGGTTGCAGCAGTGAGTCTAAAAATACCTGAACACCTAATGGCTGCTATACGATAGCTTTAAAGTGAATCTTTTGAAGTCAAGCTACATTTATACAGGCACAAGGATATCAGTAGCTCATATTTAACATTGGCGAGAAGTCAGATGACTGCTCTTTGTGTGTCACTATAACAGTCATTATGAATGGTAGAAAACATTGAGCATTTAAGTCACAAAGAATTTGGTCAAATTAATTGTGAGCAGCACTGTTTTATTATACAGTTGCTTTCCAAACATACAAAATTTTTTATGATGTCACATTGTGCTGACAAGTAAATGATCTTGAATTAAAGTGCCAATAGATGATTGTACCATTTAGTGGTGCCAAAGCTTGCTACTGGTACGAAAGGAATACTGATGGTACTGGTACATATGCTAAAGGGACATTTACATTTGTGATTGTATGTATCATGCACATTAGCCGTTAAGAGCACCTATAGGCAGGGTGCTGTATTCTTTGAATTGACTTCAACCTGTGATGCGTTCCACACCATGAATGCATGGTTGGCACGGCACTCAGTGAGTGTGAGCAAGGTTTGTCCGTTTTCTGAGTCATGCATTTGATTGCACTGCTTGACGCTTATGAAAAACAGCAAGCTTTACCCACAAGCAGCAGAAATGTTTATTTACAGTTAATGTTTACACTTTGAATACGAGTATTAGATTACTGAAGGCAAGTTACATTAAGGCCTAGAAAGCTGAGCGTAAAATAGTAAAGAGCAGTGGCAAACGTTGTTTGTTTTCACACCTCATATGAGCAAGGAAGGAACGGAGAAAAAAAGCTGCCTGTCGAGGGTTTGTGGGAGAGAGAGAGAGGGTTTCGACGCGACACTTGTGACAGCCACCTGCCTGGGCAGCAGCAGCAGCACACATCGTGTAAGGGGCATTCTGCGATTGAGACCCCCACTGCAGCTGTTTTGCCTAACACGGCTGAATGCCTTTGCCATTTATGTATTCATGGAGCCCCCCCCCCCTTCCATTTCTGGCCCGTTTTTACGCATGGTTAACCGCAGTTGTTGGGACAGGCAGAACGCATGCGCCAGTTGCGCATGCTGCTGTTTCACCCTGCAAAAATATAAAGGGGGCAAAATCTGATGTGCCTGCTGCTTAGGAGCCCGAGAGCTTTCCTTGTGTTTGTTTGAGAAATACTTTCTCAAAGAAAACCCTTCCAAATATCATCCTTGTAGGTCCTTGTAAATGCCAGAATTTGATGTTCTAGATTTCAATGCCTGTATTAAATTTAAACGAAGCTGCATTGATGCAGCAAGGAGCATGGGAGGCAAAGCATAGCTAATGTTACTGCAGACTATGTGGATGTGAGCAGCTGCAGTTATAATGTTTCTTTAGCGAGTTGCATTTCTGGGGCTTTTTTGTGGTGTCTGTAATACTGCTAGGTTTCAGAACTGGGATAAGAGGAAGAAAATACATTCTTCATTGGTAATGAAAGGGTGTTATCACAAGTTTGAGGCTGTCAGATTGCTTAGACATTTATAGCGATGCACATCAGTGGACCTATGTGTAAATAGTGTACATACTAGTGCAGTTATATAGAATGCAAAAGGCTGTTCTGTAAGGACTGTTATCACAGTTAAGGGTTTTCAAGGCAGGATGCTGGACTGAAGTAATTTTAGGGGCACAAAGAGCTACGTGATGCTTTTTTCCACTCATTATTCCATAGTTGTTAGTGTGCCCACTGATGCAGGCACGAGAGTGAGACAGACATGGTAGTGTCTCCCTTATTTTGTTATGATGATTTCAAAAAAAAAAGAAAATGCCGAATTATGCTCTGGATGCGCAAATAAGTTTATCTTCCTGTGAGAGAAATCTTTTTAGCCTCTCAAGAAGGTGCGAGATGGTAATACACATGATGACCTCTTCATTCCTAAAACTGATATTTGCTTGTCCAGTGTGCATGCTGCTTGCTTGCATTTTCTTTTTTATTCAAGTTTTTTTCTTGGTGGTGGTGCTGGTGGTCTGGCGTGAATGCTTTTCATTTTGTTTTGATCTGCGAATAATCGCTCGAGGAATTCAGCTGGTGTTGTGTCCACGTCTGGACGAAGGAGTATTGCAGTCTTTGCATTCTTAAGTGACAATTCCTGCTCAGTAAGCTGTCTTTTCATATGCACTTTTATTAAGACAGATTATTTATTAAGGCAGACAGATTAAGCTTCATGCTGGGGCTGCTAGCCCCAGCGTGAAACTTAAAGCTTACAAGACGATCATATGCCCAGCTCTGGAATAGTCTAGTATAATTTGGGACCCTCGCTAACAATACCAAATCATATAACTGTAACGTGTTCAGAAATTGGCAGCAAGATTCATTTACTCCTTAACGACAAACGCAATCCGCAACAGCCCTGCTAACAAGGGCAAGACTACAAACACTAAATGTCAAGAAAAAAATTGCCCGCTTAAAATTCCTTTATCAGCTGTCAGGTGGTAAATTCAGTCTGGACTCTTCGTTGTACCTGCTCTCACCTGGAAGAAATTCTCGTCACCCCAAACACTGTCATGTCTATTTTCCCTATAACTTGCGAGTTGATGTGCATATTCATTTCTTGTTCGTACAATAACTGAATAGAATAGCCTTAGTCCGGAAGTTTTCAGTGGCGTTGATAGCTAGGCTTCTTTTGAACCAAATCTGGAGTTGTATTTTTCATGAGTTATAATTACTTGGTTAATTATTTTTCCTCCTGTGGAGTATTGTATTTCACAGTGATAGACTTCACTGTATTGTATGTGCAAACACCACCCTGTAACAGCCCGTACGGGCTTACAGTATTCTAAACAAATAAATAAAAATAAAATTTTATGAGCTATGGACACCTTGGGAATATTACTTGTGTTACGTGCATATATGTGTTTTAAGTCTGTAATAGTTATTTGCGACACACAGTGCACCACCTCATCTGTCAGAGTGTCACAACCACACGCTTTAACATTCAGGAAGAGGATTTCTTTGAAATGAGATGAAGTGTAAATGTCGACATCACAGTTTTAGGCTATTGCATAACACCTTCATAGGGAGGATGTCATTGCTGAAGCTGTGTGAAACCACTCACCATATTGGTCCTAGAAGTACAGAAGTATGCATGAGAATTACAAATTCATGGGCATTGTCATTGTTTGCACAGAGAAACGGCAAGTTGTGCTTGAATTTGACATTGATAATGATCTATTTGCTTGGGCTGTTTGGGTGTTGTGGTGTGTCTTTGGTGATTGCTGTGTGCGACACTGAACAAACAGCTGAAGTTGGACATTTTGTGTTGAGAAATTTGCCATGTTTCTGCACTTGATCAGTTTCTTGTCATTTCACGTGTCAAAACGTTAGAACAAAATGAGCTTAGTATGCAAGACGATATAGTATGTGTGAGTTAATTGTAGAACTACTAGGAATTGTTTTGCCCAATTTAGCCTGCATGTTCACTTTGAAGGATTAGCATCACGTATAGAGATGTGCAATATTATGCTTAAGAACTTCAGCACCTAATATTGAAGAGTGCACATGATCCCTTCCCTTTCCTGTTTGGCCCTCAGGATCTCCAATTTTGACGAAAGTCTTTGTGAACTCCTGCAAGAAAAGGAAGTTCAATTCACAAAGGGACCCTGGAGAGACCTCTCTCCAGGAGACAAGGTGTGTTCATATTTTGTGCATCTGTTGTTCAGACATTGCCTTCTGCAGTTAGAACAGCTGCAGAATAAATTAAGCCCTTGTTATCCTTAGAAGTGGTTGTCAGATGTCCCTAATGGTGATTCACTGCAAATGAAAATGGCACGTCTTACTAGCATTAAACTTCATTGCACAAAATTGTCACATGAATAGCTACTCGTGGCAACCAAAGAACAGCTTGGTCAAATGGGCTAGTGAAGTTGGCGAGCAGTGATGGTACCTCTGAGCACAACAGGGTGGGATTAGCTTTATTGGTGATGGCAAATGACCCTGCCATCATGGTGGAGCACATGTGATAAATGCATGAAGCTTCTTAATGTACAAGTGTTGGGTGTTTTATTGTAGTACTATATATTTAGCTTTGCTGTTTAGAGCTTTGCTGTTTAGAGACGAAATTTTCAGCGATAACACTGGAAGGTTCGGTGACTGATGTATAAGATGACGCCTTGCATAGGTGATCAGATTACTCGATGGCCGACGACTGTTCTTGCCGCTATCAATGTACAGCTTGTAGCGCTTATATTTTGAGTTTTCATTTTTCGGACACGATTTTGCCCAAATAAAGAGTCCCGTATTTCCCAGTCTTGCTGCAGTCTTCTTCACTATCACAACCATGTGACAATATTACCAACCTAAAATGTCTCGGTACAGCTTGATCTGTCGAGTTTTTTTGAGACTTCGTGATAGCTCTGGTATTCTGTTTAGATACATCTGGGTACAGCTCGCCATAGTTGAAGCGAATTCATAGCCAGTATATTGTCTCTCTGCTACTGGCATTTGTCTTTAATCCGTCTTGTATGTCGTAACTATATATTTAAGGAAGAAACACGAAACAGGGCTGTGGTCTCAAAGGAGGCCTGCAACCACAGTTGTGCTATCTATAATTTGATTTGAGGCTTCTACCTGCATTGCAATAAGTTTTCTGGAAAGAGTTTAGGTGAAAGCCCAATCATGTGTATTGCGCTTTATTTAGAGTACATTCATGGCTCCAGCATCACTGTGTGATTTTGATTGCGGCCATTGCCTTCCCCATCCTCTCTTGAATAGCTTTTATTTTTTAAATAGCGTTCTTGCTGTACAGCAAATATTTTTGCTAGTCAGCGTAGCTAACAGTTATGGTTATCCTTTCGTTGGCGACCCACACAGAATCTGTGCTGCATATTGTAGCATGTCGTTACCTTGAAGGCAATGTCACACTAGGCTATAGCTTGAACAACACCATCTGTGAACACCTTGTTGTTCACCCCTTGACGCCAAAATGACAAGACAGAAGTTCAGGTGTAGGTGGAGGTTTGAAGCGATGAGAAATCGGTGAACGGGGAATGTTATTGATAATCCGTCAGGTTCGCCTAGGGCTGGGTTTGGTTTAGTTTGTGCACGTTGTATATGTGTGGAAACTAAGTTGATAGTCAGCGCCATGTTGCCTCTGTTTCTTTGCCTTTCGTCTATGTCTGTTGTGCCGTAGCCACAATGAATGATTTCTCATTACATATGAACGGAAGCAGTTTTCATACATAACGAAAACATACATTCTAACATGCATATGAGCTTCTTTATGGGCTTTGTATGTGTTGTTTCAGGATGTGTTTGCCAAGTTGTTGCCAAATGCAAAGATAACTGAATCACCCAAAGGCACACCACGCCTTTCCTCTTGTAGGGATTATCTGGAAGGGTGACTTCTCCATGCATGTGACCCCACCACCTTTCTTGGGGGTGTGCGTGTGTGTGCCGTTTTGCAGGTCTGGTGCTTTGCACGCCTGTTCTTCGCCGCATGTGCTTGAGTCTTCTTGCTTGTCCCCTCTCAGCTCCTGACCGTCAAGTGGCTACTGGACTATGTGTACGAGTCTCGAGAGGAAGAGCTGTCTGAATTCTTGGATGACCACTTCGACGCTGAGGATTTGGTGAGCTCTCTTTTTCTTGGCCTGCATCTTCATTCAGTTTTTTGCAGCTTAGATTCGCAGGACCATTCCCCTCTATATTGGAGCCGTTTGTTGAATGCAGTACCGCGCTTGTTGTGGCTACGAAGTTGTAATTTATCGCCTATACTATTAGTGCAGTAAAGACACGAGATCGGCACAGAGCTACAAACATGCATAGCATGCGAATATATACTATTCAGGGCCACACTACAGAGATACCAGAAACATATTGTGTTTTTCCATATTTGTAGTCAGGGCTTGAGTGTGTGTAGCTTGTACCTTGATAACATACTGGTTTCATTTTGTGGTGGCAAATCACATATATGGTGGTTCAACTTTAAACCAGCGCACAGTGACTGAACATAGGTATTTTATTTGCTGGTGAGTTAATTACTTCCACTACACGTAAAACAGCAAAAGATAAGTTACTGGGAGAATATGTGAATTTTTTTCAGCTCTTGGTTTTTGATGGCCTGTGTGCCATATCTTTAGGTTTAGCCCAAAGAAACATGTTCAGTTGTTAGTAGCACTGTGTACTCGTGCCTTCTTTTGTGTCCTCGTGTTTCTTTGCACTAAGCCTAAAGATATGCAGTACCAACTAACCCACCAGTCAGTTTTACTGTATGCTCATAATGTTGCCACCTAAATGTGTAGTGTACGTTCACCCAGTTGCACCTATTACATCCTGAAAATCATTTTGTGGGGCATGCATTAAATTACCTTGTGTCTCCCTCTTTTTTCTTTTTTTCCCCAGCGTGGCATTCGTGTAGGTCAAGACGCTCTTGACAATGTTTACTGGTATTTGGAAGGTGAGTTTGTCACTTTTTTTTCAGTAAAAAAAATGTACGGAGAGAATATTGTGGCTCATTTTGTCATTTTGTACATAAGTGCAGTTTCATAATATAGTTTTCCATATGCTTTCTGCATTATAATTGCTTTGCAAGGCTTTAAAGGGACTGACAACAGGCCAGAATGTGTGATTAGATCCTGGTGGAAATGAAAAGATGTTGAATTCACCTTTCTCACGATTCCCCCGCGCATGCGCTCTCCCCTAGAGGAAAAGTTGCGAAACGTCTCATCGTCTTGGAGGCTTTGCTTCTGGCAATGCCGGTTGTCCCGGCCCCTACCAAACCCCGACCATAACGGCAGAGGGCAGCACAGGAAAATGAAAAAGGCGGATTATAGTGACAGGTTCAAGCATCCTTCTCGCGAGCAGGGTAGGATTTATATTTTTAAATCGCATTTAAAAGTCTCAATAAACTGGTATGTCGCGCAGCCTAGCGAAAGAGCCTTGAAGCTGGATTATGGAGTCGTTCACTTTGGTGTACGTATGTAATATAGATAGATGCTTTCATGCGCACCATATTTAGCGCTCAAACTTAGCGTATATATATTATTATCCATCCCCGCTCAATTCTGTGCTGCCTACAAGGTAAAAAAAGTGGCACATTGAGAAGCGGCACTGCCTTCATGGCGACTTGTGGAACATGTCGAGCCGTAGCGAATGTGCAGCAAACCACTGCGCACGAACACGAAACGCTCTCGCGCTCGCCTCCCACTGTTTCCAGCGTGCGTTGCGTGTATACAACTCCATAATCACTGCAGATCAAAACACTTGATCATAAATGTTTGACAGCGTTTTCCGCGTTACCATACCATGGTTCGACAGTCTGACTGCTAAGCTTTCCACTACGCTAAAGAAAACAGGTACCATGAAAATTGGTTGTCAGTCCCTTTAAGAATAAAATAAGAGCCTCGAGTCATTTTTGATGTGCTCTAAATTCAGCAAAGGATTAAGCACTGCCTAGCAATAATAAAGTTGATTTGAAGTTTGGTATTTTGGGCATACGCCTTGTTTGATAGTAGATTGCAGTCCTTTGAATTAACCCCTTAAGTGCCGATTAAATTACGAAAAATTGTTCCAAATTCGCAAATATTTTTATGATGTGAAATGCTTCAGTAACATGTTCAAAACACAAAAAAACTTGCAAAAACGTTTTACGGCTTATGAAAATGCTTTATTCATCATATTTCGCATCGTCATGTAATGCCCAGGCCTGTAACCATTAAATTTTTCAGGGGGGGGGGGAGTCTATGCCCCCTCCCCCCTCCCTGGCTGCGGGCCTGGTAATACCTCACACCTGGGGCATTTGATGGGTATTCCGAAAGAAATTTTTGCAAATCCAGAAAGTATGGGTTCCATTTGACCAGGGGCGTAGGCAAGGGGAGGGGGGTGTTCGACCCCCCCCCCCCCCCGAAATTTTTCAGTTTTGCTTGCGCATACATACACGCACAAATACAAATGGACGCACGAACAAACATATAGTATGGTTGAACCCCCCTCCCCCCTAAAAAAATTTCTGGCTACGCCCCTGCATTTGACTATGCATGGACAAAATGTACTATTCCTCGATATTTCAATACAAAGATGAGGCTACCATCCTTGTGGTAGTGTTCGAAGCACGGCACTGTGCCATGTTCGTTTATACGTGCGGGAGATGCAAGGCGTGCATTTAGTTGTTTAGTGTGCAGACTCTCATTCAGCGAAAGCGGCAATCGCGGAACCCAAGCAAAAAAGTGACAATTTCTCCTGACGAGCTGAGGGTTAATAGCAGTCAAAGTGGAAAACATCAGCAGAATGTGCCATGTACTCTCACTGATTGCAGTCACAGCGGGCTTCACTTCTGGCCTCAGACATATGGAAATACCTTCAGCGGCACCGCTCCACCAGTGCTTCACTCTGTCATGATGGAGGGCATTGAGAGAGAATGTGAAAGGGAAATATAGTGGTAGCAACGTCTCCGTTCCTACTACATCTGTTAGAAAATTCGTTTGACTCTGTATTTCTGGAAGGCGTCCAACACATCCAAATGGGCCTTTAGTGAGGAGCCCTAGGTTTGGTTCAGGACTCCTTCAGTGTGAATAACCTTTATCGCGAATCGCTGCCAACTCGCCCAAACCAGTACCCTTCTTAGTAATCCTATTTTCAATTAGCGAAAGCTTGTGGAACCATACCTGGCTCGATATGCAGTGGCTGTCTTTGTGACCCATTTGTGTGGGTAGTTTACCACATAGTGCCTGTCCATGAGACCTTTTCGCTCTTGCAGACCTGCGCCTGTATCGTGAACTGTGCCCCAAGAAGCCCCAACGCAGCCGGGAGTGGGACTGTGTCTGCCTGACAGTGTCGGACTGGCAGGGCTTCCTCAAGCAGTTCCGCAAGTCCTCCAACCCGCGGGAGAAACAGTTGCACACCTTCCTCTCATCGCACCTCTTCCCCATTGTCCAGGCCCAGGCACAGGTGCGTGGAAACACCTGCTGTTTAATGGCAATAGCATTTTCTTGATTATCACAACGTATTCCAAATAGGTGAATGATCAGTCTTCTGATGTGACGTCACTCCATTCACCTTCTCATTCGTCCACATGCGCACATGCCTGTGCCCATCAGAGCAGCATGCATGTACACCAATTAAACACAAAGATCGTAAGAATGTTTCAGTGATGTTTTCGATGTTTTTCCACAACACCGATGGTTTCCTCAAGATTTTTCTTAGTTCAAGCCAGGGCATTGAGGCGTTGGGCGTGTTTTCATAACGCTGTCAGTGTGTCATTGAATTGCCGTTGTGTTATTCACATTGATAATGACAATTGACAGTAGTCAGTCTTGTTGTAATTTTTTAAATCTTGAGAGTGTTTGAAGTAGCAGTCGTGTTTTTGATAGTCATACAGGAGTGCTGCATCTTTGGAGGAAAGGGTCAGTGTTGTGAAAGTCAACTTTGTTTCTCTAGCGAAGAAAGGGCAAGGCTTTCAGGGATAAAAGCTTCTCTAGGCAGCTTGGCATAACCCCTAGGCATAACCTGGAGGCATTGATGGTTATCAACACAGTATTGACAAACACACATGCTGCAGTTTACCAAAAGACAAAACACGTAGGCTTGTCATAAGAAATAAAGCGTGGTGTGTTGAAGCATAGTTCAATAACAGAAGCAAAGACAGTCCACCACCCAAGACGAAAAAGATGTTGCATGGAAGTAAGCTCGAGCTAACCTTTACATCAGCTTTGTGGTATGTATGATAGGGGGAAGCAATGTACAATTCAGTCAACTTTATGGACTCAAATTATAATGGAATGTTTGACGTAAATGTCACAAATGTGGGGGACTGGACTGTTGTGTGACCTGTTCAAAGCCTAAAGCCAGCATTGTTGGAATGATTGAAGCAATTACTGCTCTGATATTCTCACTTAGGTTTCTGAGAACTATCTGCCATGGAAAACAAACTTGGCCAGTGGCTCTGTCTTGCATATTGTTTTTATTTATACCTGTTGGTATATGGAACTATCATATTGTTTTGGACCACCTATTGTTTAATTTCAGGTAAACATGCAGCTAAAGGAACTTGGAATGATGCAAGTCAGCTGCATGTTTGGAAACTACCATGATTTCATTTATCTGAGGTACATACCACTTATGCTGAAAATGTCAGAAATAAAGTAATATCTCAATAAACAGAACCTTAAGGGACCGGAAAAACGTGTTCTGGTTACCACTTCTCTCTCTGGGCCTATTCCCACCGATAGTCTGCTATCAATGATTTAAAGTTTGAATTTTGTTTTCAGTGTTGTCATAATTCCAGATATTTATATTGTTTCCTTTCCAATAAAATTTCACTTGAGAGTCAGCGCTAGTCCTGTTTGCTTCTTCTCTTTCGTCCGTTGTTTCCCGTGCGCGCTGCACTTTACGCATGATGAAGATGTACCAGCTCGCTCAAGTTTCTATATTATTCCAGAGACAGAAACTCGCGCTGAAACCGAGCGTTCGTACCTCACGTAGATCTACGGGCAGGTCGTCATTGGTGTAGGCCTTTCATCACTTCGGGGTCCTCTTGCAGCCACTGTTTCCTTCCCCATTCCCTAGTGTTGGGCTTTCTTGCTGTTTAGTGGACCAGTGGTGAGTAGTGGGATTTACCGAATTTCTGTGGCACATACCAATTTTTCGGGCTAACTGTTGTCTTCTTCATTTTTAGGGGACCAGCGGTGAGTAGTGGGACTTACCCAATTTCTGTGGCACACACCCGTTTATGAATCGTGATACAGCATACAACTTACAGCTAGTTTAAACAGCTTTGCTGTTAAAGAGACACTAAAGAGAAACAATGAATTGGTTTAGATTGATAAAGTGTGGTCGGAGAACTCTTGTGTAGTTTATTTCACCACCATAGGTTTATTATTAGAGGAGAAAACCAAGTTCAAAGCTTCATTTTTAAATTTCGCGCCGAACTTTGTAATTCGTGACGTAAAAAACTTCAAAGAGCATTTAACGTATTTTGGCGCCACTGGCTCGACGAAATTTCCACAAGCTCGTTATGTCAAGTTTCTGGCCCCCTCAGAGGACAATGTACTTCGATTTAACCGATTAGGAACTATGTAGGCCCAAGCCGGCGCCGTCAAAAATATGTGACGTCACGACAAATGGTGCGAGAATTCCAAGGTGGCGTCGCCACCTGTATTTTCTTTTTGCGGGTTTTCTCGCTTATTAAGCGTCTTTTCACTTTCGGTATCGTGGAAGACTACTTTACTAATGCGAGAAAAATCGTTTTGCTCTTTAGTGTCCCTTTAAAAACCAACCACTTAACTTCTTTGGTGCTACACTGTCATGCCCCCCCCCCCCCTCCACACACACACACAAAAAAAAGAACAAAAAAGAAAGAAAACAGCCAACAATCGGTTAAGACACTGCCAAATTTTTTTTTACTGTGGGTTTTCTTGCCAACATGTTTTCATTCCTCTGTGCCAACTTACTCACTGATGCTTTTGTTGCCCAACGGGATGGGTGCTCCTGTCTACCAGTGTAAGGGATAACATGGGAGGAAAATCCAGCTGGTCCGTGGTAGTGTGAGAAAAGTTAAGGTGCTGCCGACGAGCCAAGGTTGTGCTCGGCTGCTTTTACCAGAAAGGTGTTGACAAGTCCAGCTCATCGATTGCACAGAAGTTAAAAGTCTGTTGTTCTGCTTAACGGACTTCTATTTACTGAGAGTGCACTGTATTAAAAATTTCTCCTACGAAGAAAACTGGATGCGGAGAAGCAGACATGGGACAGGCACTGTCCCGTGTCTTCTCTGCGTCCAATTTTCTTCGTGCTACGTTTCAACATGAACTGATACCAGCTCGCCTAGTGCGCCACTTCACTTTAGTTCATCTCAACTACGATGGGCTCTTTTCTTTGTCATATTTCAGCACCTGTCCCGTGTCTTCGCCTCTGTGTCCAGTTTTCTTTGCGCTACATCTCGACATGAACCTATACCAGCTCGCCCAGTATGCCACTTTACTTCAGTTCCAAATTTCATTGGGTGCTTGTACGCATGCAGGCATTGAAGTGTGAAGAGCGTGACCTGGAAACAGAGAACCGTTGGCTTCTCGAGCGGGAGCAACACGAGGTTCTCCTTCCTCGGCCGGGTTCCGACATGAAGTGCAACGGGGCCCCCTCAGTGGACAAGGCCGCCACTGAGCCTCAGCCCGCAGCAGCGGCCGACGAGTGTGGGCCCAAGGCAGCGCCAGCCAAGGAAGCAGCGCCCACCTGTCCGGCGGAAGCCGCCGGAGCTGGAAACGTTGGTCGCGCTCCAGGCACGCCAGTTTCTGCCGCAGACGTTGCCGCGTCTGGCGGAGTTCTTGTCAACGGGGGTGGAAGCCTTCCACCTGTGACTGGTCCACCCTTGCCTGACAGTAAGTGTCTCTGCGCCCCCGTCTGTTGCACTTATTTCAGTGATTAGGTTCGGAACGTATCGTCTCTCAGCGGTCACCATAGAGTTTTCTAAAATTAACTAGAGGGGACTCTGGCGCTGCGATCGTTCAGCCACCATGGGAATGATGGGTAGTACACGGATTTGCCTAATCTTCGTGCTTACGGCTTCAAACGCACTTGTGGCTTTGTTTATTGCTGTGTTGTCGTTCGTCTCAGATAAAAGAATAGACCGTCGTGAACTTCGTGACCAGATTTGAATTGGCGAGCCTAAAAAAGTTACAGTGGTGAAGCGGAACTGCCGACTTTTGCTGAACTTCGTTTTGCGACAAAGCGGATGCAGGCGACGCGGAGCCAAACGGAGCCAAAAGAACGAAGTTTCGACAAATCCGTGTACTACCCATCATTCCCATGCTGGCTGAAGCGCCATGCGTTGCAGCTCCCATAGACACTAGCGCCAGAGTTCCCTCTAGTATTATAGGAAACTCTATGGCGGTCACTACCTAGAGTGCAGGAGAGATTACTCTGAGCTCTGCAGGTCACTATGTTCCCCCACCCAACCAGAAATCTCCTCACAGCCCCTATGAAATTCTTTCCACTAGGCTGTTTCTGTGGAGAACTTGGGTCCCTTCAACATGTATAGTGGATTCTAAACATAACCTCAAGAGACCAGGGAAAAGGGT
The DNA here is from genome assembly GCF_013339695.2 of Rhipicephalus sanguineus. Taxonomy (NCBI): domain Eukaryota; kingdom Metazoa; phylum Arthropoda; class Arachnida; order Ixodida; family Ixodidae; genus Rhipicephalus; species Rhipicephalus sanguineus. The sequence goes on from NC_051184.2 coordinate 17,444,233, forward strand.
TCTGTTTATACAGAGTTCCATTTACTGGTAGACTAAGCTGAAGGATAGAAAATAAATTCTTTTAAAGTAGCGACTATTTTATGCATAGAATAAATAAAATGTATAGCACAGGGACATTGCAAAGCAGAAATAAATTACAAAAAACAGGAAGTGAGTTAGCCACGGAATCACACATCATTGATAGCAACCGACAAGCACATATCAATCAGAAAGCTTTATTGTATCATCTTTTCCAATATTGCACCTTTGGGCATCATTGCTGGTGAAGCATGCAGGATTATTTGCTTAGTTGTGCCACTGTTTTTTCCTTGATAGTGTAAAGGGTTTTTTAGTGGTGTCATTGTATGAGCGTGATGCGTGAGATCTTTGTGATTTGAAAGCACATTTGCCACTAAAAGGATGCAGACAGAAGAAGATGAGAAGGTCGACACGGGCTGTGCGCATCCTTTTAGCGGCAAGTATGCTTTCAAACACATGTCAGCTAGGCCAAGAACAAGTTCTACTCAATCACATTTGTTATTTGAGTTAGTATATATTCATGTGTGTTCCCAAATAAACGTGCTTTGAAGTTTTATGAGCATACTTTGAAGTTTTATGCTTTCTTTTGCCCCTGTTTTTTATGCGCTACTCATTTTAAGACATGCATACCCAACCTGTCACAGTCTCACAATTATCCCTGTGCCCAATCCTATGACTTACGGATGAACTCACGTATCTTGTGTGCTTGGGGCCCATCAGGAAATGCTGGCCATGCTGAATTTTTGCAGGGGTTGACACCTACTGACATAGTTATTGTGATAGGTGGCCTGGTTCTCTCTGCTTGCACCATGTTTACTCTTTCTTCTGGTGGGTCGTACATTGTCTGCTATGCCCATTGCAGGTGGACCACCAATGTCCATGCTGGGTGATAACCCGGGTGATGGAATGGTCGCAGGCAATAAGGATAATCCAGGAGCCTTGGGCGTGCCCACCTGTGAGTCTTTCACATTTATCTTTGTTACTATTGAGTCTGTAATGATGTTGTAGTAAACCTCTTGTAATGGAGCTTAATGATTGTGATAATAATCGCATTACATATTGAGCTCATAGGAACGTTTCTGTGCCGTAATAATACTTTGAGTGTACGACAGGTGAACCTTGACATAATGAAACCAGTAAAATCACAAATTTCCTTCGTTGTATTGAAATTTGACCTTGTATGCAAAGTACAATGGCCAATAGATTTCATGAAAGGTACCATAAAAATGTTCGAATAATTGAGTGCTGCGAAAGGAAAGCTAATTTTTTAAGTAAAAAAAAGATCAATTTATTTATCTTGACTTCCGGCAGCCGCAACTTCATAGGCCGCTTTGGTGAAGTCCTTTTCACAGCGGCCATGTGCAGTGTGTAAATTCGGAAGAGCTGAGATTCAATGCAATATGGAAATGAAGATAGCAATCTAACAAAGCTATCATAGTTGTCCTATTGCTGTGGCTTGCCATCAAAGCATTGGGTGTTCTTCAGGTTGTGCACCGCTTATGTTATCATGTTCAGCGAACTGAACCACTTTCCCTTCACTCAGTCCGATGAACGGGCAACACCAGAAACATTTGCACATCACAGAGACAAAATATATTCGGTCTAAAAGTGCATGAAAGTGAGGCGACAAGCTGAGTTACGGCATTTTTCTTAATGGTAGCCACATTTTTTATGCTTTATGACATTGTGTGCGACAACCTGAATTACGGCACTTTTCGTCACAGTAGCCACATTTTTTTTTTTTTTTTTTGTGGCATTGTGTGTGCATTATGACAGGAGGGTCGAGCAAGACCTGGTGTTGCATTGTGAATTTCAATTGTTGCTATGCATAAGTTTATAAGAATAAACTCTTAAAATCAGTTTTACCACAGAACAGCCGCACTTCGATAAAGTATGTAAGCGATGCGGCAGGTAACTGCGAGCAGCTGCAAGAAACCAGGCATCTACTTGCAGTTTTTGCAGCAGTACACTCATCAAAAAAAAAAGAATTCATTTTTTGTAAAAGCACCTGTTAGTTTTAATTTCTGATGCTGGGAGTTCACCTTATTCTTCACAGTGTTGAGAATCGGTTCTTCTTACTTTAAGGTCATGGAGAGAGCTTTATGATGTTCGGAAAAAATGGCGATGTCGTTTTTCTTGCCGACCAAGATCACTTAACTCTTTCCGTACAACAGCGAAAATAGGTGTAGGTTACACTAGATCTTTTTTGCTGAAGGAACCACTGCACCAAATATTTTATGTAATACATCAAAGAAAAGTAGAATGAATGAACTTTTTACGCATAGAAGTTTCACTAACAAGATGTGTGTTATGCGGGCGATATAAATTGCCAAATTCAAGATTGCAGGACAAAATTGAACAGGGTTTGTAAAGACATGCTTCAATCTACTAAGAAAAAAATATAACAGAAATTATGAGGTACACAAAATATGGTACCATCTAATAGGCACCATCTCTAAAAAATTCAAACTTTTTCATTGAACAAGACTTCTCTGACAAAAATCTTACTGTAAGTATTACAGTTGGGCATGTCATGTGGCAAAGCAGTTCCTCGGTGTAAACAACACCATGACGTCGCATGTCTTGCAGTAAACTCTGGTTTTATGCTTGGTTTTCTAGTTGCACTTGCATTTCTTAAAGTTTCTATAAGTTTCCATCCTGGTAGGCGTGTGTTGAAATGTGAACTGAGACGACCCGAAGCAGAAAGCGAAGCCGACCAGTGTTCCTTGCCGGTATTATTGCTCTCAGAGTCAAAGTGAAACGAATAGGCAGCATCCTCAAACTCAGTGCTGCTCGTTAAGTCAATAAAATCAGCCTCAAACACACCGGAATGCTGATATCTGCAATCTTCTGAAGTGCGTGCACGCACCGCATCCGGTGGCAGCCATGTTCGCTTTCTACTTAGATGATCGTGCTACTTTGGAGTGCATTTAAAATCAAGGCTGCGTAGGAAAAAAAAAACTACATAAAGAAGAAAACTATAGTTCTCCTTCACAACGGATGATGCACTGTGTCCATGAATGGTGCAGAATGTCTTGAAAGCGGCAATTCAGACCATCGTCAATATAACATGCCAACACAGTGGTGCCATGTTATGCGAAATATTACGAATGTACAGTAATACCTCGTTAACTCGAAGTAGTAAAAGCCAGAAAAGATTTTGAGACAAATCGATTTTCAAGACAAGCAAAGCTGCGCAAATTCTATTAAGGAGTCAAGTTCTCTCTAAAAATGTTATCACGACTGACCAGTTTCTTAACAGGAGCTCCTAACTGGCTTTTTGTAAGGGTTTTAAAGAAAAATAATGACATACCAGCGCTATCAACCAGCTGTGGTTTTCGGCAATGCCTTTTTATTTAGTGCAGAAAGACCGATTAAGGCTGGTGTGCCTCTCAGTAACACTTGCACCTATCAAAGCTTTCTCGAGTTGCTTAACACGTTGCACGTGGCAATCGTCCGTGCCGCTGCACTCAACTTTATTTCCCATCAAGCGAAGCATGTTTCTTGTTTCGGCTGATGTCGTCACCCCTTGAGTAGCTGCGTCGACACTCCGCGATCACAGTGTGTGACGCCACGTCGTTTCGCTTCAGAAAATGGTCAAACCAGCCGATGTTGCATGCGAGATCAGTGTGGCCCACTGTTAAGTCCAGTGAATCAGCCTTCTCTGTCAATGTTGTGACTGGAAAGGGCTCCTCTCGCACGATGGAACCACACAATCAGCGCCGTTTTGACGTCCAGAAACTTCGAGCTTCGAATCCACTTCTTTGATTAGGGCTACTTTCCTTGCAGCATCAGTGACTTGCTTTGCTTTGGCGGCGTTATCGTCACCACATCGCATGGCCGACGAAAAAGTCCGCGCGACGTGCCTTGCGTAAATGAAATGCTGAAATTGCATCTGTCACGACAAACAAAACGACATGTACGAACCGTGCTATTTTGCAGGGCCTGCCTCTGTGCATGTCTATAGCGTCACATGACGTGATACAGGGTTGCTTGACAAAGTTATTATGCCGCTAGGTTCCGACTTCGCTTTCAGGCACAGTGTCCACTTCGTCGTAAGCGCAGCAGCCTCGTGCGAACCTTGTGAAATGTATGACATTTTGCCGCTAGTATATTGTGAAATGGTTTGGCGGCGAAGTTTTTGTTCCACACTCAGTCAAGATTTCGAGATAACTGAAAGTGGGCACTGAAATACTTTGAGATAAAGGGCAACAAATACATTGCACCTATGGGAAATCGTTTGGTACCGCAGAAAATTTCGACTTAGCTGATTTTTCGAGATATGTGAGTTCGAGTTAATGAGGTATTACTGTAATCGTATCTCCAAAAGTGATCATGTCTACCCCTCCATGCCAGTGCCATGGTCACTGACCGATGCATGGGGCTGTCATCAATGCTGCTGTCATCAATGCTGCTCTGGGTAGCCTCAAGCAAAGCTCGCCAAAGCAGGCTAACATGATTTTGGCACTAACCTTTCAGTTTTCAGCACATTTCCTGTCGGTGCTGTCTAATTCTAAGACCATGAAATGTGTGCAATAGCGAATTCTTTTTGTTTTCCCCGTAAATTTTCTAATTGTGGGTTTCAGTTGTATTAACAAAAGGACCGCTCAGTAAATGATTCCTGTCTCCATGATATAGCCGACAGCAGAGAAGTAAAGTCTGCTCTGGACAAAAGATTGTTTGTGTTATACTCGGTTACATCCTGAGAAAGAATGGCAGCTCCACTCAGAACTGCAGCGAGCTTGTCCTTAACCTGTAAAAGACAGTCATGCTAGCTTATTTCCGCTCAAACTGTAAGTACTTTTTCTCGGCTGACGTAAATACTACGCACATAAAGAGTGAAAGGTTTGGCGTTACTACCTAAAACATTACCTTTGGCTAAGCAGTGATGTCAGAATCCCTGGTGAAATTTACCAGGACTTTCTCGAGTTTATGACCTAAAACCAGCGACTCAGACGTGGGTCTTTATGGGAAAGTCAGCTATTTTGATGCACTCCAGTAGTGCTTGGTGTCGCGAAAATAAGCAAATGCTATTGGACGGAGCACATATGCAAATTCTCTGTGGGAGCAACAGCGATGGCTGTAGGAGGATCTGACATTTTCTCTTAGGTTGTAACAGAGTATAGTAGTATGCAAGAACGCAGCCTTTCTTAAGTTGCACATTGTTAGCAGCACCACATTTTCTCTTGTGTCCCACAGCCTCCGATGCTGCAGCAGCAGCAGCAGCAGCAGCAGCAGCAGCAGCTGGCCCCATGCTGCCTTCAATGTCAACGCAGCAGCAGCATCAGCAGCATCATCAGCAGCATCAGCAGCAACAGCAGCATCAGCACCAGCAGCAGCAACAGCAGCAACCCATGGGGGTTCCACAGCAGCAGTTACCTCCACACCCGCACCACCATGCAGGCGGCACTCTCACCATGGGAAGCGGTGCACCACAGCTCTCCCACGGTGGCATGCCCTCGCACATGGTACCGCCTCACCAGCAGCATCCACAGCCACACCCAGGAGTCGGACCGTGCAATCCGCTCACGGGTACGGCACACATGGCAGGGGGAAACATGGCCGTTGGAGGACCAAGCCCCATGGGAGGACCGGGCATGGGGGGACCTCAGGTTAGTGTTGGCAGCATTCTTTTTCAGAGGTTAAGACACAAAGGACTCGGTCCATTGCATGCGTAATGTCATGAGTGCGATGAAAGCTGTCGAGGCTGAAGGTCAATACTTTACCGTAGCTTTGCTGGTAACGTCAATCACATAAGTTACATCATGATGAACAGACAATACTTTGCTGACCTGGCAAAAAGAGAAAGGTGTTGCGATTAGTGCATGGTTAGCGAAAAGCATGCCTCGGTTGAAGACATAGGTCTTGTGCCGTGGCCACACTGAGAAAGAAATTGTGGACCCTTAGGAAGTTGTCGAGCTGCCACCCCGAATTTCGAGGCAGTCTGTAGCTCGTGTACCTTTCCTATCTGGTTACGGTCACAAGATTGTTGCTGTAACGGAAGTGTGTCCAGAAAAATTATTTGTTTTGGTGAGACATTTTTCTCCTTCCTATGGACAGCTGATAAGGAATCATAAAGAGAAAAATAACAGGAAAACACGCAGGAATTTGCGAAAGATAAAAGAGTGCAACAGCGAAACTGGATGGAATCGGAAGACTAATCTGGTTGCTTCTAGGTCGTTGCTGGGCTTTAGCGAGGTGATGCTAGGTTGTTTCTACGTTGATTCTCAGCGCATAGAGGTTCGAGTTAAACCACAGACAGTCACAGACGCGACACGGATGTCCAAGCTCCAGAGACAGAACCTCGTGCTGGAACCAAGCGTTCGCACCTCTCATAGATCTACCGGCTGCTTATTATAATTGTAGCTAGGCAGAACTTGGTTGTAGCCAGGTTGAACTCTGTAGAACTTGACTATATCGAGGTTAAGCTTGGTGTGGCTAGGTTGAACTTGGCTATATCGAGGTCATACTTGGTGTGGTTAGGTTGAACTTCGTATTAGCTAGGCTCGGCCGGGGCTACACCTAGGTGGCTATTCCAGTAGTACCACCTACCAATTTCTGTGGCACGTACCTGTTTAACACTTTCGTGACCGCGGAAAAATCGGTTGTTTTTGGCTAGTCTAGGAAATATTTTTCCCCTGCCAAAGAATTGTAATTGATGCTAAAGTGTAGGGTATCAAATGATAGAGGAAAAATTGGTCTTTCCAACAGTATTAATTTCAAACAACGGTTTTATATCTAATAAAATAAAAAAATTATCAAAGAAAAATGCAGAAAGAAAGATTCATAAAAACATCAATGCTACTCAGCAAAGCTTAAACATTAAAAAAAATTGAAATATACGTTTTGAATGCAAAGCCCTCGTAGAATAATAGTGGAAATATAAGCTCTGTAAGTGCAAAGATTATTTACATAAATACAAGAATATAGGCACTAGTGCCTATCATGCCACCGCGCGATGAAGGTTCTCGACGCGGTGAAACAAAGGCTGGCTGCGCATGTTTCGGGAAAAAAAAAATTTTTTTCTGTTCAGCTTTCCTAGCATAGTTTTCAGTTCTGGTATTTTTCAATTTTCCTGTGTATGTGTTGAAATGAACAGTGTAGCCTGTTCCAAATCTGTAAAAAACCATAATTGTACTCTCATTTGACCTCTTTCTCGCTTATATACTGCCGAATACCATACCGACCTTCACATTTCACCATTTTCTCATTCACTGAAAGGTTCCGACGGGGTTAAAAGATAGCGTAGAAAAATAGTTCATGTGTTGCAATAGAGAAGACACGTGGTGAAGATTCTCGTGGGATGCGACGGTCGTCTTCTTCAGATCAGAGGCACTCAGGAAGCCTTGAACCTTTTCCGTGGCGTCACTGAGGGTAGACGAAGGCCTGGAAATACGTGTCGTCGACCCCAACACCAATGCAAGCGCGGGACTTCAACGATTACCATGTACACATAGAGTGAGACGAACTTGCTCATCTTCTCTTCAGTAAGCGCACAAAGGCAACCACGCCCTAGAGGGCGTGGTTGCCTTTGTGCGCTTATCTCGAGGAAAGAAGGGGGCGGCCGGGGAGGGGGGGGTGGAGTGGGGGGTTGTGTGTCTTCTTGTGCTTTCCCCGCGATGTCCGCGCTGAAGTCACAGAGCGTACGAAGGTCACTTCGCTCGCTGCAGCGGCCTCATTTGCGAAAGGAGCGCGCTGTTCAAACAGAAATAAGTAGGGGTGTGCGAATATTTGAAATTTCGAATATTTTTCTTATAGTGTTTGCTATTCGATTCGATTCGCACTGGAATTTTACTATTCGAACTATTCGAACTTCCCAAAGACAAATACAGTCAACATCCAATTGAAAGTGACCCCTTCAGGTTTTTAGTATGCTTCACCTCATTACACTCGTATTGCGGCAAAGCTGCCTTTCAAGCTCCATTACGGTCGAACTTAGCTAAGAGACAGTAGGGGGCCTGGGAGGTCCTGAATTCCCTTGCAATAAAGTTTTTTCGACTCGACTCGACTCAACGTCCCATTGAAAGTGGTCCCTAGATTTTCAATATGCTTCACCTCATCACACCCCCGTATTGTGGCAAAGCTGCCTTTCAAGCTCCGTTACAGTCGAGCTTAGCCAAGAGACAGTCCATCGGATTGAAAGTGGTCTCTAGATTTTCAATATGCTTCACCTCACCACACCCCGGTATTGCGGCAAAGCTGCCTTTCAAGCTCCGCTACGGTCGCAGATGTATTGACTCAAAAAAATGCTGGTTCCAACATGGAGATGAAAGATGTGGCAGAGTTGGGGGCTTTATTAATGCTGTTTTGGACCTGGAGTTTGGGCAGGAAGTCCGAAAAATTGGAAGCCGAAGCTTTTTAGCATCCGAAATTTCAGATGTTCTTATATATCGACGTCTACGAGACAGATTTGGAACTCCGGACTTGAAGGGAGCACACCCTTGTCCACCACATCAGTTGGGCTTCCACAGAAGTTGAAAGAGGAGGAGAGGCTGAGGACATGGCATCTTTGCCTATCACGTGTAAAGTGTTGTTGGCAACACTTTGGTTGCACCAAATCATGTACACAAATACAATTCGTCCTCTACATTGCCTCATTCTTGATAAGACAACTATGAAACACCACCTCGCCAGTGCTTCATCAACCTAGCAAAAAGAAACGCTTTCATGTTGCTATCTCATAAGAATATGCTTAGGAATCCTCTCCAACTTTTTTTTCTGCAGTTTCGCTTCGAAATATCCGAGAAACATTCTAGAAATATACGAGAGATATTCGAAAAATATTCGATTCGATTCGCACTCACGCTTCAATATTTGAATTCGCTTCGCACCCAAAATTTTGCTGTTCGCACAGCTCTAGAAATAAGTAACAACTGTGACAATTAGTTCGTGCTCGTCCTGTGTGTACCTGTTCGTTTGTTTCATGTGTCCTGCTTTATGTTTGAGCAGTGCGCTTCAAGTGTCGAGCTGTGACGCATTAGTTCGCGCTCGTCCTGTGTGCGTTCTTTTCGTGCGTCCTTTGGGCTCGAGCGATGCGCTGGCAATTTCGAGCTGCTTTCCGTTCTTCGCGTTACATTCCAATTTATTGCTATCACATTCATTGCTTCGCCGTTGCGGCGAAACTGTGACTTTCTTTTGTACAGTAGAACCCCGCTGTTACGTTCCTCACTGCTGCGTTTTCCCGGCTGTTACGTCGTTTTCCGCCGGTCCCGGCATAGCTCCCATAGGATACAATGTATTGGGAACCCCGCTGTTACGTCGTAACTGTCGGACCGTTCTCGTATGATACGTCGCGAAGTGCGCTCAGAGCCGACCGAGTGACTACCAAAGAGAGCCGCCATGGTGCATTTTCACGCAGCTTGGCCTCGTTTGACCGTAATATTAGCCGCATGAGAGGCGCAAGCAACAGAATCTTTCAATTGATGCAAACAAAAGCATGGCCTTCGAGATTCAAATTGCAAAGATGGCGTCTATGACGTAACTGCTCGCGAAAGCAAGGCCTTCGAGATTGGCATTTACTATTGACAAAAGCATAGCCTTTGAGATTTGTATTGCACAAACATGGCGTGTGTGACGTAATTGCTTGCGAAAGCAAGGCCTTCGAGATTGGCATTCACTTCTGCCATCGCGTTGGCGTAGACTCATCATCATCGTTATTTGCCGGAGAGCGGGAGGAGTTCGAGCTGGTTGGAGCTCGCATGGTCGTGCGTGCGGTTCGCGGTCGGACTCGCCGCGCCGGTCGTGATTGCGTGTGCTTAGTTCTTTCATGCCTACAGCTGTTGGTGTTAAAAAAATCACATACGTTGATTACATTTCTGTGGATGAGGCCCTCCTAAGCTCCGCGTTTCTATCCATCGACTAGATCGCGGCTGAGCACGCCAATTTTCGTGCTACTCGTAAGAATTGAAATAAAATTCTGTACCACTAAATATTTTGCCGTTTTTCCTGTTTTTTCGGCTCTTACGTTTCCCGTCTCTTACGTTTATTTCCTACGGTCCCTTCAAAGACGTATCAGCGGGGTTCTACTGTACTAGTATTTGATTGTAAAATGAGGGTCAACTTCAAGCAGCAAGAATTTATTTAAAAAACTTGTGTTACAATCGAGTAAATGTGGTACACACTCATTTTACAGACGTTTTCGATGAGTTACCAATATACTTGTATGCAGGTGTTGCCCCCTGGTGGCAACATGGGCACTTCAGGGCTCCACAGGCCGCCATCGGGGCCATCAATGCCCCCTGGTGGAGCAGGCTGCCCCATGCCTCCACAGGGTGGTGCAGGTGTTGGTGGTGGTGGTCTGGAAGCACAGTACATGCAGCAGCAGAGCCAGATCTTCGTCTTCACGACAGGCCTGGCAAATCAGGCGGCCGAGGCTGTGCTGACCGGACAATGCCCCAGCATCATTGCATTCCACTGTGCACAGCCAGGAACTAAGCGTATTCTTGAGGTGAATATGCTGTTCTGAATGGACTTCGAATACTTTTTAAAGTTGAGGGAGCCCGATTGATCAGCCGTGAATTGTATTGTTGGCGCATGCTAGTCAGAGTGAATGAGGTGCACAGCAGAAAGACAAACAGGCAGAAGGACAAGGTGTCAAGGATTTCCATTTCATCCTCTGCTGTTGTGCATCTCACTCACTGCAAGTACTGTACTGGTTTTGTTGTTCATTCAGTATACGGAGCAGTTATTGATGCCCTACGTCAATAGGATAAGCTAGTTTGTACTTATCCTACTCAATATCCTACACACAGTCCACTAAACCAGCGTATTGTCGTGTGCTCTGCAGAAGCACCCCCTCAAGATCCAGCAGTTCAGCAAGCAGAACCCGGCTGCCTGGCTCAACACCCTGGCCCAAATGAAGCAGCGGGGTGCCCAGGGGATGCCGGGGGGCCCCATGGGACCGACTCCCGGTGGGGGTGGGGCCATGAAGGTGCCGCAGACATTTGGCCCTGGGTTCTGCGGCCCTCCTCACGCGTGTGGACCAACCCATCCCGGCGGAGCTGGCTGGCAGCCTCAGGAGTCTTGGGGAGCAGGCCCCTATGGCCCCGCAGGCATGGCACCGCAGAGGGGCCCATCACCGGCCGGCAGCCGAGGACCTCAGCAGGGCCATCATCCTCAGGGCTGCGGACCACCCAATGGCGGCTGCTTCCCGGCAAGCGGAGGGGCCTACCCTGGCATGGGAGGACCCGGTTGTGGTGGCAATCCTGCCCAGATGAATGCGGGTGAGCAGCACTGCCTACTATAGGTCGGCAAACTCTCTCATGAATTAACTCACTCAGGCTCATCCAGACTCATACTCGAGCCGTGGATCTGAGTCTGAGTGAGTCCGGCTGAGTAATATTTTGGTGAGCCTGAGTCTGAGTGAGCCTGGTTGAGAAAAATTTGAGTGGCTCTGAGTCCAAGCTAGACCGGATGATGGAAATTTTGGTGAGTCTCAGTGAGCCCTAAGTGCAAAATATATTTCTTGAGTGTGTCCGAGTGAGCTCCTCTTATTTTGCCAACCTGTGATGCCCACTGTCAGCTGCCACAACAGACGGCAGGCAGACATGGGATGCTTTAGCTTGTTTTTGCCAACACTGGTCTTCAAAGAAAACAAGTCCCCTTGTCCAAATGTTAAAGGGACGGACAACCAACTTTTGTGGTACCCGTTTTCTTGAGTGCAATGGGAAGCTTACCGGTCAGAGCTTCTAATCACGGAGTGGTAATGCGGAGAACGCCGTAAAACGTTTGTAATAAGAGTTTTTCGATCTGCAGCGATTATGCAGTCTTAATATCACATGCTGCAAACAGTGAGAGGTGAGCGCGATAGCGATTATACGCCAGCACTGGTGACAAGTTATGCCCTAAGTATGAAAAGGCAATGTTACGTTTGCAAAGCCTGCGGTGCCGCGACTACTGCTTTCTAGCCTATTAAATTATTTTACAATAGTTATAGCGTTTTTCTGGGGCTTCTTATAGAAGTACTTTGCCCGTACACAGGTCGCTTTATCAAATTTTAGTCAAGCCAAGCCAAGCTAAGCCTTCGAAAACGAAACAAGTGGTAGGATACACCAGCAGTGCTGTTCATGAAGTGGTAGCAGTCCTCCACAGAACAGTAAGTCGATGGCATTTTGCGAGCAGCAGCGCAAACTCGCGTGCTACTCTTCAAAAGTCCGATACGACAAGAGCAGACGAGAGTCGAGCTACGCGGGAAACGCCGCCGGACGCCGCGCGCATGCGCCGCAGCCTCCGTTTCGCTGGAAGCCACGAAAGCAGCGCCGCATCTCATGCTTTACTTCTTTTACCTTAGAAACAAACGGGAATCGACAATAACATACATATTCAAATTTTCAGCCCTCGTTCTGGTGCGTGTAAAAGCATTAGACTCCATACATTAAAGCATTAAAAGCGTGTAAAAGCATTAGACTCCATACAACAAAGTGCTTAAGACTGCATACGTCTGGTTCATGGCGTTCGCACTAGGCTGCGCGACATACCGGCTTTTGTTACTTTTAAACGCGATTTAAAAATATAAATTCTACTCAGATCGCGAAAAGTATTCTGGAATCTGTCACTATAATTCACGGCCTTTTCATTTCCACCAGGATCTAATCACCCGTTCTGGCCAGTTGTCGGTCCCTTTAACTCTGGCCTGAGACATCCCTGGTTCGATAAATGTCGACCGGTTTTTCTGTTTCTTCCGGTCCTTTCAACTTTTCAGCATGCTGTCGCGTTATGCTGCACACAGTTCATGTTGTCATTGGGAAACTTGTGTGCTGTGCTGAGAAGGCTTGAAAGAATGAAAATGGCACATGTATTTATTCTCGTTTTGTCATTCAGTACCCTGCCCGACCTGCTCTGTGCAGTGCAGTGTGGGCAGGGGCTTGTGTCAGCCGATAGCCAAATTCGTGCTTTCAGAAGGAAAGGTGACTTGCCTGTTCTGGGCTGCTGATCTTTCCACGTCACGTGGAAGGTGATCGAGAGCAAACTGTGTAGTAGCTCGTGTCTTTGGTCTGTGCAGTAGTTGGGCTGCGCAGCAGTGTAATGCTTTCCTCCTTTTTCTTTCTTTGTTTTTTATATTTTGTGCTCACATCTTGCAGGCCAGAATTTATGCGTTTAGCAAATTATCATGCACACACGATTATGATATAGAGGCGACTTCCAACACTTGCTGGTGCAGCGCTTCCTTCCCAGTAACTAGGGCAATCCATACCTGGAAGAAATTTAAGAAAGAAAATTTTGCTACAGCTCAGACTAGAGCACTGCACGGGCCGGATTTTACGGCCCGGGCCCGGCCCGGGCCTGCTTTATGTAGAGTCACTGTATATGCTACCTTTAGGTAGCAGAGTAGCGCATAGGTCCAGCTAGCAACCACAGCTATGCGGTGAAGTCGCACTCCATTTTTGCAGACGACATGCCTACCGCATCGCCTATAAACATGTCTGGCGTGTCGAAGGCCGGCGATAAACATTGGCTGTCGATAACTACTGTTAATTGAGTGAGCTGCAGCGGCGGCGTCGAGAAATACAAAAATTGGCCCGAGCGTCAGCTTCTCCGCAATGCATGGTCGCTAGCGGCGTTGGAAAACAGACGCGCAACTCTGCTACCTAAAGGTAGCATATACAGTAACTCTAGCTTTATGAAGCCCGAGCCCAGCCTGGGCCCGTGGTTCCAAGCGCGGGCCCGGCCCGGGCCCGGGAGTACATGACCAAACCCAGCCCGAGCCTGGCCCGGGCCCGAACGTACTTGACCGTACCGAGCCCGGCCCGGGCCCACGGTTCCAAGCCCGGGCCCGGGCCCGGGCGTTCATTACTAAACTAAGCCAGGCCACGCTTGTTCATGACCAGGCCCGACCCGGGCCCGCTAGAGGATATTAGTTGTTGATGATGATTATTAATGATGCTGTGCGCTCTGTAGCGGGCGATCAGACGGAAAATCCGGTGTGTACATGCATCGAAATGTTGCTTTGCCCGCGGTGGTAGCTCAGCGGTTTAGTTGTTATGTTGTTAAGTCCTAGGACGCGAGTGCGATTCCCGCGGCCACGGCGGCCGCAATTTGATGGGGGCGAAATGCACCCGTCTATATACTTATCTTTAGGTGCACGTTACAGAACTCGAGGTGGTCGAAATTGATCCGGTGCCGCTATGGCGTGCCTCGTAATCATATCGTCGTTTTGGCGCGTAACACCAAGGAATATAAATGAAATGTGCCGTATGTGTCAACCTCGAATAAAAAACCGAAACCTTTATTCCTCCCATGGGAACAGTCGTGATCTGGCCCATTGTTAGTGCTGTTAATATAGTATATATACGTGATCTGGCGTGTTTACAAGGAAACCCACCACGATGTACTTGTTTCTTTGACAAAGTCTGGTCCAGCAGACGAAATGTTAGTGAAAATATACAGTGCCAATCTATATCTATACTGGCGAAAAAACATAGCACTCCAACTGTTTTTCTATTTTTATTGCTAAGCTTTAGTAAGAGCCAGCTCTTTGCACGTGTCACTTCAGCTTGGCACAATATACCTTAGACCATGCAATGCATAACGTTCGCGTGTGCTCGAAGGCTCGACTTACGCCTTTTAATGAGCGGGTCCGAGTCCAGCACGGCCCGCAGCCTCAAGCCCGGGCCCGGCCCAGGCCCGCGGCTTCAAGCCCGGGCCTGGCCCGGGCCCGCATGGCGGTGGGAGGCGATGGCGGTGGGAGGCAGCAGCCCGGGCCGAGTGCGTGGTGTGAGGAGGGGAAGCGGTTGCGTGGCCGACGGAGAAGCCTTTGCCCCCTTTGGCTGCTTGACACGTGCGCCCCGCTACGTACGGGTGCCCGCGTCCACATCAAGAGCGCGTTGCCACTGTTTGTTTCTGTCGGGAAAATAGTTGCTTCGTCGTAGAGCGCAGATATCATGCATGCGACCGCGATTCCCCCGCAAGTAACAATGCTTGGAGACGCGATTGAGCTTTCGCATTTGCCACCATCAGGCGGACTTACGAGCTTGAACGACTTTACGAGCTTGAACAAGCAGCGCTTGTCCCGTGGTCTTCGTTCCTTTGTCGTCCTTGTTTCATTCGCGCTGTTACTTTATTTGTTCTAATTATGAACCAGCTAGCCCACATCAAGTTGTTACTTTTTCAGGATAGTTGCCGCGGCTGTTCTCCCGACCGCGAACCGAAACTTCATTTCACGCGTGATGCCCTCGGTTTAGCTCGCGAGTGCGATCTCTTCTACGCCTGATCTCCGTGTTGTCTAGGACAAGCTTCTCACGACGGCATGCCAAGTTACAATGCGCACGTGAGCCCTAACGAGTGCTAGCTGCCATGTCGGCGGCCGCGGACTACAGAAGTTGCGGTTTGGTGCCGAGTCAATGAAACGTTTTGCAGTTGTTGCATTTAGAAGGGGTGACTTACATTCTTAACGAAAACGTGGGCGTGCGTGTGAACACTCGAGTGGTTGTTAGTGGTCGCCACCTTTTTTGACATCGCGCACGCGTAGTGTGTTACCGCAGCGACTTCCCGTGACGGCGCATTTTTTCCCCGTTCGTTATGTCAGCACCGCAGGTCCGCGGACGCTAACCGTTCAACATTTTCAAATGTAAGCAGATGCAAACTTATGTTTTAGTCGCATGCCTCGATAGTCGGAATCGCGCACCTGCCTCTTGGTCATGTTTTGCACACATGCAACCTTTCAAAAATGTTGTTTTGGTTATAGTGCGGTGCCGCTTATAGTGCGGATATTCGCGACTCCGGCGAGTTACGTTATAAACGGTCTATGCTGTATAAGAATAAAGTAGCTGGAAGAGGACAGCTTAAACTCGAGTGAGGTGGTGTTACTTTTGTTTCTAGCCTCCTTTCTTTTTTTTCGCATATTGGAAAACTGCAATTCTTGTTACCATACAAGTTCGTGAAATGGCTGAACCTGTGTGAGGTCCACCCCCCCCAAACTCAGCAGCCCAAAATTTTGAAAAATATTTGCCAGTGAAATCATGCCCACTGCACAAATTTGGTGGGTATTCATATGTGTGCTGCTTTATGTTTATGTGTTCCTAATGTGTGCTGCAGTCTGTCATCGGAAGTGATTGGGAGGAGATTTAGAGTAAAGGGAATTTCCAATACCATGGATGGCACTGAAAGTGACATGGTCTGCAAATATGCTAACAAGCTGAGTGTAAGCAGCAGTGGCAATGAGAACGAAATTGAATAGCCAAGTGTGCTACATGCATAAAACTGACATGGTAAGGATAACTTTTTTTTTTTTTTTTGTGGTGGGCACACATGAAGAATAATGGAAGATTTCGCACTTTTAGTTGGGAAAAAAAAAGTAGACCAATGGGTGTGATACCACGTAAGGGCTGCACATTATACTGCAAATCAGTTTTGCAGAATCCCGCAAGGCGGCAGGAGGGTCAAGATAGGGAAATCGACAACCACCGATTTTGTAGTGTGAAGTCGCCAGGAAATCTATATGAATTTCTCAGACAGAAAGCTTCTTAGTTGGTGAAAAATTTGTTCTGGCCTAGGGACACATTGTCAAAATTGTGCAAAAAGGCTGCGGCCCTCACATGAGTTTATATGGTACGCTTTTAGGGGCTCCTGTTCCCTCTGTCCATGGCAGGCCAGCACACTTTGAGATGAGAAAAGGTCTCTGTCTTTGCTATATAAATGTCTTGGCCACTGGACTAACAGTGTCAAGTGGGCATTTGTCTCGCAGGAGTCAAAGTGCCCGACGAAAACCTGACGCCCCAGCAGAGGCAGCACCGTGAAGAGCAGCTAGCCATGATTCGTAAGATGCAAAAGCTGCTCTTCCCAGACCAGCAAGTCATGGGCAACGCGACGGGGCCCCCCGGCCAGCAGCAGCAGCAGACCGGGGCTCCCCAACAGCCACAGGGGGGTGTGGCACCCCCCCGCCCCAGGGGCCCCGACCAGTTTGGGCACTGCGGCGACCACCAGCACGAAGGGGCAAGCGTGCCTCCGCAAATGCAGCAGCAGCAGCAGGCGCAACCGCAGCAGCAGCAACACTTTGGTGCAGGTAATGCAGAGCAGAAAGTTTCATTTCACAGCTCACATCCCCTTGTCACACAGCAGATGAGACATTGTTTACAGCAGATGGCATTTGTTGGTAATGTAATTCGTTTTTCATCACCCGGGAAAACTGTTATTAGATGACAACGGTAGTTTCAATCATGTAGCACCAAGGCAAGGTAACCGCTGGTCATTAAGAGTAACAGACAGGATTCCAAGAGAAGGCAAGGGCGCGAAGGGGAGGCAGAAAGTGAGGTGGGCAGATGAGATTAAGAAGTTTGCAGGGATAACGTGGCCCGTAGCAAGCAGAGGACCGGGTTGATTTGCCCTACAGTGGGCGTAGTCAGGCTGATGATGATGATCATCATCATCATAGTTTCAATCGAATGAGTTAACAGAACTCACTCACATTAGACTCACATTAGACTTTGTACCTCAGAAGTTGCCCTAATGCCATGGATGTTCCCAACAGACAGCTGATGACTCGTGCCTTTCTTATCTGTGATTAAAAATTGTTTGTTTAGTTACAAGAAAAACCAAACAGCAGTCATATTCTTCCTGCACTCTGTCATGCCGTGGCTACGTTGTTCTTTGTTTTGATTTTGTCTTGACTTATGCTGTGCAGCTGCGACAGATTGTGTAAAATGGCTAAGCATGTACTGTAGAACCTCGTTGATATGTTCCCATTTTGTTTGATTTCCTGGGGTGAATGCTCGCGATCGGCAACACAGAAAATGACCTACCGTATTTACTCGAATCTAAGCCGGCCCCGATTCTGAGCTGACCACCTAAAGTCCGAAGCCAGAAAGAAAAAAAAGTTATCTCGAATGTAGGCCGAGCAGAAAAGTCAAACAGCACATACAATCAAACCTGGACATAAGACCCATGAAGAGGATCACAGAATAGTTAGATAATTTAAAAATAACTTGCGTGACTGCAGAGAATTTCGTACATCTAGGAGTCTATTGAAATCAAGGAGAACTGTAATTTTCAACTAGTTACTCAAGGGCCGTGTCATACCTGTAAACAAAATACTTAGATGCACACTTTTTCCACACACTTTAGTTCAGACCCCAAGGCTACAATAGCCAGGGGAACTAACAATGCGGCCCAAGGAATGGAGGCTGTCGCTCCTCCAGTCCGCCACAGTTTGGTACAAGACCTACGGAAATGCACATGCTGCCGCCGCCGCTGCACAACACGCCGCGACACGTAACCATAGCAACACCGCCATTGTGCCCAGTGAATATGGCCGATAATTTCTCCCACACTTTTCTCCTGGAGCGCGTTCGTTTTCAGTTGCTCCGCCCGGCGCATTTCCAGTCGGCATTCGTATTTCTCTGGCTGGGCAATTCTGCCTACCAGTGGGTCGTCAGAAGCTGCCAGAAAAAATTTGTTCTGGAAGATATCTGGGAGGTCTCTGGTTATCAGACGCCAAAACGAGACGATGCGCGCTCGCCGCCATCTTTGTGAGGACACGACGGATCGCAATGCGGGCGCTTGGGGAATTCACCTTCAGTTGCCGTTACGCAGGGCGTTATCTTTTAAAGCCCATTCCTCTGTGCGAGATGGTGCGATTACGAGTGGCGGTGAACATACCAGCGCAGGTCTCAATTAAGACAGAACGCAAACTGATCAGTGCGAGTGTGTGACGTAGTATGCGATAGCCGCGAACAGCTGTCGCTTTCGGGGACGCTTATCACTTTCGCGAGATTTCGCATATCGTGTTGTACCGCGATTGTTACGTGCACTGCGAAGAGTTGAGCTTGTTAAGCTTTTAGCGACGCGGCAGTTTTCTTCACGGACGGGGCGAGTCGCGCATGATCTTGCGAACGTACGTGATCGTATCTCAAATGCGTATGCTCGAGAATATCACTTCCCCTCTTTGGCAAACCTAGCCCCATATTTCGAAGTGGCAATGCAGAAAGAACCGACGCTACGTTTACGCTGGCTGTCCCAGAGTTCGATTTTGCAATATTCGGATTGTCTCGGGATTTCAACACACGTGACCATGACGTTATGTCCGGTCAGGACCGGAACTAGCTGGCTGACTTCTGGCTGCCAGCGAGATGCCAGAAGTTCGAAACTCAGAGTCCCTCCATGTTTTTTTAGAAATAAATGTTTTTTTGCACTTGCACCCCAATATGGACTTGTCAGCCTCAATTTTTACTCGATTTGGATTGTACATTTTCGCGGATCGTACGTTTATTTTCCGCGTTTTTTTCGGAAACGTATCAACGAGGTTCTACTGTATTTTTATGTACAATGCAACTTCATTGTACAGTCGCTGACCGATAAATCGGACACCAATAATTCGGACATGCTCGGTTATTCGGCACCGCCGATGATCCCATAGAAGTAATGTGTAAAGACGACCGATATTTCGGACAGCTGCCAGATCTACATTCGATAATCCAGGCCCTGTCCGAGACTGTTGCGCATGCCGAATCGCCAGTCTGCGGTAAAGCGTTTTGCTAAGGCAGTGACTACGGTGACGGGGCCCATCCGCGCAGTACTATCGTAAGAGTGAGGGGGCCCATCACCGTAATGTAATACGCTGATGGGCCTCGTCTCGAGCCCTCGCCGTTCTTTCGTCATCGTACAGCGATCACATCACACTGGCCGAGATACAGGCGGACTTGGTTGCACGTAAGCGGAAGTGCGAGCAGCAACGCATTGACAACTTTTTCGGCCACCGGGACCCTGAAGTGTCAATAAAAGTATTTATTTTCCGACGCATTCGTTTTTTTCGGACATTTGATAATTTGGACTTATTTACGTTCCCGTGGAGTCTGAATTATCGGTCGTCGGCTGTAATGGGGTTCAAATGCACGATAATGAAAGTATTTATGTGATGAGTGCGAGATCATTAAACCCAGCAGAGCTGATTGTGTAACTACTGGGGCTTGCTTTGAATATAATGTTCATTTTGTTTATCACGTAAGGAATTATTTAATGAATATTTCATTTACATTCTGGAACAATCTATGGAAAATTTGTTCCTCCTCATATTTTGAAATTATTTAATGAATATTTCATTTACATTCTGGAACAATCTATGGAAAATTTGTTCCTCCTCATATTTTGCTGAATAGGATGCGAATGGCTTTTGTATTATTCAAGGAATCCAATAACGTGAACCTTATGCCCCGTCTCTTCTAGAACAAAAGTTTGCGAGGCATTGAAGGTTATGCTAGAAGGATATTGTCAATAAATTCATTGTTCTGTGCATTCTGAAGTAAATGGCTTGCATTTTAGCCATGCCTTGACTAGCACAGTCCTTCTGGCTTTGTGTTAAAGGTCTGTCAACAATGTATTAAAATGTGGAGTTTTAAAGTGTTTTGTTTGTGAGGCAGTGAAGGTTATTGGTAATGTCTTTTAAAAGTTGCCTGCCTCAAAGCAGGTGGCAAATAGAAAGGGTATGAAAAAACTTCGGTAGCAAAACAAAGGCTTAAATGGTGTTTCAGCTCCCACGCAGGAGCCTTGTTCCCAACAAAAAAGAAAAAGAAAAAAAAGAGAAAATGTTTCATCTCAACCAGACGGGCAGAGCCTCGGATCGCTACAAAGAAACGTCAACCAGAAGCCAGCATCAGTGAAGCGTGAAGACTGGATCACGTCTTCAGCCTCTGGAAACCAGGCATGCTGTTGTGCAGGGCCCCAGGGAGCCATGATGGGCCATCCACCGGCCGACTGGCAAGCCCAGCAGCAGCAAGGTGGCATGACGGCCCAAAAGCCATACCTCGAGGAT
The DNA here is from genome assembly GCF_013339695.2 of Rhipicephalus sanguineus. Lineage (NCBI taxonomy): Eukaryota > Metazoa > Arthropoda > Arachnida > Ixodida > Ixodidae > Rhipicephalus > Rhipicephalus sanguineus. The sequence goes on from NC_051184.2 coordinate 17,464,991, forward strand.
CGGCGCCGCAAGGGGGCTGCTGCCACCACTCAACCGCAGGGGCTCTTCCCTGCGTGCGGCAGCGAGTTCTCGGCCTCCGGCTCACCCAGTGGCTACATTACACGGCCGGGATCCTGCCCCAACCCAAACTTCAACAACGGCACCACGGGTCCTGCGGCCAGCTCTACAGGCAACAGGCCCAGTTCGTGTGCTGGCTTTAACTCTCCCGGTTCCTTCTCAAACCCGCCGACACCTTCTGGTTTCCCCGGTGCGCCAGGAGCCAGTCCGGCTGGCCCGTCATCTAGTTTCCCCAATGCACCTGGTGCCAGCCCCGGCATGGTGTTCAGTCCTGGTGGAGTAGGCCAACAGCAGCAGACATCTGCGGGCTCCTTTGGCGGTCGGCCTCCTGCCCAGTGTGGTGGAGGTGGAGGTCAGTTCCCAGGATCCGCGCCCTGTGGCAGTCCAGCCCTCCAGCCGTTCTCGCCATCGGTTCGCGGGTCCTCAGGGTCCAGCCCACCAAACTACGGCGGGAGTGGCGCAGGCGGCAGCGCGAGCCCGGGCACCGTCCCGCCGCCACCACGAAGTCCCGCATCTGGCGCGAGCCCGCGTCTCCAGCAGGGGCCACCGCCACCCTACGGTGCGAGGGGTCCGATGGCGCCCAGTCCCCACCCACCGACGTCGCCGTCCCCTCGTCTTGGCACAGCATCCCCAGCGACCGACCCTGGTGCCCGGCAGTTCTCCCATCCGGTTGGCGGCGGTCGGTTGGCCAACCCTAGCCCTGGCAGTGTGCAGACGACACCACTGAGCTCACCCAAGCCCTGTCGCGGGGGCCCGCACACACCGACCACACCCGGTGGGGGCAGTGCCGTGCCCAGCCCATCGTCGGCAGGAAGCTCACGGAAGCGGTCGGCCACTCCACTCACACAAGATCAACCAGAGTTTGTCACTGGCATCAACACGTCTGCATCGACGGGTGAGTGACAAAGATCCATGCATGTTCTATAATTACTGTCAAACAGAATGCCATCAACAAGTTCGTGCCCTGCTAATGTGTACAGTAGACTCTCAGTAAACGGAAATCTCTTAAACAGAATTCTCCCGCAGAAGCTGTGTTAGAGTGTCCAAGAGAAACAGTGATTTGCTCAGTGAAATTTGACCTGTGTACGATGTTATAGCATGCACCAAATTATGCAAACCTCGAAACGTACTACATTGAGGTACTCATAACTAAACACAAATCGAAGATATTGGCCTGAATTTCGCCATTCCAATTCGGTGCATTCATATGTCTTTCTTCATAAGTTGTCGCGTCTACAGGATGATGTCGTGAGGAGGTTTTCAACATCGCTAAATCTGTTTCAGCGTCTGAAAGTGCAGCGCCCGCCCATGGCAATGGAAAGCGATGCCGCCCTATTAATCAAATTTATGCCGCAACACAACGCGCACATAGCAGCAACTACGTATACACTCGATACATGCGCTCTTCGCCAGTGCACGTAGAGATCTGGAGCAAAGATGGCAATCGAGAGCGACTTTAAACAAATGAACTGTGCACGCGGTCCTATGTGATGCCATTTGGCCACTATCGACGCAGTGTCAGCCTTGGAGAGAGAAGAGGAGGGAAACAAGAGAGAAGGTGCACTTTTGTCAAAGTATGCCACTACTTTATGAAGTTTCAGGGGTTTTAGTCATACCTGTTCATTATATACAGTAAAAGCTCGTTAATTCGGATTTCTAGGGACCTGAAAAAATGTCCAAATTAACCGAATGTCCGAATTATCGAATGGTCGAAATAAACACAATAAATGCAAGAGTTTTTTCAGCATACCTTTACTTTACATGGTAATCGCAGATGCGTCTCTGTTTTCGAGCAGAAATTCGCGCGGACACAATTTTTCTGAGCCCTTCAAGGTGCTCAGCAGCTCGCATGCTGTCTGCAGTGCCAAAACAAAATTCTTTAAGGACGACGAGGGCCTCCGCGGCTTTCTTCACAGTATGAGGGGGCCTGTGTGGCTCATAGTGTGGCTGCTGCTCTTCAGGCTCTTCGTTCTCGGATTCGTCGCCATGCATCACTTCCTTGACGATTTGCTCATCAGTCAGAGAGCCGGCAGTGGCAACGCCATCAATGCCGATATAATCGTCGAGTGTCACTGCATCAGGCATAATACTTCCGAAATCCTGCCCGTCATCGGCACCGTCGTTCGGCGACACTTCGGCCACTGCGGCATCGCTGGAGTCGGGTACAACAAAGCCACTGTGCCTGAAACAGTTGGCAATGGCGTGCGCAGGCGTGCTCTGCCACACATACGCGAAGAATGCTAACTGCGCTCAGGAGACTCACGTCGTATTGTTTGCCGACGTCATGGCACAGGAGCTACTTCTTGCCGGGAGAGCCCATTTTTCAGGGCACGCAAAATTTCTACTTTGGTGGTGAAGTCCGTGGCCTCGTACTTGGTCCGCTTCGCCGGCGTTGCCATCGGCGGAGAGTGCGTTCACACGAGAAGTCAGTACAAAAGCACCAGCAACGATAAAACGGCGTTCAACGATGCAGCACACCAACGGGAACAAAGCAACAAAAATGACACCGCACCAAACCCACACGCCCCACCCACACGCTATCAGGCGTGAAGAAAAGGCGTTCAACCAGTCTCAAGTCAAGCCAAGCCAATAATTGATGTCCATGGCGATGCTGCATTTGAGCTTCACTTTTGTTCCGAATGGTTCTTTTTTCGTTTTCGAGCCTCGCCAGCGGCCCGAAAGTCGCCGAATTATCCGATTTGCGGTCAAATCTGTCCGAAATAACGAGCGCCCAGTCTCATAGAGTGATGCATATATTTACAGGGACCAGATGACGTGTCCGAATTAACCGATTTTCCGAATTAACGAGAGTCGAATTAACGAGCTTTTACTGTATCTGTGGGTCAAGTGACACTGTCAGAAAGTTGTCCAAACTAGAGGTCCGAGACTACTGCTACTATTACTGCTTGTAAAAACAGCAATAGTAACAGTGTGGGTGGTGTTCCAATTGCACACCCTTGGCGATGTCTCCTTTGAAGAGATAGAAACCGGTCTTGATGCATCGAGTGTTTTGGTTTGGGCAAGTTGGTGCGACATCTGCAAGTTAAATAACACAAAATATGAAGACACGAGGCAATGCTAATTTTGTGTACTAAACTTGTTTCGACAGTGATAAGATTTGTGCTTTCAGCGTGATTCAGTGACATGCCACGCACTTCTGTATTTTGACTCTGTTGTCACCGTGATTTTGTTAAGAAGATAGCAGTCGTGTTTGTTGTTGTTACTTGCTATGTTCATGCAAATGGCATTTTATCAGTGGTGACGAGTGACACTATAAAAAGCACCTTTATCGAACAAAGCTCAGTTGATAGCTCAGCACTGGTCCTGTGTGTGCATTTTTCTCGTGTCTTCGTATTTCATGCTGTTTAACTTGCAGACAGTCTTGAAGGCATGCATACTATTGTGTCCTGTAGGGAATGAAGGCAATTGAAAGTGTTTGAAGCTTTAAGACTGTTTAATGCAAATACTGATAGCCAAAGTTTTTACTTATGCTTGCCTTCTTCTTTGCAGGTGGGGGTAGTCTAGGTCATCCTGGTGGTCTTAAAGGTGAGCCCGGCCTGATGCCAGTGCCCTCGCCACAGCAGATTCAGTACCTTGGTTCCTTAGAGAGCCAGGAGCTCACTATCCAGAAGCAGGCCAACCTGGGGGTGCCCGATGGTTCCCTGAGCGCGCAGGGGGGACCCCCTCACGGGGGGAACCCCATGGGCCAGAACCCCATGGGGCCGACGGCAGCGACACAGGGGATCATGCCCCAGCAACAGGGCATGCTGCAAGGCCTCGGACACCCATCAGAGTGAGTGGCTCAACAAGTCTGCCATAAATGGCTTTACGGCACGTTCAGTGGTTTGTTTGAGAGTGCTGTGCTAAATAAGTAAGGGGCAGCTTGAAACGTGAGACATATGGCATGATTTTATGTGCAATCAAACATATGACGCATTGCAGTCTGATTTTCCACATATGACCTCAGGATGCATGGTACAAATGGGTGAGGGGCATGCAGGCTTCGCCCAAACCTGGCATCCAGCCGTGCACACTTGTACTCTTTTGTACCTTGGCCAAGAAAGTTAAAATAAAGGTTTTTTAGGAACGATTGCTTCTTTGTCAATAAAACCACACCTGTATGTGCCCCAAGCTTTCGATACCAGCAAGCGCTCAGCTGTGTCACTTCCGCTAACTGCCATGGATCACTGGGAGTCGATACAAAATCAGTGTTTGATTGTCCGGACTCCCAAGGGAATGTGAAATACGGAAAGTTGTGCAGTCTGAAAAAACAATTGCTGCTTTTGTACGTGTAAGTGACGAGTCTCTGTGGTGCACTTGGTGGTCCTGCACAAAGCATTGAAAGCATTAATAGGCTTACAACTGTGCTACACTACGCACTAGAGAGCAGATAGCCGAAGATGCGTATCGTGACAGTTATCGGTGATACAGTAAAACCTTGTTAATTCAAAGTCACTGGGACTGTGAAAAACTTTCGAATTAAGCGGGTTTTCGAATTAACGAAACATACAAAAAGCAGGATGTAAGGAACTTTGAATTGCTGAAAGTAATCAGAGGTGGTCGTTTGGCCTTCTAGTTTGCGGCTCCAAGGGTTGTTTTCCAGCAATACCCGGTCCCATTTTTGCCGAAAACCAGGGAAAATGGTGGGCCTCGCTGCTGTCAGCGAAAAAAAAAAGAAAAAAAAGAAAAAAAAGGTCTCGTGGTCAGCTGAAATGCGTGCCTGCGGAAAAAACGGCGTGCTTCACTGCAGCACAGTGGCGACACGCAGGCAGCATGTCACCTGCCCCTTGCAGTGTCAGCGCGTCATGATGCGACTAGCTCCCTAGATGCGACCATTCGCCCATTCTTTCTGATAAAATAAAGAATATGATAATGGCCATTGTGACGGAATCTGCGATCTGTTCTGGCTGGAAAACATGATCATTGAAGTTTTCGAACTGAGTTTTCGAAGTAGGCATTACAGGCAAGAACTCCGCCAGCAATGCAAGTTCGCAAATTTCTGGAGCAACCGCCAGTCGGAGGTTCGCATACATCATGAATTCCGTCAGGTCGTCCTTTATTATGTTTTCCCAAAAGAAAGGGTAAATCATGACGCGCTGACGTTGTGAGAAGCATGCGACATGCTGCCCGCGTGTCACCGCTGTGTTGCAGTGAAGCACGCCTTCTCTTCTGCAGGTGCACGTTGTAACTGACCACGAGACCGCGTTTTTTTTTTCTTTATTACTTTTTTTGCGCTAGCACCAGCGAGGCTGGGTTGCTTCAACTGTCACTCATTAATATCGCTACACTGCATTGCCCTGTGGCTCCTAATGGCCGTCGCTTCCGCGGTGTTGCGGCGAAATCGGGATCGGGAATAGACCCTTTTCATAATCCGCAAGTGCGCTTCTCTGCGCTGCATATTTGAACAACTAATGGCGGCATCTCTCTTGCTTAGAGTGGAGACGAGGTCCTAGTTGCACGTGCTGAGGCTTGTCTATTATGCGTATTTATGTCAAGAGAGCCGAGTCTACATTTTCCACGTCATAGCGTAAGCAAAATGCGCTTGAACACGCTGTTTGCAGTAAGTGACTAGCCGCCATTACTTGGGCAAACTGCATGGCAGGAAAGCTAGCTTTACAATTATGAAAAGGGTCTATTGGCACATGGCACCCAAAGTTTTCGAATTAACTGGGCTGGCGCTGACCGCCGCTTCAAAATATCCACTCAGATTTACATCGCAAAATACGGGACCACAGAAACCCTTCGAATTAAGTGGGATTTCAAAATAACCGAGTTCGAATTAATGAGGTTTTACTGTATGTAATAGCGGCGCGCGTTTGTCGGTTGCAGCCATCATGCCTCTGTGTAATTTCCGGTGCATGACGTCACTGACTCACCGGTCTGTCTCTTACCTCGAAGGTGGAAGATCTATTGCAGTACTTTGTGACATTGGCCACACCATGAGCTGAGGGTTGCAGATAGCATTTATGGCACAAAACGTTATCACAGTATGCACTAGCCAGTAGACATAGCATATGATGATGTTAGGCTCTGTGGATACTGGATAGGGAATTCTTACAAGTAAGTTTTAACTGTTCGTACTTTATGCTTCATTCGTAATGCTTAGTGAGGTTTTACTGATAGGAGGTGGCAGGTGTGCATTTATATATAATTAAAAAACACTCACTGCATCCCCTGACATACCCCCTTCCAATTCCTATTATCAGTTGCAGCTGCAAATCGATTCACACACACACACACACAAGCACGCACGCACACAAGTGTTGATTCAAGAGTGCAAGGTAATCAATGCGGCATCGGTGGTGACTTCAGTTCATGTCATTTCTTGCCTCTAATCAGAGAAGAAAATTTAAAGAAATGAATGCTGAAGAGTTTCAGCATCTGAAGTTTAAGACATTTTTTTACATTGACTCTATGAGGCATGCGGAGGCGCTGCAAGAGCATCCGAATTATCAAGCCTCTTCAAAAAATTGGCCTCTGGCCATTGAATCTGCGGTCAATGCTGCTTGTAACCCAACTGCCACTTTAAATAAATTTGTACATATGCCAACGTGATCATTGTCTGCACAGTTGCGTGTCTCTTAAGTGAAAATAAAATCAGTTTTCCCGACACTGTAGCGACGAGCAAACGTGCCAGCCAGACAAGCTGCAGTAATGAAAGCTATGGCAGCTGTGCTGACTGCCTCAGTCAAAATCAAACCAATGATTTACTACTGTGCTCTACATTTCATAACAGGCACGCTTTTGGTTTCACTTTATTCCATGTATTAGTTAATTTGGTGTGAGAAACTAATTGTAGCCAATTTTTATGGTTTTTATGGTGCTGTTCATGGCAAAAGAAGCGAGCACCTTGGCTGAGGTAATCGGACTGACAAGAAACCGGCTTGCTTTACATTGCCGGGCCGCAAAGTGGTCCTATGTGAGCTAGGCCGGTGCTTGTGGTATTACTCTGTCCGTGTCATACACGCTGTTATTCAGTTGATACCACGCTGGAACTGTTTGAAAAACAGCCAGGAAAATGCAGCACTGAGGAACATAATATGAACATCACACTCTGCCCAGGTGGCGCTGCGAAAAACACCACCACCATTGCTCTCATGGCTGCACTGGTGCTAACTGGGTAGTCCAAAGAGAGCCGTCCGCAAGTGAATGTACTGCAAATCAGTTCTGCGGAATCCCGCAAGGTGGCGGAAGGGTTAAGAAAGGGAAAATAGACGACCACCCGTTTGTAGCACGAAGCCACATTCACATTCACGAGTGAAATTCTAGCTCGAAATTGACTCACTCACAAATGTTCAACATACCATAACTTTTGTTCAAATGGGTTTAGAACATCCATTTTTGTTGCACTGCACACAGTTACGATTGCAGATTATCGTGATATGCTGATTTACTCTAAACGCAGTCAGTTCAGAAATAATCTTGCTCCCCAAAAGGTACATGAAACATTTTGTATTTTAAAAACTACACGATATACTAGAAAAGTAATTGCATATTTGAAATCAGCACACAAATATACACAAAGTCAC